>NC_056737.1:1802717590-1803050090 GCF_019279795.1 Protopterus annectens | reverse complement strand
TTGGAAACATCATCATTAATTATCCAACTTGCTTCAGATTTCAAAAGCTGCTGTTGGAGTGGCCAGCCTGCACACATTGTCTCCCTTGTCCATGCCAGAAATAACACTGCAAAGGTGCGATCTTCAAATCTGCATCCAAACTGTTTACAAGTTTATAATAATCATAACATTAAGGAGAGCTCTAGGAAAACTGAATAAAGTTCAGGATTTAATGTAAGAAAAATAAAAGACAGAAACTTAACTGCAACTCTTCAGGTGTATAGTTAACACCATTCTAGCAAACTTTGCCCCCATTGGCAATTTTTAATGAATATCATGGTTGAGTAGGAGAATATATTTTAATGGGTGACATTGCACAACATGGATTTAATGGTGTCTTATGTTTTCAAGCTCAAAATTGTGATACTTGGCCTAATCCAAAGGTGAAGTGTTTGGCTTTAGATGTATATTGTTTGCACAGAAATTCAAGGAGTGGTTATATAGTTTTCTTCTGTATTTCGTTATGCTGTGCCAGAATCAATGGCAAAATGGCACTATACCATAATGGTTAGAAGCTTTATCCACCTATTCTAAAACTTGATGTCAATAGGGAGCAGATAAGATCATAGGTTCATAGGTTCATAGGTTTATACTAGGCTATCTGCCCTAAGGCATTTATAAGCCTAGCCCAAAGTTTTGTGGCTTACGCCACCCCTTATGTTAAAAAATACTGTGCCCATTAGTTTGTTGTGCCTCTGTCCAGCAGTGACACAGAGAAGATTCCCGGGGTAAACCTACGATCTCCCATCCACCGGTCAAGATTTCTCTTGAACAGAGCCAGCGAGGTGCTCTGCCTCACATGGACTGGGATTTTATTCCACAGCATAGGGAGTCTCTGGGTGACAAATCTATCCCTCCAGCATGTCCTATTTATATCCGTGCTAAGGTTTAAGTCGCTTGCTCTAGTGGATCTGGTAGATTTGGATTTTTGAGGTGGAGCATGTCCATTAATTCGGGTTGGACATGGCCTTGTATGTCAGGCACAGGTCACCTCTGAGCAGGCGGTATGCGACTGAATAGAGCTGGAGTTTCTTCAGTCTGGCAGCATATGACAGATTTTGGAGTCCCTTTATCCTTTTGGTGAGGAACTTTTGGGGTCTCTCCAATTGCTGCAGGTGTCGGGTGAGATACATCCCGAATGGGGCATTGTACTCGATCGTTGGTCTGATAAGTGAAGAGTACAGGGGAACAATGACCTCACTTGATCTGGATGTGAATCCCTTCATGATCAGGTGGGCAATGTAGAAGGTCTTTCTAACCACTTTAGCAATGTGAGTGCCAAAAGAAAGGCCACTGTCAACCTGGGTCCCCAGGTCCCTGATAACCTCTTCTGTGCTTAATGGAGTGCCACCTATATGGTAGCTTGGGGTTACCTTGTTTTTCCCGAAGGGTATGACTATACATTTTTTGGCATTTAACTTCAGGCCATGGCTCTGGCACCAGTTATCAGTTTCCGTGAGACCCCTCTGAAGGATATCTGTGTCCGATGTACTTTCCACTATGGCACCCAGTTTGCAGTCATCTGCAAACTTTGTCAGCCATAGTCCTCCTATGTTTGCCTGTACTTCTGAGAAGTAGATGCCGAACAACAGGGGGCCAAGGACTGAGCCCTGTGGGACACCACTTGTGACCGGCTTGGAGTCTGACATGGCGCCAGCAACTTTAACCCTGTGGGTTCTGTCCTTTAGCCAGTTTGCAACCCATCTTGTGACATATGGGTTTACATTTAAGCTGGTAAGTTTCTCTATAATACCCGAGTGGGGTATTGTGTCAAAAGCTTTTGCAAGGTCAAGGTAGGCTGTATGGACTGACTTTCCTTCATCAATGGCCTTGGTGACTGTTTTGAAGAAGTCGACCAAGTTCAAAAGGCATGATCTGCCCTTGACAAAGCCAAACTGGGTTGGGTCCAATATCTGCAAGTCCCCTATGTCTTTGTTTATGAGTTCCATTATGATCCTCTCCATAGCTTTGCAGACCAGGCTTGTTAAGCTTATGGGGTGGTAATTTCCAGGGTTCGTAGAGGTACCGCCTTTGTGGAGTGGGACCACAGTTGCCGTATGCCACTCCTTGGGCACGTATCCTGTGGTAAGGCTACGATTAAACAGCTGCCTTATATGTGGGTTTAGTTCCTCGTTGAGTTCGTGTAGCACACAGCCGGGGACACCATCCGGTCCCATTGATGTTGCGTTTTTAGCTTTAGAGAGAGCAGCTTTCACCTGCGCATTAGAGATGTCTGGGAGGCTACACTCCGCTGGGATAGTTATCTCTCCTTTTGGGGGGTGAGGGGGGTGAAGTTTGCACTGAACCTGTCTGCCAGTATGTTGGCAATGTCTGTGGGTTCAGTGATTTTTGTATCATTTTGGACTAATTCTGCACATATCTGGGAGTTTCCACCCAGGTTTCTAACATAGCTGAAGAAGGCCTTATGATTGTCTTTTGAATCTATTGCAATTTTTCTCTCAAATTTGGCCTTGGATGATTTTATGAGTGCTCGTATTTTTTTACTAATAATGATCAAGGGAGTCTTCTCTTTTATGGATTTTGCTCTATCATGTAACAGCTTTCTCCTCTTATTGTAAAGTTTGTTTATGGCTGCACCAGACTGGACGTTTGCCCTTGGTGGAAAGAGTCTTGGTTTTATTAGGGATTGCCTGATCCATGCAGTCCTGGAGGTGTTCGTAGAAGGCATTTGTAAGGGCTTCTGCAGCTTGGGTTGTGGTTTCCCCTGGCTCAGGGGCCTTGAAGGATACCACACCAGTCTTGAGTAGTGTGAAGTTTGCTTTAGAGAAGTTCTTCACTGTGGTATTTTTTGTTTGGGGTGGGGGCAGGATGTGGATTTCCAGTGAGATAAGTTTGTGATCTGATCTCACCAATGAGGGATATACTTCCAGTGTGGAGCATTTTGTCCCCATGTTTGTGATGATGAGATCTAGTATATTTTCCCCTCTTGTGGGAACGGTGACTAGTTGTTCCATGGCATTTGAATTTATGAACTCCAGGAACCCTGTTCCAAGGCTCTTACATGTCAATATCTTTTAAATGGAAATGGTACCATTCTATTTCTTTCAGAAATGAGGATGTTTGGGTACCACACTATGGTTCTTATTTTAATGTTTTGCTATATGATGGTAACATTTATAGCTCATCAGGGCAACATATATAAGTACTGGGTATTTTCTGCAAGGTGAGTGTTCCATATTGTAATGTAGAATGGGTTGTTAGATTAACAATGGGTGTTAATGGTATGTTTACAAGCTTTTTTTTTTAGTGTTAAACATTGTATGTAAACTTACTGTCCTTACTTGTAAGGAAGGTGGTGGGGTCTAAATGTTTTTTATGTTTTTTTGTTTTCTTTATGAAATCACCTGTAGAGTTTTGCTGGCTAGTTGTGGAGGACTTTCTGCTTTTAGCCATATTGGTCTTATACATTTTCTATTTTGCTGTGATTCTAAATACAGATCTTTATTGATGTATGTTATATAAATTGCTGATTACTTTGTTTAGGATGGATTTACATCTTTAGACCCTTAACTATGCTAGTTGTGTCTTTTCTCAGTACTCCTAGGGGATAGAGGTGATGATGTTTTTTCTTGCATGTGTTTTCTTGTTTTCTTCCTCAGCTGGCTTTTATCTTTGATAGTTAATGAGGGCTCAGGTTTATAGCTTTTATGTTTCTGTTTGATGGGGTTTCCTGTGTGTGTTTTACCATTTATTTGTAAGTAATGTAGCATTTTTCTGCAGAGTAGTTTACTTTAAATAGATGACACTTTAAATGAGTTCCAGGAAAGTATAATAATATATTCATTTCAAGAAACCTGTTTGAGAATTGCTTCATGGTATCTCCAAGGTCTTAATATTCTGACCAAATGGGAGTTGGCCATGACTAAACCAGGTGAGTTAAACAGTCAGGTGGTATTATTAGAAATTACATTGTGAAAGGCTATGCTGTCATGTGTCTTGCGCAGAGAATGGGGTACTGTAGTATCTAGATCTATAGCAAAGTGCGGGAGGGGTTCTCTCTTCAGAATAGACTTGGAATAACAAAATTATGTGTGTATACCGACAAATTGGGAAAATGGTGCATTAGTAAGGTTGGCACTGCTGGAGATTCAGCTTAATCTGGCAACTGCTAAGGCTCAAATGAGGAAGATGAAAATGTCTTTGGTGGTTTTCAGATTCATTGGGTGCTATGGGGGAAGGATTCATCTTGACATCAGTGTGCGTGTGTGTGTGTGTATACGCGCATTGGGGGATGTGGATTATTTAGTACAATGCCTTGCATTATACAAAATGCTTGCTGATAGAGCATGCTTATCCTGAAATAGACCCCATGTGCTGGGCCTGCAGAACGTCTTCTTTTTAACTGACCCTTAGTTTATTAATCTCAGTAATAAGGACATCACCAACCTGGCCCCTTCTATGGGTTAACAAGATTGAATAGATTATTTTCTCATACATTCAGCGCTAATGTCTCAGACAGCTGTGATGGAAAGTATTTCTACTATCTGACCATAATAAGAAAGTGCTGGAATTGTCTGGACTGGCATGGGCACAATGCCATAATGTCTGGAAGCTTTATCCACATATTCTAAAATATTTTAACAAAAGGGTGTAGATAACAAGATCAGTGTTCCAAGGCTCTTACATGTCTATATCTTTTAAATGTTGACTCTTCCAGCTTTTAGCTTTGACAAGGCCATTCGTATTGTGAAGATCCATGTCTTACAGATTAATGGAAAAATTATCCAACTTGAATCTTAAATTAGTATTCTGGATGTAGAATACAAAACAAAATTGCATTGATGGATGGCATTGCAAGCTTTATACTGAATTATAAGAAAGAACATAGAACTCTTTCAGGCTGAGCAAATTCTGGCTAGATAGGATAAACTCTGGCCCATATACCTAAAATCCCCAAAACTCATCTCACAAGGGTTGAGAGAACATAAATGTGAGTAATCATTTTCTTTGTTTTGAATGATTGGGGACAAAAGGTTTATGCTCCCTTTGATATCAGTTTTCTCCTTAAGTTTTATTCAGACCTTTATTCAGGAGTATAGTGCTCTCAAGTGAAGGTATGGATTATTTTCTATAGTAAAATTAATTGCCTGTATGTTATAAAAACTGACCTTGACATGCTGATTATATCTATATCCACTGGTAAGCTTTATTTAAGCTTTTTACTGTCTCTGCACACTGGCAAAACCATGCCTCACAATGCCATTTAGTAAGACCTTTAAAAGTGAATTGGAAGGGAGATTATTGGTCCGGTTTGAGAATATGTTTAGCAGGGAAACTATGTCTTAATCATTGTGAGTTACTGCCATAAGTTCATAGTTCATAGGTACGTACTAGGCTAGCTGCCCTTGTAGGCCATTTTAAGTCTAGCCAGTTTCCCTTTTTTTGCTCAAAATAACTAATTTGGTTATAGATTGGCTGTACCCATCCCCTGGTTGATAATTATATATTATCCCTAATGAGAATAACTGAGATCATTCCATAGATAATTTAAGGTGACTTGTGCATGGGATAAAGCATTTAGGAGCTGGAGCTGTCTATTAGTGGTACAGAGGGCAGACCAAGAGTAAATTTTCTATTCCTCCCCATAGCTCTATGTTGCACTTGAAAATGCAGGGATAAACTTTGTGTTATGTGGACGGCGAGTCTGTTCCACAGCAAGGGTATCCTCTGTGCGATATGCCTGCCTTCCAAACCATTCTGTTGATGTTGCAGAGGAGGTTTATTTCTGATACCATCTGACTTATTGATGCACAGTAAATCCATCAGTAATGGGCTGTGTTGTCTTTTGCAAAAAATGATAGAGATGCAAGCACCAAACAAACTAAAGACTCTTTTTCCTTTTGCTCTCAAAGATTAAATTCTTGCTAGGATGCTTGATGGGTGACTAGAGAAATTAGTCTCTCCAGTGATGCAGTAAACTCAACAAGGCTTTTGTGAAAGGATAGTAGGACAGTGTGGATTTATTGGAACTCCACTTTAGCAACTACATAGTAAAGAAGGCTTTCCTTAAGATGAAATGTTAAATGGAGGTTCCATTTATCAGAGGTGGATGGTAGCTTAGGTGGATGCTAAATATTACTATGGTTCTCGTTAAAAGAGTAAAACATTTGCAGGTATCTTGGTCAAATTGTCACTACGCAATATGAGTACCATCTTATTTAGTCTCCCTGGAGAACAGGGCAGACATCTAGAGATTCTAACCCAGTCAGGATTCATAAATAGTCTACATCATGTAGGTGAGTATCTGAAAAAGAAAATGTAAAATCTCTAACTGCGATTTAGGGATACAGTGTCTCCTGTAATCATAGCAAAATATCAAATTCCCAGTACGTTATTCTGGAGTGAAGCTCATAATCAAAGTTAGGTGCACAAATTCCCTTTCAACTTCTACTTATGAAGTCCACTAAAAAGTGTTTCCAAAAGCTGTGCTGGAAGAATCAAACAAGGAATGAAACAACCCAAAAGCAGAACCAAAAGAAAAAAAAATACTTTCATTTAAACTGGTTTATGTGGGAAATGTGTATGCAAATGTGTAAGTAATCTGTCAGCACTTTCTGTGATTGTCAGTAATAACCCTTCTAAACAGGAACATCCTGAGTGATTCTGGAAAGCAGCTGGAAACACAATGCATGGCGGTAGACACATGCAGTTGGCTCTTACACTTGCATTCTTTGAAGAAAAGTATCGAAATGGAGTTGCTCTCATCAAATTTGATGTTCTGCAGTGACAGCACTGACAATCTTGCTGTAAAGACAGAGTAGTGACACCTACTGCTAATCTCTCTGCTGTCTTCAGTACTCTTGACATCTGTATTGTTGAGCTTCTGTATGCATTCATCGCTAAGCAACCTTGAGAACAAATTAACAATTTGTATATTGCTCAAAGCAATTAGAGCATCCTGTGTACCAAGGGTCACATAGTATCAGAAAGAGGATACTTAACATTTTAATAAGAATTTTAGCTACTACATGAAAGCCAGTTGCATTTGTCTTCATCTGTTGTAGATATAATATTTAATAAGAGACAATGAATCCTGAATAAAGCAAACAGTGCTAGTAAAGGAAAATGGGACACTTCTGCAGAGTAAAAGATGTGATCCAAAATGCCATAGGTGATGAAGTCAGTTACTTTTAAGATATAGTCCAAATGCAAATGTGATTTTCCAAAAAATAGAAAAACACTGGCCTTGGTTTACTGTAGTTTGGTTTGACACTGTCATTAATACCATATGTTCGTTAATTACTATTCTTTAAATATTTCCCTATCACTGTATCGCATGTTGTGGGATATTCTGCAAGTTTTCTTGTTTTCAGGTTACAAACCTGTTGCACCAGTCATTTGCCAAGTGTAAAAGACCTAGTCCAAGTCATATATATATATATATATATATATATATATATATATATATATATATATATATGTATATTATAATCATAAGCTGCATGCATAGAATGTGTTAAGACATGTACTTGAAAATATTAAACTGCAGCACTTAACTTACGCCACATGTCTGCTGAATACACATTTACATAAACGTTGATATTTTCATTCTTTCTTATTCTAATGAGTAATACAGGCATTTCATGAAATACTTATGTATGTATTTATATTACAGTGGCTGCTTAAATCATTTCTTGTATTCTGATGGTATTCCAAGAACATATGCCAAACGATGAAACATCTTAGCACTGACAGATTCACAATTCCTTAGGTGATTCAAATTTGAGACAAATTTGGACTGAGTTCCAAAGAATTATTTATTAGAGTTTCCAACTGAGCTGGTGGCCCCCACATAAACACTAGTATTCTTAGGGTTTGACAAATGGCATAGAATATACATGCATTGTAACATTTAACAAAATATCATGATCAGTTTCTTTCCACTGTAACCTCTCAATAATTCATCATAAATGAATTCTTAATTTATTTTATTTAAATTAACAGCACTGAAACATATATGTATAACATTTTGCAAGTTGGCACAGCATAGCAATCCAAATTATTTAATTATAGCATCTGCTATGAATAAACAGACATTTTATTATGAGAACTGGTATCTGACATATGAGATAACAAGTTAACTGTTCCTTTTATAGTATTGCAAATGAACCTCAGACTACCTCCTGTATGTTTTCTTCTGGTACAAGTGTTTTTTTAAGAAAAGGTAATGGACCATCCTTAGCAATCCTCCTTTGACGGACCTGAATACAAATAGACACTGTCCCTTGGATTCTGCATGCCTTGCATGGCATGCAGGATTAGCACAGGAGCTCTAGCAGGCAATATGTCTGCTGTTTGATCCAGGAACAGCCTGCAGGGGGGTGCATGAGTGCTCCTCCACTAGACCTGCACGGACTAAGCCCCTGTATGAAAATCACCCTATTTGCAGGAGAAATCCATGCAAATGAGGTGAAATTGCAATCTAGGGAAGCTTGAAATTGGCTGTGCAGGACTAGTGTAATCTGCAGAAATGTACTCGGTTAGTAACCAAGTACATTTCTTCAAAATCCAAAACAGAGCCATGACAGCTCCAAATAATGGCTGCATATCAGTCAGGAAGCATGCCATTGGCCAAGAATAAGGCCATTGGCATTGCAAACAGCTTACAAAATAAAAAAAAAATCAACTTTTATTTTTTTTAGCTGATCTCAGCTGTTTAAGTGTAGGGCAGCAAGTCGCAAATGGGATCGGGAGGAAAATAAAATAAACCTAAAATAAGCATTTTAACTAATATCACTATTCTGCCATGCAAATCAATGGCAGGCAGAAGACAACATGGCCAGTGAATAGTGGTTGCTAAGGGAGGAGGCTCAGTGTGAGACATGTAACTATGCATTAGCAGGCAATCCTATGCAAATGAGGGGAATGATAGTGAATCCCAGTTTTCCCCAATATGCTAGTCAGGTCCCAACAGTGTAAGAGAGGGAATAGCTCTGTGCAAGCCTAGGAGTTAGCTGACATCATGGGGGGAGGTGTGTGTGTGTCAGGCATACAGTAAGCGGATTGGAGCCCTGTGGCTCAGGTTTGCTCCTAGCAAAGCACAGCTAAGCAAGGGGGTGTGTCTGACTCTACCTAGCACTCTTTACATTGCCTAAGTGGGTGTGCGCACCAGGTTTTAAAGGAAAAAAAAAGTGAAACCAGGAAATAGCAGCTATGTGCGGCGCTACTCCAGGCTTAAACAGGAAGGCAACGGGAAGGGAAAACAGCAGTAGGAAGGTAATCAAGGAGAACTAGCAAAGCTGGCAGGTGAAACGTATCAGAATCAGCCAATTACACAGGCAGCAGACCAGCCCAGCCCAGAACACTACTATAAACTATGAAAACAGCTTCCCCTCTGGTTTTTCCCATACTGTACACCACCAGTGTATACAAACAGAGAACTTTTAACAAACAAAACTACAAAATAATAGGGGCTGCAGCAGGCAACATAGAACAACATGTGCAAGAGGCTGAGGGTGGTGAGGATGTGAATGCTGCTGATCAACCCACAGTGAGGAGACGGAGAAGAGTGTACAGACCCAGGGTAACCTACCAGGGGCTACATGAGCTGGAAATAGTGGAGTACTATAGGGTGGACATGGACCTCCTACAGCAAATTGTTGAGCTGTGCCGGCCACACCTGACACACCGAACTGACCGAGGGGGACCCATCACAGTGGATACCAAGGTATGAGTAGCCCTAGGAAAACTAGCCACAAGTACCTCTCAAAGCTCAACTAGGGATATCATGGGGATCTCACAGGCATCAGCATCCAGAGTATTCAACCAGTTGCTAGATGCCATGTCAGCACATGCCAGTGAGCACATATATTTCCTCAACAGCCATGAGGTGTTGGCCAGCAATATGAGTCTTTTCCACCAAATAGCAGAACGCCCTGAGGTAGTGGGTGCTATAGACTACACGTGCATATGCATCAATGCATCACCCGGTGATCAGGGTAGGGCCTACATCAACCGCAGGGTCCTCCCCTCCATCAACTGCCAGGTCATGTGTGATGCCCAGGGCATTATAATGAATGTGTGTGCTGGCTGTCCTGGAAGCTATTGCAATTCCCACATCTGGCATCTGACACAGCTGTACCAGAGATTTGTCAATGGGGACATGCCCTACGGTCACCTAGTGGGGGATGCTGGTTACACACTGGAGCCATGGCTGATGACACCCATCAGAAATGCACACACACCTGAACAAAAACGCTATAATGAGGCACACTCATAGACCAGACATATAATAGAGCATGTGTTTGGGATGCTCAAGTCATGGTTCCAGTGTCTGGACACATCTGGTGGAGACTTACAGTACTCACCAGCTACATGTACTCAAATTGTTATGGTATGTGCCATGCTACACAATATGATCCTGCGGAAACAGCTGCAATAGGAACAGCATGGGGCAGGGCCACACAGCCCCCCACCAATGCCAAGGCCTGCACAGGCACAGAGTGACTCGGAGGAGGAACAACCTGAGCCTGCTCCAGTAGGCAGATGGAGGCATGCCCAGTATGCCCTGGCCTTGACAAAGAGGCAACACATAGCACATACACTGACACAGTAAGAATCCAGGGAATGACATCTCTCTCTGACTCACACATACACTAAAAGGGATACCAAACATGACACTACCTGTTCTCAACCATGTATAGGGAGTGTACTATGTGCATCAGACATAGGCAGCCCTCCAGCACCATCCTCAATCCTGGCACACCCACAAGGTAAGTCAATCAACCTACCAGTTGCCAAATGGAGTGGAGTGTGACGTTACCTGTATCTATGGTATGGATGTGAGCATGCAAGGGAATTGGGTGGCTGAATGTTATGGCAGCAGATAGTAGATACCCATAGTGGCACCATGACATCTGTAACCCATACTGGAGTTACCATAGTAGCCAGTACTACACAGGATGACAAAACCCACTGCAGGAAATGTGCTGGGCGACATGTGTGTCCTTATGACTCACACATGCCAGTCAGGGAGGTTCACATACCCAACAACAGTCTCAATCAGTAGTACAGGTGTAGACAAACCCAAAAAGCGCCTGTGCTATAGCCTCTGAATGATGCCTATGGGTAACCTACCCCCCAGGCCTACACAGACAGCAGCAGGTCAGGCAGTGGGATGTTAGTTCTGAAGGGTAGGAAGTCAGACACTAATATGTAGGGAAATCAAAGCTATGACCTGTAGTACACTGATAGGCCTCTAGCCAGTATGATAGGTTAGAATACAGAATGAAATGGTGTACCTGACATACTAGTATAGTCATAGCAAATGTGTGCAAGGGCCAGGTGTGTCCCCCATCTTATGTAGACATGTAGAAACATTAAAGTGTGCCCCCCCAGTCATGTGTAGAAATGTAGAAACAGTCAGGTGTCCCCCCCAATCCTGCATAGAAATGTAGTAACAGTCAGGTGTGCCCCCCCAAACCTCTGTAGAAATGTAAAAACAGTCAGGTGTGACCCCCACAACCCTATTTAGAAATGTAGTAACAGTCAGGTATGCCCCCCACTCCCATGTAGATATGTAGAAACAGTCAGGTGTGTCCCCCCCAATCCTGTGTAGAAATGTAGTAAGTCAGGTGTACCCCCCATCCTGTGTAGAAATGTAAAAACAGTCAAGTGTGTCCCCCCGCAACCCTATGTAGAAATGTAGTAACAGTGAGATGTGCCCCCTCACTCCCATGTTGACATGAAGAAACAGTCAGGTGTGCCCTTACCCCCAATCCAGAGTAGAAATGTAGTAATAGTCAGGTGTTCACCCCCACTCCCATGTAGATATGTAGAAACAGTCAGGTGTGCTCCTACCCCAATCCAGCATAGAAATGCGATAACAGTCAGGTGTGCCCTCCCCCCGATCTGGTGTAGAAATGTAGAAACAGTCAGGTGTGCCTCCCCACACCTATGTAGACACGTGGAAACAGACAGGTCTGCCCCTTCCCCCAATCCAGTGTAGAAATGTTGTGACACTCAAGTGTGCCCACCCAATCCTGTGTAGAAATGTAGTAACATGTATGAGTAGGTATAATACGAGTGGAGCACAGATACCCAGAGGTGTCCAAGGTAGCAGGATAGGTTGTAGCATTTGCACAATATGCAGGTCTGTGTGTGTTAGGATGGTGTGTGTTTCATAATGTGTGAGAGTGGACAGTATGTATGCATGTTGAGGTAAGACCTGGTGGCCATTGGCCACTACTGCTGATAACAGGGACAAGCCCTCATGACTGCAGTGCCAAAGACAATCTACACCAGTATAGCACATGCTAGCAGTAAACCATTGTAAATGTATGGTGGTAATATGTGTCACCATCTGAAAGACTGACATGGCATGGCTGTTGGGATAGATATACAAGCAGTACACAGGGAAAAGTAGCCCAGACATACAGTATATATTGTGTCACTGTGAAATTGAGACACCCTTGGATTTGTACATATAGGGATGCATCACAGTAACTGGATCTGTTGTAGGGGATACCGGTGATGTTTGCCTGAACACCTACAGATCACAAAGGAGGTAGGACTGATGTTTTGGGGATCAGCTGATGTACCTGCACATGCCAGCATAACTGTAATGCCCCATGCATATCTGTGTCTCAGATGCAAGTAGTGTCCATAGCACACATGCAGCCAGCCACACAAACACCACCCACAGGCACCTCTCTGGCAATATCCCTGCTGTTGTAAATGGGTACAGTAAGACCCCACAGGTATATGGCAATAGCGGAAGACTGCAGCATGCAGTGCAAGTGTCCCATACAGGTGTCTCCCTAGCTGTAGTTAGCACCCTGCCATCATCCACACCACCTGATCAAGACTGATAGAAAGTATTGGCATGAACAACTAACACACCTACCCTGTTACCCCAGGGAAATATACTGTATGGTGGTCTGGGACTGTAGGACTGACAGAGTGCAACGGCCTGCCACATCTGGCCTGCACCAGCACCTAATGCCCCACAGGTGTCAGCCAAAGGCCTGTGTCTCACATGTACTGCCAATGCATGTTATGTCATGGACACCCAAATAACAACATACACTCCACATAAGCCATATGCAAGGTCATGTGGACAAACCACAGTAACATGTCCACCATGTCCCACTGCTTGAACTGTGGACCAACACTAACACACACCTGTGATGTGGCGATACCCTTAGGGAAAATATCAGAGAATGTATGCATAATGTATGGAAGAGGTTAGAATAACAAAGGGGCTGGGGTGTGGGAGCATGGGCAGCATGGAATGTGCAAGGTCCGACACCAGGCTGTGTGCACACACTATCTCTGGCTGCAAAGTTATAAATGGGTAGCTACACACCTGCCCATATACCACAATAGGGTAAATGTCCTGACTCATGGCCCCTGCCTCTGGCTAACCTGTGCAAATATGTACAGCTGTGAGGCATTGCCACAGCAAGATAAGGCCATACTGCCATGTAGATGGGCGGACAAGTATGGGATCCTCTGCCAGCACTGTATCAAGGTGCTGAACTGGATACATAAACCCAGCACCAAGTGTCTGCAGCACCCCCTCCAGAATGGCATAACATACCATGAATATGTAGGTGTCTGCCCACAATACTGACACAGCTGCAGTCACCTTTGTCCCCCAAGTCATCACTGTGAGCAAGAATGTCCACCTGCCAGTACATGAGGACAGAAAACACCACTAAGTACAACATTACACATGTCTGAATATCTCTGCTAACAGCAGTGCCATGCAGCTGAAGCAGCACAGACACAATCACCTACAGTACACACTATCCCCTGCACAGTTTGTCCCCATATTGCCAAATGATCAACTGATACCCTGCAGAAACAGTATGCTATCTTTAGGTATTCAAAACAAAGGTCAGCACTGCAGTACAAACTACCTGGAATCAATCCACACATTCAATATAGAAGGGCATACTGGACACGCTCACACACTTAGAGAAATGAAGGCAATGCAATGTCAGCCAACAACATACCGAAAGGCCATACTTAGCATGCTCACACCCTTAAACAAATGAAGGCCATGTCTGCAAACAACAGTGGACCAGACATATCTGGCAGTTGCAGATGTTAGTGCAGACACTCCTCAGTATGCAGCACTCATACTTTGCATACACACTGGATAGGAATATAGGCATATATCCATGGACAACACACTATAATAAGCCAAAAGTAGAAGTACATACATGTGTCAAAGAGAGTGACTATCACAGGGGGCCATCTATTATGAGGCCTGTCCCACCCAGCACACAGCCAAATGGCTACAACCACATGAGGTTCAGATGTCACTCACTGTAGACCTTAGCCACTGGTATCTGTCAGCAGTATGGACTATGTGGTGCAAGTGCTAGCTGTGCAACATGACTGTACAAGGAAGTAGTCATCTAGCAGCTGTATACATGAACTTGTGGAATACAGCCCTGCGTGTGCCCACATCTGGCGTGATAACCTGTAGATGAATGGGTTATGGCCCATGCACACACACTGTCCTCCCCATAGCCGTACTATGACAAGCCTGCTGAGGTCATCCACTTTGAAATACACCCTTGTGAAAGGTGGAGTCCAGTAGTCTCCATGGCACTTCCTATAACTGCATACTGCTATAGTGTGATAAACTAATTAGGTAGGAGTTCTAATCCCAGACATGGCAACTGTGTGTGTGTGTGTGTGTGTGTGTGTGTGTGTGTGTGTGTGTGTGTGTGTGTGTGTGTGTGTGTGTGTGTGTGTGTGCATCTCTGTGTAGAGAGCAAAGCTTTTCAGGCTAGTCACACTCACTACTATTCAAATGCCCTACTTTGTCAAGGCTGCTGATGTCATACACTGTGAAATACACCTTTTGGAAAGCTGTAGCCCACTAATCTCTGTGGTGTGTCCTATAACTGTGTACCACTGTAGTATATAAACTAGTTAGATAGGAGTTCTAATCCCTGACATGGTAACTGTTTGTGTGTGTGTGTGTGTGTGTGTGTGTGTGTGTGTGTGTGTGTGTGTGTGTGTGTGTGTGTGTGTGTGTGTGTGTGTCTGTCTGTGTAGAGAGGAATGCTTTTTAGGCTAGTCACACTCATTACATTGAAACTGCCCTACTTTGTCAAGGCTGCTGATGTCATACACTGTGAAATACTCCTTTTGGAAACATATAGCCCAGTAATCTCCATGGTGCATCCTATAACTGCGTACTTCTGTAATGTGATGAACTAGTTAGGTAGGAGTTCTAACCACAGACATGGCAACTGTGTGTGTCTCTGTCTGTGTAGGGAGCAATGCATTTTAGCCTAGCCACACTCACTACACTTCAAATGCCCTACTTTGGCAATCCTGCTGATGTCATTCACTGTGAAATACACCTTTGGGGAAGGAGTACTCCAGGAATCCCTGTGGTGCGTCCTATAACAGCATCATGCTGTAGTGTGATATAGAACTCTGGCAGGGGTTCTATTCCCACACACATCGGTTGTGCATGTTTTGTGTGTGTTTCAATGTCTCTATAGGGAGCAATACATTTTAGCCTAGCCACACTCACTACACATCAGATGCCCTACTTTGGCAATCCTGATGGTGTCATTCATTGTGAAATACACCTTTGGGGAAGGAGTACTCCAGTTATCCTTGTGGTCCGTCCTATAACAGCGGCATGCTGTAGTGTGATATAGAACTCTGGTAGGGGTTCTATTCCCACACGTGTTGGTTAGGGATGTTTTGTGTGCATTTCAATGTCTGTGTAGGGAGCAATGCATTTTAGTCTAGCCACACTCAAAACAATTCAAATGCCCTACTTTGGCAATCTTGCTGATGTCATTCAGTGTGAAATACACCTTTGGGGAAGGCATACTCCAGTAATCTACATGGCACAACCTATATCTGCCTAGTGCTGTAGTGTAATAAATTAGTTAAGTAGAGTTTCTAATCCCAGACATGACAGGTGTGTATGTAGCTTTGTCTATGCTTGTAACTTGTATCCTGTGTGGAAGTGGTTGTGAGTGTGTATCAATTGGGCTCAATGTGGAGTGGGTTTTGCAGATTTCTTATATGTTGACCCTAGTATATATCACAATGTCCACCATACAGGGATAACAGATGTGAAATAGCCGAGATGCTGGGGTGCAAATCCATACCCCTACATGTGACATCAAGGACAGGCAAACAAAGTTAGCAGCCCTAGTATTTCCCAGAGAACACTCTCAACCCATGTCTCATGCACACACTTGCCTAGGCAACAGACACTATGTTGGTAGTACCCTGCATATTGCCCACTGATAGTAACCATGGTGTGATTGCAGTGGGCTACAGAGGGCATGGCACCCTGTCCAGCTGTCCAATAGACATGTACATGCTGACAGTGCACCTTCCCCATGTTCCCCACTGGACACCTGCAACACCTGTGGTGCCATCAAATGTGACCCACAAAGGACATGCCATGTCTGAAAACATGCCCTGTATGGAAAGATTCCACTGACACCAGGGAATGCCAGTATCATGCTATCAATGTAGATGCAGAGTAAACCTGCTGTCCATTACCAGTTCCCACCACATGAGGCCAGGATTGGCATATCTGATGATAATCTTTGTACACAACATGGACCAGACACCCCAGATACAGTTCCACATATCACTGTACATGCATGTGGGAGGTGTGCACATCCCAGACATTGTCCATGTCATGGACATAGGAACACATACATGGCAAGCAATGCACATCACTGGCCACACACAATAGTCACTCAGGTGACTGGATGGTGAATACAATGCGCACCTGTGTGGGCAAATCCAGAAACTACACCCCTGAGCCACAGTGCAGACCATTGTCATGTGGGCTGATGCCAAGTTATACCCATCACCTAGCCATATATAACTGTCTGGCACAGTCGACCACTACACACCCGTGAAGCAATGCACCCATGCATGTCAGTACTGGCACCGTGTGTGTGTGTGTGTGTGTGTGTGTGTGTGTGTGTGTGTGTGTGTGTGTGTGTGTGTGTGTGTGTGTGTGTGTGTGTGTGTGTGTGTGTGTTGTATGATGTGTATGATCACATTCACACTCACTACAACCCCCACTGGCATACTGAAGCATGCTGTCCAATGTCAGACACCTCCACATACCCTTTGCCCATATAACTTCTGTATTACCCCCGTGGTGCATGTGATACCTGCACAGTAATGTTTTATGGCAATCTCACTAGTGATGAGTTGTATTCCTGGCCTTGCCATGTGTGTCAATGTGTGTGTGTGTCCCTGTGAGAATGTGGCTGTATTGATACTTGCACCTGTTCCTGCGGACAGGCACATGTACTACACTTACATATCCCTGTTGTAGATGCCACCCACCATCACATATATGTTTTGAGGGTTCTTCAACATGTAACCTATGCGGCGCTTCTGATAACTGCAGAGAAATGTGATAGTACTACATAGTCATCAGGGGTGTAATGTCCTGTGCTGGTAGGTGTGTGACACAAACATGCTTTCATTTTACTCTCCCACCCCTCCCTGACTTTACTTTGCCTCTGTCTGCCTCTCTCACTCCCTCTCTGGTGGATGTGGAGACCTACACCTGCCTTGCTTAGGAAGCAGCATGTGTATTTTAATTAATGCTCATGATCAGCTGATGGCCACTGCACGAATTGCAGCCCTCCTCTAGCTGATTACATGTGGAACAGCTGTGGTAATGTGGAACAGCTGTGGTAACATTCCCATTGCAAATTGCATGGAAACACACTCCAGTATCTAGGAACATCATGTTGGTGTTGGGCTTTTTCATTCACTGTGAGCAGGAACTCATTCTGTTGTTTGGCAAACAGCATCTCAGATGGATTGGGGATTTACCTATAACAACATACACTGTGGAAACAGGGCAACACACAGGAGGGGGATGTGCATGACCTGACTACGGACTGTAAGTGCTGCTATACTGCATTTGGAGTAATGTTGGTTTAACAGGGTGTGTGTGGATATGGCTGTCCTACATGTTTTAATAACTGCCATGTCAGTGCAATGTTTATGAGGAATCCCCATCTGTAGGGTCATCTGTAGACTGGGCTGTTTGTGGTGCCTTTTGTTTCATGTGTTACCCACAGAGCAACTATCTGTGGACTGAAGAAGGTATTCTAAGGATTGCAGTCTCTAGATGGTGACAGCCATGAGAGTTGCTGACTTCATATCAATCATAGAACACATGTTGCAACAAACCTTGTTACAACAAGAAATGTATGAGGTTATCACAGCAACATGTCAATATTGACCCTATGTATGGGTATCAAGCCACAATTCTGTCAACCTTTGTACATATATCATGTGGTAAGAGGTGCATATGTGCTGTACACCATAATTAGTGACATAACTGATAAGCCAGTGAGATATCAGACTACTACACATGTTATGTATAGTAGGGTTTATATCTGATGACATCACCTGGACATTCTGTGGTTGTGTGCACAGTGTTGCTGGCCCATGTCCACTCAGGCATTGCCGCATCCCCACCACATGTTGAAGCATGGACACACCACGGCCGATGAGGGCCATCATCTCACCATGCCATCTGTCCACGAGCTCGATATAAGCACAGATGGCACCTGACAGTTCACGGAGGTTGTCGCTTACAGATGTGAGAGCATCCCTCTGAAGCCTCAGGGCCTGTCTGGTGTAATGTTCCATACATGCCTGCGCCGCCATGACAGCCTGAAACATGTGCCTGTGGTACCAGCTATGTCACCTATGCCAGGAGCATGAAGTCCAGCGGCCCTACCACAAGCATCCTGGGACATCCACCTATGTGATGCCCTGATGGACATCCGGCTATGCCTGCTGTGACCAGACACAGTAGGCCTGGTTACCACACTTTGCACTGCCACCAAACACCAGCTGTTCCTCCGCTATGGCCACTGGTGACAGAATATGTGTAGGCACTGAAATTGTGTGCGGGGATAGGGTGGCTAAAAGGAGGATGTCAAATGTTGGTGCAGTGTAAGCCCCTGACAACCCCACCTGTGCCTCAACAGTACTGTCATCATTGTCGGCGTTTGTATGGACACCAACATCAGATTGCGTGCAGGATTGACCCTGACCCACCTCACCACCTCTGGGGGAAAACAATATATCCACTTTAAATCCTGTACAGCATTTCCTAACAGTATATGTACACACACACACACACACACACACACACACACACACACACACACACACACACACACACACACACACCCATAATACCTACCTGTCCATGGGTGTACAGACAGTCCCACATATATGTCCATGTGCTACCCATCCTGCATCACACTTGTTAACATACATACATTGATATCACTCCTTAACAGATCAGTCCTCTAAATGCCTAAACAAGCAGACACACCACAAGACATGTTACTACATTACCTGCCTGACCTGTGTCTAGTGAATTTACATGGCCTCACTGCTGTCATTCAGTATGTACCCTCTGTATGTTCATACATCATGAGCATGGCCCCTATATGTGTGGGATACTGTGTTCTATACATAATATCACGCACTGGTGTGGCATGTGTATGTCATGCTCAGTACATGCCAGATATGCTGTTCATGCTGCCTATCATGTGACAACTGTAATATATGGAGACACTCCCTGGTGTTAACTAGTACTTCCTCAATGCATCTGTGGTGCTGCATACATGGGTTGTAGATGACCTCCCTGCTGAATGAGATATTATGGGTGTACCTGGTGTCTGCATTCCCTCTAAATGCCTGTTCCATGTTACAGACCATATTATACTATCAGCTGTCCTGTCATTACATATGATAGGTATTCCTGGTGTGTAATGTGGCAGTCCATGTCCGTGTACTGCACAGTCCCAAAGGGAGGTACAGCTGTATGAACACCCCACCATCTCACATGTGCATACATGGCCACCCACACAAACACACACATGCACACACATATCCTACATGCATCTACTTCCCTCCACTTCCCCAGGCTGATCCTGCAAACTAACTAATCACCAGGATGCATGCGCGCACACACACACACACACACACACACACACACACACACACACACTCACACACACACACACATGAGGTTGCAAAATGATAGTACACACAATCCTCCCATTACCCATCTGTCAACATGCAGAACATAAGGTACAGAACAGCATGCAGTTCAGCTACAGTTAATCCATGCTAGCAAAAGTATACATGTGTGTGATGCATGTGCTGTGTCATTAAGTGATGCCCCTTCCCCTGGATACCACTGCACCCATATACACAGTATTGCTGTGCACCTGTTCTGCACCCTGCCAAGTAGTGTGCACCACAACTAACAGGTGTGCAACACATTGCATAATGTGTAGTACTGTGTCAGTTATGTCAGCTTTACTGCTCACTGCCCCTGTGGTTTTCAGCAACACATACTTGGGATGATATGTGGACATTTGCCATTGGTGAATGCCTGATGCCTGATTTACAGCTGTCAACATCAACAGACCTTGTTTGACCAATTCAATACTCTTACACTGACAACCATCAGAGCATACTATGGCTATGGGGGGGTGTACACACTTTTATTGGTTTGACACACATATCCTTGATCTGCCATAGGACCACATCACTGTATATCTTAGCAGTACAAGAGCCCAATATGTGACATATGTTCTGTATTTTCACATGCAGTGTCTACAGATTGTGTTAAGTGTGTGGCTGCTGACCACAATGCATACACACCGTGTGGGCATATGTGTGCTCACCCTTATCATGACAGTTTATCGCACCACTTGTGTGCACTACAGCAGTCACTAGTCCTGGCAGGGGTATACCAGCATGGGCCATCTGCATACACTGGCAAATGCAGATGGCCCATGCTGGCAGGGGTATACCAGCATGGGCCATCTGCATTTGCCAGTGTATGTTCAGTCTGTCATGTCCCCCTATTCTGCATTATTGCAAGGTCTACTCATGTGCACATCCCATGATGTTCACACAATGCCGTCACTATTGCTGTGTCGGTAGGGTTATGGCTGCCACATTTCCTGAGCCTGACTATGTGCAGATAGAGCCATTCCTACCACCCTTAGGACTGCTGGTGCAGTGGACTGGTGTATCATGCTGAACCCCCTCCCCTCCTTCAGCCTTTATGCAGATGCATGACAAGTAATCCCTACACGTGTGTCACTTTGCAATGTCCCATACACTGAACACCACATGTTGCAGCCTAGACCCAGCTGATAATGTGGACTACTGTAATGCCTTGTTCCATAGTGTATCTCTGCAGCAGTTGCCATTGTCCTACAGGTATATACACTGGTGTTGTACTGTATATGGGTGTTGTTCTGCACAGTTACCTACTGTAGGCCACGTCTACTACCAGTATGTTACTCCCTGTGGACACATTCCGCAATGACAGGATGTTAGTTATCATACAGGTGTCTGACATACTCTTCCAATGCCCCATCATGGTCACGCCTGTGACACCATGCATTTCACAGCAACAATACATGCACATGTACAGCATGCATTCAGGATAGGTGTGTTAGATGTGTGAATGGAGTATACCATCACCATTACATGCCCGATGTGTTGGTAAGCATCTACATAAAACATACTCCCCAGCTACAGGCTACTGCTTTGGTGGTATCCCGGAGGGACCTACAGAAGAGTGTGAGAGTTGCAATGTCAGTGGCCACATCTGTGGCAGTGCTACAGGGTGGGTGCAGTATTACAATACATCAATGATACATTCCCACAATACTACCACATCTGGACATCTGTTTATCACTACAATGCAGCAACACAATATATCTATGACATGTCAGATATGCATGTTCTACCTGTACCAATGTGGATGTATACACAACAGTGGTCTACTGATGTGCCCTGTGTCCTTACCTGCACACTCCTCAGCCAGTGTGTGAGTGCCACGCACCTCCAGGAAGGTGCCCAGCGGTTGACGTCTGGCCGACGGGCAGGTGCCACGTGGCTAGCCAATAGTTCCTCCACACGTGTCAGGGGGGATGGATGACAGAGACCCCCCTGTGGTGAGGTGATCCCCCAGACTGCAGCAGCACACCTTCGGATATTGCAATGCAGGTCAATACAATGATGCCGGACCTGCTCATAACTGCGGTTGTGCAGTCCGACATAATTAACCCTGTGGTCAAAACATAGGGCGGTCTACTCCTGCTGCTCATGGGCAGCCCTGGCAAACAGCACTGGATAATGTTGGATCAGGTGTGATATAATCACATCATTCTCTGCTGTTGAATAGCTGGGCAACCATCCATGTGACATCTTGACTGAAAGATATAAAGATGGAAACAGGTCTGAGGAAACTCATACAGTAAGGTTACCACAGTTCGTAATACACATCTCTGTCACCCCCCACCCCCACCATATCAGCTTCAACAAACTGTACACACAACTCATTAGGTATGGCTACAGCTTACCTACCAGTGGGACAGATATTGTATTGTACCACACTTTCTGCTATGTGATTGTAGCCATATTCCCTGTGTGGACACATCATTGCTGGCCTGTTACAGACTATTCACCTGCATGCCATTGTCAGGGCCACTGTGGTTCCATATATGCCAGTGTTATGGCTGCTTTGGGATTGCTGCACAGCTGACATTCTGTGTTATTGGGGATATCTACGCATGCTGTTGGACATGTTCCAGAATTGTGTAGACTATTACTACCAACATATGTTCTATAACAGTGACACAATAACATGTATTGTATATGTTCTATTGGCCAGCAGAACCACCTCTCCAAACCATCTGCCCATGATACCTGGACACATCACATGTATGTCCCAACCTGGGACCTCCCTATGTACTGGTCCAGCAATACCATCAGGTGGAACCAACCCAGGGGATGTTGTCCCCCTCGGGGGCACACACAGACATGCTCCTGTCCCCTGAGGCCAGGTCTAGGGTCTGTTCTATACCGGGCTCCACAGACACATGTGGGATGTGCTACATCAGTTTGAGGCACTCAGTACACATTCACAGGGCCATCATGCTCCTCCTGCTCAGCCTCCAGGCCAGGCACCTTCAGGACATGGACTGCTGTTGTGAGTAGCATTGGGTGGGAGGCTTTTTCCCATTGTGTTCATATTGGGGCCCATAGGGCATCCACATCACAGACCACACACACAATCCAGGGTGTTTACCCACCACATATGTCACATACCACCCCTGTAGACTGTCCTCTATATATATCAACTCTGACCACCTCCACAAATATACCTACCATACTTCCCCATATTCTCATTGCATACTTCACAGATGGGCATAATGTGGTCCCAACAAGGGACTAACATGTGACATACCCATCCATGTTGCAAACACTGCCAGCTGTAGATATCTGTGTGTATTGCTATGTGTGCTGGTGCCTCGTACATAGCACACATCACTGTGGTAGTAATATAGGGGATGTCTTTACATACATATATGTGTGTGTGTGTGTGTGTGCTTGTATATCTGTAGACATGCATATAGATATATATCTATATATGTGTAGATATATGTGATGTATATATGTGCACATATATATGTCTACACATGGGTATCTGTATATTTGTGGACATACATGCTGATATATATATATATATATATATATATATATATATATATATATATATATATACATCTTTATATATTATATATGTGACATATGTACACACATGCATACCTATATGTGGGGTACATTCAGACATCAGCGCCACAATCTCTCAACACCTTCCTGCACAGATGCACTGTTCTGCCTTGATAAAACACAGACAGGTGTCTGACATTAGGGAGGGGTATATATAGGACCCAATTGCAGGTAACTCTATTACACACCTATGGCATTCCTGCATGCTACATTACAGATTGACCTGAGTATCCTGCCAGTGGTAGACCATGGGTCCCACATGTCCATCATAATGGCATTTCTTCCACCACCAACTACTAGTCAAGTAATATACATACTTTCCATTGCACAACACACACTATGATGGCTTACATCTTGTCAGTCAGTGCTGACCTGCAAAGTTGACGGCTATGGCCCAATACTCACAGGGACAGAAACTATTGTTCATAGCAGTTGTTCAGTTGAACATCATCACAACAACACCTGATGGCACATATAAATCATTCCACATCAGGCATCCCATTATTATGGACCAGGTACTACATTCTATTACATGTCTATATACTTCACATACCTGTTGTGGGAATGATGTCTTGATGAATGAATGATGAATATCTGCCTTTGTCTTGAGCCTTTTGTTTTGGAAGTTTGTTTTTTTCTTTCTTTCTCTTTCTTTTTCTCTTTCTCTCTCTCTCTCGGTCTCTCTCTAGTAAATGGATTGAACTGCTTTGAAAAGATTGCAGCATAGCTTTAGTAGGTGATGCACATGATCAGGTGATGGCATCTGCACCAATCAGTGTCCTCCACTTGCTAACTGCATGCAGCTTGCTGTGTAGTACTTCCAATTTCCACTATCATGGCATCCATCTACTATAAATCCCTACATTATGTAGGCATTGTCCCTTTACCTTTCCTGTGTGATGGATATCCTTCCTGTGTGTGGGCATCAGTGTTACAGAGAGCAGGTAGCAATACCTCTTACAGGAGAACCTGCATTCTAAGGCCAGCTACATATTTGTAGGAGGTTCAAGAACTGCAGACAGAGTGTGAGTAGAGTTGTGTTATGCTTTGTATAGTGCTGGTGTTACAGGTTTGTGTGTACATACTAGTTTACCTTGAAATGCAGTCTGTCTGCATAGCTTTCAACTGTGGGCCTATCCTCTTAATGGCAAGAGGTGTGCCTATCAGGTTTTGTCAGTCCACCACACAAGTCCTGTGTCAGATATTTCACTGGCAGTGTGTGTTGAGTGCTATCAGTACATGGCTACATGTATTTATGTTTCTAACCTCAAATCCCTGACTAAGGGTATATTGCAGACTATCCTGTAACACCAGCGACTTCCTTAGTGTATGGCAACAGTTTTCCACATATGGGCCTGTGTTACAGCCTTTTCCCTCCACCTACATACCAAGCTTTGCACATATGGCATGCTGTCAGGAGTTGTTCTGTAGTGGGCTGTGAGTATATCATGCTGGCATTCCTGCCATCAGTCCACTGCTGTTGTATCCCCCACATATATGGTGGGTCTGGAGCAATATATGTGTGGGTTTCACCTACACAAAACATGTGTACCCTTATGCACTCCAGAGGCCAGTGTATGTGACAGTAGTCTATGGCCCTGTATTATTGACCTAGGAGGGGGGATGCACCATAAATAACCTACCTAGGCTGTTACAACATGTGGGGGTATCAGAGGTGAGCTGCCTTAAGGTATCTGGGTGTACATTACCATACAATTCACCTATATTTAAATTAATAAATTGGGTTAATGCAGGCCTACTGCCTCCTCCCACACAGACTGTTCTGTTTGTCAGTTTGCTTGTGATGGTGTCAGTTATGCCTTGTTATGTAACAGTTACATCCCATTGTGTCAATGGAGGTCTTTACCACCTAGTAATTGTGTACAGAGTGTAGATAGAGGCTGCTGAACCATACACCTGCATTACTTGCTGTTGATTGTTTGGTATCCTGTGGCCCAGTCTATCTTTACTATTTGAAAGGCTCAGCCTGGACAACAACATTTGTAAACCTTTCCAGACTACTGTATTTGTATAACTGTTTCACAGTTGCATTACTCTGTTTATATGGATGTCAGTGTCTGAACAGCTATATGACATGGCATATACAACTGTAATAGTACACAAGTAAAGGTTTTCCATTTATGTAAACCTATGTGTGGTGGTATGTTCTATGACCTCTCTGTGGGTATATGTTGCAGGCAATGATTGTGATTTGTATGGGTGGCTCATACAGTGTCCAGTTGTTAAGGTGTTAACTGTAGGCATAGTGGCTGTTCCATATTGTGTGCATTTTCCACATATGCATCTTACTGTACATATCTGTGCTTGTGTATGTGTAGTCAATTATATATCCGTATATATATATATATATATATATATATATATATATATGTGTGTGTGTGTGTGTGTGTGTGTGTATATCTGTATCTGCATATATGTGTGTATATGTATCCTAGGGATGGTGATAGCTTCCACATTGTACATTTCCTATGGGAGCCAGACTGTACTGCATGATATGTTACTGATACCAGCCTGACATCATACAGGTGGGATGTAGTACTGTTAACATCTTGTGCCCATGTCATGTCAGGTCCTGGTTATGGGATCTGCAACACTTGGTAGTGTATTGCAGGGTGGACAAGTTTGGTTGTGGGGGGTATACCTATTCCTACAAGACGTATACTGTTTGGGAAACAAAAAGCAATAATGCAAATCCAAGCGAGTAAAGTATCAGTTACCAAATTCAAGTTAACAGTCCAGGTACTCATAAACGGTAACTGAAATACAAGCAGGCTCCTCAAAATGCCATATACGAAGCTGATAAAAATACGGATTTGCAAAGTATCACACTGGCCACAATGGAATAAAGATGAACGTTCTTTATTAGGTACAGTTAGCACTTTCACCTCCTCGGCTTCATCAGACTGTGTTCAAACCATAAAAAACAGTCATTTATATACCACTTCCAATTAAAACCACAATTACTTAATTGCATCCAATAAAAACATTATGAGCTTAATCTCAACATGAGTATACGTATAACTTAAAGGAACAAGCGCTTATACTCTACAAGAATATAAAACATACATTTAAAAATATGCGTTAAAAAATATGCATTAAGAAACCCATGCATATATATATATACAAAGTTGTCTGAATATTGTTATTATCTGCATAGGTAATATATATGTTTTTTAATGATTCATAGAGTCTAATGCAAAATTTTGCACTTAAAACAAAAATACATTCTGTTGTCCAGCCATTATGGCTGATATAAACACTAAAAAATGTGCACAAGCGCATATAGCACTGTCAATTATCATCTACTTGAAAGACATAATGTAATCTATGCTACCAACACAGAGACGTTCACATTTGATGTCGGACCATTATAAAAATCTGACGTCTAAAAAAGACCTCTTTAACTAAGCTATAATGTGATTTGGAGGGTTACACATTGGAAATGGAACTCAGATGGATAATTCGGCTCAGAGCTGATCACCTACCTGGTTTAAATGATAAGATCAACATAAAGAAACGGAAATTGAGGATAAAAGGAAGAATAAAATAAGAGTTATATAGCTTAGTTAAAGAGGTCTTTTTTAGACGTCAGATTTTTATAATGGTCCGACATCAAATGTGAACGTCTCTGTGTTGGTAGCATAGATTACATTATATCTTTCAAGTAGATGATAATTGACAGTGCTATATGCGCTTGTGCACATTTTTTAGTGTTTATATCAGCCATAATGGCTGGACAACAGAATGTATTTTCGTTTTAAGTGCAAAATTTTGCATTAGACTGTATGAATCATTAAAAAACATACATATTACCTATGCAGATAATAACAATATTCAGACAACTTTGTATATATATATGCATGGGTTTCTTAATGCATATTTTTTAATGCATATTTTTAAATGTATGTTTTATATTCTTGTAGAGTATAAGCGCTTGTTCCTTTAAGTTATACGTATACTCATGTTGAGATTAAGCTCATAATGTTTTTATTGGATGCAATTAAGTAATTGTGGTTTTAATTGGAAGTGGTATATAAATGACTGTTTTTTATGGTTTGAACACAGTCTGATGAAGCCGAGGAGGTGAAAGCGCTAACTGTACCTAATAAAGAACGTTCATCTTTATTCCATTGTGGCCAGTGTGATACTTTGCAAATCCGTATTTTTATCAGCTTCGTATATGGCATTTTGAGGAGCCTGCTTGTATTTCAGTTACCGTTTATGAGTACCTGGTATACTGTTTGGGGCCTCTCAACCTCATTAATGGTGCATGTAGACATATATGTTTTAGTTATTTTCCCATTGTTATCTACAGATGTATGTCCTTATATACCTACATAGATATATATACTTACATAAATATAACTATTTCCATATATACCTACATATATATATATATATATATATATATATATATATATATATATATATTTACATATATATATATATATATTTATATATATATATATATATATATATATATATATATATATATATATATATATATATATATATATATATATATATATATATATATATATATAAAACTTGCTGTATATATTTAGACATATAGATGTAGACATATACATCTATAGATGTAGGCATTTGCATGTATATATGTTCATATAAATTTATAAAGGCTGGTTATTTTGTTGCTGGGCAGAACAAGAGCTGATGGATACAGAGTGATTAAGGCACTTTTGAGCAGTTGTAAGCGGGTTTGCACGAGTTTGCGCGGAGGTAAGCATTGCTAACTTCCGATTACAGTTTATTATACTCAGTTAGCTTCTAAATTTCTTAACCAAAATAGATTATAATGCTTGTTTCAATGTGTAAATAAATTAAATGTTTTAGATATACATATGATAATAACTGCTTACAATATTCCAACACAGAACTTGTTAACCTTACAAAGAATTGTAATGTATATTCAAGATTTATGCAGATTAATTAATAATTCCTCATTTAAAGATATTCAAAATCTAATAAGTTTTCTGTATGAATTTATATATAGTAGTTGTGAAAAGAAAAATTCCATTTCAAATCTATATAAAGAGTTAATAACATATAAAACAATTCCCAAACCATCATACTGGCCGTTCTTAATAAAAGGTCAGTCATTGCAGTTAACAGAAGAAATTAAAACTAACATCTTACTTTCAGTTAATTACACCTCTAACAAACAGTACTGGAAAATATTTAACTGGAAATACTTACATAGAGCATTTTTAACACCAGATAGAATTAAAAGGATCAGTACTACTACAAATGGTTTGATCAGTACTACTACAAATGGTTTGATCAGTACTACTACAAATGGTTTGATCAGTACTACTACAAATGGTTTTTGCTGGAGGTGTGAAAAGTCAAATAAAGCAGACTGGATTCATATTTTTATGAATGTAATAAATTTAAATCATATTGGAATGGAATCAATTGTTTTTTTTACAAACTTTAGTTAATGAATCCTTTACCTTAGCTAAAGCATTGATTATACTAAATGTAAATGAAGGTCCCTACCGGAATAAGACAAATATGTGTTTGATATGGACAATACTTGCTATATCTAGGAAATGCGTAACCAGAAGGTGGAATTCAAATACACCCCTGACCTTGGGAGAATTCTACACTTTACTGAAGACAACTGCATCAATGGAAATAAAAATCAAAGAACTACGAATCTATTCCAGGCCATTGGTAAATAATCCTTGTAAGAAAGTTATATCTTTGTTGGACACTCTGCAATAATCAATATTGTATTTCTGATAACTGATCTGTTAATTCTATATTTAATAACATGCAGTGTATATAATTAAAAGTCAGGTTATTGTAAATATTGCATATAGTTGTTTAAAATGATATTTAAAAATATTATGTAAATGTTATTTTAATTGAAAATAAAAAATGTTTTGAGGAAAAAAAAATTGCTTAACCAGTGTAGGCATTGCTTACCTCCGTGCAAACAGGCTTAAACCCGCTTAATACTGCTAAAAAGTGCTTACTCCCTCTTACCCCCGCACTAATTTCTTTAAAAGAAAAGAAAAAAGGGTTGATAGGAAAGTGGTGAAAAAAGGGGCACAAAGAGGGAAAGGCATTAGGGAAACTAGCCAAAGATGTGCAGAAAGGGTGTAGGGAGGGTCCATAGCTGCCCTTTCTTCTACAGCAACAGCTGTGCATATACACTGAATTTGGAGCTAGATTTGGACACTCAAACCCCTGGGAGGTGGTGAGAACAACAATAATAAGTTGTGATGCCAATTAGACTGGATTACATGTGTCCAGTGGACGTGTGCAATATGGACAGCAATGTATAGGGGCGAGATTTTTTTGTGTGAACAGGTTACCCTTTTTTTTTTCAGGTGAGAGTAGGATGTTGGGGAGGGGTGGTGTGTATATTTGGGGAGATAGGTTGGGTAGGTTAACAGACAAGACAAACAAGATGCATACACTATTGCAGCTGTGGGGGACATAAGTGGAATATTTAGTCATACCTATCCATGATATACCTGAGCTGGCAATTTTACACATATAGTGGGGTGATACTTACACACAACTGGAACATCCCCTGCTGCTCTAGCCTCATAGATCCACTGGTCCAAGAGGTCCCCCTTACGCCACTTCAGGTCAGCATAGTGATGCCTGATCGGCTCACCAGTTCTGGGTATGCCAGTGGCACTGGTGAGGTCACAGGCGAGATGGTCCCAGGCCTCCGCCTTATATTGGGAGCCCTGGTACTGGTCCTGCAGCAGTCTCTGATGATGGTCTTGACATGGAGTCCTGCCATGACTCTGGCTTCCTGGATGCACCAGCACTGCGCCCAAAAGCGCACACCTTCTCCCCTTACTGCCATTGTGCCTACAAGGGGAAGCTACAACCAGTTATGAGATGTATTCCCACCTCTTAGGTTTAAGTAGGTCCAATTTCCTGCACTTTTCCATGACTGGCTGGTTTTGAAAAGGCTAGGCTCTGGCCAAACCTGCTTACCTAGGGTTGGCATTGATTAAAGGGGTATAACATTGGGCACATTGAGTTAGCTGGCCTATAGATTGCCTACACCTTCTAAGCTGGCCTGTGCAATGCTTAGCATTGCTTACATTAAACTTTGCATTATAATTCTTTTTTGGCATTGAGTTATTATTCATTACACCTTATATGTATGCCTGGTATCCATGATTTATGTGTACGTACACTGTATCGGGTCCTTGTGTTTTATTGAGGACTTCAACATTCTGTTACAATTACACCTGACTTCTGGGCTTACTGCTTTACTCCAGTTCACATATTTTTGTTATGTAGTGGGTTAAGGCACATATGTCTGTATACTGATTCCTTTCACAGGTTCAGTTTGATTTTAGTATGGTGAAGACTTGTTTGCTGATGCCTTATTCTTCTTCTGTACTTCTGTGATGGCTTGGTGGTTAACTACTGTGACTGTGGTGTATAGGGTCCTGGGTTTGAAACCTGCATGGCTGTTTATTTTGTTGATGGGCAGAACAAGAGCCATTGGATACAAAGTGATTAAGGCACTTTTGAGCATTTGTAAGTGGGTTTGAGCAGGTTGGCATGAGGGTAAGCAATGCTAACCTCTAGTTAAATATGCTTACAGAGAGTTAGCTTCAAAATTGCTTAACCTGTGTGCACATCGCTTACCCCTGTGCAAACTGGCTTAAGCTCACTTACTAGTGCTTAAATATGCTTACTACTGCTTATTGGTACTTAAGCCTGCTTACTAGTGCTTTATTCATTATGACACTGACACCTCAAATGTGCATTTACTGCAATAGTCCAGTTCATAAATATATGTTATTAAGTGGGTTATGCAACAAAAATATTAGACATAATGTGCTTTGCCATGGAAAATGGAATGTGCTGCAGTGGGACTCAAACTGGGAATACCTGCTCATAAGGTGAATGCTCTGCCCACTACACTATTGCTATGCTGCTTCATTTGCATATATCTTCCTTCTTATCCTCTTCAGCCATTTAAGCTGCATTAATTGTAGATAAGCGATGGGCACACCCATGCACCTATGGTTAGCTTTAATTGGATTTAAAAAAAAAACGGGTTTGTTCATTTTATTTCTGTATACTTTTGCTGTTGTACATGATGGGGACTGTTGGTGGGGATATGTGGACACCTATGAGCAGTCTCGATCATTTCTTATCCCTTTCTGCTGTTTTCATTGTGGGGGCATGTATATTCTAGGAGCTCTGCTCCCAGCTACGCCCCCTGCACTCTTACATGCTCCATGTAAGATTAGGAGCTCAGGCAGCGTGCATCATTACTATGGATGGCACGCTGCCATCCTGCTCCTAAACAGCCGCCTCCATGCAGGACTAAGCTAGTCCTGCATGGAGGAATAGTAAATCCGGGGGTATGTTGCTCAGTGTTATGCCTGTACCACCCCGAGACACACAGTCTAAGACCACCATAATGTTTCTCCTCCTTATAGTCCAGGGAGATATGTCTCAGGTCCTTTACACCTACATGGACTGTGATGCTTTCATACTGGTATCTGTGGTGTAATGACTTGAGGGAATGAGTGCATGATTTTGCAGATCATGGCATCAGATAAGCATCTAATCTTTATCTTTTCTTTGTTCAACTTGGTTCAAAGGGCATCAATATGTCTTACAATGGAGTCCTCTATGACAAGACTCATGGGAAGTGGACAGCAATGTATGAGGTGAGATTTTTATGTGTGAACAGGTTACCCTTTTTTTTTTTCAGGTGAGAGTAGGATGTTGGGGAGGGGTAGTAGGTATATTTGGGGAGGTAGGTTGGGTAGGTTAACAGACAAGACAAACAAGCTGCATACAGGGGTGGTATATGACACGTGGGGGGTAAACACATTGATGGGGAGGGGTGTTGGGAAATCAGAAGCCCATGAGCCCCTAGTGGAAACAGAGGAACTTAGGTCCCCACCCATGGGCAGTCACCACTGCACCTTCACAGCCCCGATGGTGGCTGTGCTGGGGGCTGAGTTGCACAGCCAGACTGATGCTCTAGTTGTAACATGCTGCCCTCGAGCTGGCATAGAAGATCACCAAGCTGCTGGTTGAGCTCTGTACACACCATGACCCTGACCTGGCAACGTGTGACAGGTGCTTGTCCTTGCTTGCTTGCCTTAAGGGCTTAGTGTTTAGGGCTCCATTGAATGTGACTTTATGTGTGGTGTTATGTGTTCTTTATTCTGAGTGCCTTTGGGCTTCCTGAGGCATCATTTTGACAATGGACAGACTTGGGGATCTTTGTTGCTCAGTAAGTTTGCTTTTAAGCATCTCATTCTATGTGTGTGTTGTGAGGTGGGTGATGTGTGCAAGGTTTTGTCAACATGATGCGTGCTTGTACATAAGGGTTTAGCTTCCAGTGTTATTGTGTAAGTACACATCTTGCATGCTGTGTCTATTTCTTTAAGGATTATGCAGCTGTTAGTAAACATGAGCCAGTTGCTACTTTGTGTCAAGATGCCCATATTCATCAAGCTGGCTACAATGAGGTTAGAAAATTGCATATCCATGCTGTCCAGTCCTTTGACTGGTGAGCTAAAAGGTGGTGGTGTATTAGGGCTAGAAGACTATTAAGGGCTTTTTGTTGGTGCAAACTAATAAGGGTCCTTTATTGGGAAAGATGGTGCTAAACAATACTAAATTCTACTAGCAGTAATGTTTACACAATGCTGAATTCTACAAAATCTATAGGTATTGCCACTTGACACCAAACTAGATGATCTAAGCTTGCATGCAATGAATTTACATTATATTTACTGCTTTAAAGGGTACAGTTTTATGGCCTGTTCTATACGGAAAATTTGTTTACTAGGATGGATCTATGGAAAACAGTGGGTGGGAAGAGTACTTAATTAGGTTATACAACAGACAACAGCAGTGAAAGATGGGAGGCATACCTCTCAACTGTCCCTGATTTTGAGGGACGTCCCTGGTTTTGACTCAAATTTTAACTCTGTCCCTGTTAATCCCTCCTAAAACTAGTGACTTTTGGAGGAAAGGCGGTGAATTACACTTGATGAATAATGACAATAATTAAGAGTTATAAACTTCTTTTACTTCAGAAAATGTGTATTAATTCATATGCTCTGATTCTGTCAATGTTTCAAGTTAATAGCACTAATATTTTAAAAGTGTCCCTGATTGTCCCTGATTTTTTATTGACATGTCCCTGATTCTGTTGAAATTCATCCCCAATTGGTTGAGAGGTCTGATGGGAGGGATGGACTTTGGAAATCAGATTACCGTAATGGGTGAAGATCAGAGGCAGGGCTGGGAAACACTGAAAGAAAAAGCAGGATAACTAGAGAGGAAATCCAATCAAGCATTAGAGCTCTTTTAGGAACTTGTTTAGTAGCTTAATGTATCAGTGGGCCAATACCAAGAACAGAGTAAGAAAAAGGCACTGGAATGCAACTTCTCTGAGCTGGAGGTTAGAATTTGTAGAAACTTTAGCTTAATGCCTCAGTGGGGGATGAGACAGACAAAAGGAACAGGGCAAAAGTGGGACAGAAAGGCACTAGAATGCAACTTTAAGTAGGTAAATGATAAGCAGAATATAAAACTGTAGGATCAAAACTGGAATATCAAAAACTAAAAACACTGAAGCACAAATCCTGGAGCAGAATAAACAATACTCCCATTACTGACTTCTACTACAATTTAAGGTACCAGACTATGTTGAAATTACCAGTAACAAGGTTATGGAAAGAAATCAGTAATAATTGACTAAATAAGGCTCAAATCTAGCAGTAGTCCACAGTTCTGCCCCAACTGCAAACGAAACTGCAAGACTAAGGTCCAGCAGGATTTAAAATACAAATGGTTAGCTTTTGCAAGTAATTCTACTTGAGAAGATAGAAATGCAGAATAATGTAGAAAAATAATCTTCCCACAACTGCCAATTAAGCATCTCTTGCATAGTATATCAGCCATATTTTGCTGCAAAGAGAGATTTAATCATGACTGCCTCCCAGCAACCTTGGTTTGTTTGGCTGACCTAATCCATGAGATGTTGACCAGGAAGGGTGAGAATGAGTGATCATTTTTGATCTTACATATTCTAAATGGAAAATAAGATATTTTTATCCCTAGTCATGCCATAAATGGATGAGGATTGTACCAGCAGTTTGTCTGTAGTGAAAGCATATACGTATCACCCACAGTGATGTTACTGAATGCTGACCTGAAGGTGGGACTGTGGGTAGGGAAAAATAAAAATATGTATACCAGCTGAGGATAATGGGTCATCACAGCTTGATGTTGCACCAGTTGGCAATGTGGCTAGAGCCAGTCAGGAGGGGAATGAATGAATCAGAAAAGTGACGAAGGGGTTTGATGGTTGGGGGTAGAGCAGGAAAAAAATTGTAAATTAATAAATAAAATTACATAGCATAACAATACTACACACAACACTAGTTGTTGCAGTTACAATACTAACATATGTATGAAATGTACTTACAAATAAACAATACCATAACACCTAATACAGATTTACAAATTCAATGAAAGGTTACATAATAAGAGGATTAAAACACACACGTAGCCACATCTATTGCCTAGTACAGTTTGGCCTTCATATCTGTTTTTTTACTTAAAAAACAATGTGCCATGTGTGACCTGCTAAGATCAAGTGGGGCAATCCCACAAGATGTAGGACAGCAGGTCAGTAAGACATAATCAAATACAGCTTTCAGTCAAAAAAACACTTAACATGTTTTAATCAGTCATTTAAAATGCTGAAAAAATGTTTTGGCCAGCACTGTAGTGTAAAATAAAGGCACCTTCAACGTGACTCAGGTGGCCTAGGTTTGATTAGTGGACCTGGTCCCTGAGGAGTTAGCTGGAAGGAGTAGGGACTGATCAGTGTTTGTCAGTTCAGTTAGCTCAGGAAGAGGAAAAGGATGCTTTCCCTACACTGCAATGCCCAGTGGGGACCAGTCATTCTAGTCCTGAGCCAAAAAAAACTAAATTGGAAGGCACAAGACACTAGCCAGGAAGAAGCATTTCCAGGTTGGCTTCATATCCTGTTCACAAACTCTCCATATCTTCCATATGAAGGTCCCAATCATAAGATCACCCCACTTGCAGGGTCTTTATCTAGGGAGATAAGCTAGTCAAGTATTTTGGGATATAGAAGATCAAGAAGGACTCAACACCGATAACAGACAACAGTGGAGAAATATAAAAAGTGATTCAAATAATTCATTGAAAATATAGAAAGTTTTTTCTGTGGGGGATGTATCATCCCAACCACGTCCTGTGAATGATAATGTGTCCCCTGTACACCTTAGTATTAAAACCATATCTGAGGGCAATGCATATCAGAGGAAAATAAATAAATCCAGTTACACAGAGTTTGAGCAATGACTTCACACACCTGATACTAGAGACAAACTACATGTTGACTGATTGTTTCTCCTCTGCAACATTCTGACAGCAAGAATACAGCAGAATTATACTGGTGATATAGATGAGCTGAAGTGTCATAGTCATCTGCATTCAAATGGTGTAATTTTATGTTTTAAACTGCTTAGGTATCATATGGGATTTACAATACTGCTTCTTCTGGATGAAATCAGATACATGTAAGACTTGTGCAGTCAGATGCAGACTTTACATCCCTCACTGGGTATCATGGTTGTGAATATGTCACATCCAACACTGTCAGTTTTCCCTGATTACAGACATGACACTATTTTGGATGAATATATGCCAGTGTTATTATTAACACCCCACCCACACACATTTTCACATTTTCTACACAGGGTTTAGGGTGTTGGGCCAACTATTGAAACCTCTCTTAGGTCAAAGCCACTCGCCTAACTATCACAGGTCTGTTCTCATGCAATCCAGCCATCTCTTTGCAGGATGTCCTTGTTTTCCCTTGCATTCTTCCTGTCCCTCACAAATCTGCTTCATCAAATCATCTTCTGCTTTCTGGCACATATGCCTGAACCACTGTAATTTGAGTTGTTCATCCTCTCTGCAGCTGGAGCTACTTTGGCTTCAGCTCTGATGTCCTCATTTCTTCACCTGTCCTAGTGTGCATCTTAACCATATTTCAGGCATTACTTCTCCACCACTAGCTTCATCAACTGCTCTGCTTTCACTGCCCAGATTTCTGTGCCATAAAGAAGTACTGGTCACAACACTATTTTGCACACCTTACTTTTCAGCTTCTTTGGCATTCTTCTGTTATGCAGTACCTCTGGCTGTTTACGCCATTTTGCTGCAGACCCTCTGATTATAGTTTTTACCTCCTCATTCAGACTTTCCTTCTCCTCAACCACTTCTTACAAATACTTTTTTTGTGCGGCAATTTATTTTCAAGATACTTAAAGATTTTAACCTATTCACTATTTCCATTCTGGCTCTTATCTCAGCTTCTTCTGATTCCCTATTTGCTGCCATGACCATTGTCTTATATGTACTCCATTGTAGCCCATATGCCATCAGTTTAGTATTCCAGTCCCCTATCGTTTGCTAAACCTATTGTTTAGAGAATGCTTGTGATGTCACATCATCTGCATACAGCAGCTTTGTTGATCTGTCCCCCCAACCTGTTTGCTAGTGTAATCCATAATAAGTATGAACAGTGAGGTTTCTTCATTCAGAAGCTGCTAGAAGTAGTCCTGCCATCTGTCTTTACTATCCTATTGACACATGTGCAGTTTGATGCTGGCATTCCTTGTGAATGATGTCTGATTACTGTTTTCTTTCTGTTTTTGCTTTGCAACCTGATAGGGTTTCTTTGTACCATCTACTATGTCACTTTTGAGAAGCTGGTAGAACGCTTCTTATGCCTTGTTCTTTACCACTGTGTTACACATAGACAGTATCAATGGCATGTGATCAGTATGGATGCTAAGAGTGAGGAACCACTGTGATATATGCTTATATGTTTCACCGATCACCTATGCATATATATCACTGTACAGTACTTTTCTGTGCTAGTCCCAAACACATTCTGACATATACAAGCCAACGAACAACTTTTTTTCTCACTTTGCAGCTAGTGTTATGTGAAAAAGCAGTTTACATTCTATCTATTAAATTCTATGATGCCTTGTAAACATCACATTTGCAAATGTTGCAAAACAATATATCCATCTTCTGCCCGCCACTACCTGCTAATACGAATGCCTCGTACTGTGACACACTGCTAACCACAGAACAATGTATTGTAAAACCATCTATACATATATGCAAAAAGTCCCCTTATAGGTGATACAGTCTACATACTACAGTAATTTCTGTACAGTCAAGTTTTCATCAGAGTTCTTGAGATTATAAGTACGCACTGTAAGTAGAGTCAAGTGGGGTTTACATTCAACATATTACCTCATTCACTCTAATGAGAAATTTTCTGATGTGTTTAAGAGCATTTGCACCCATACAGCACTGTGTCATTAGTATCAGTTAGATCAAGCTTGCTAAAAATACAGGCTGCTAAACCCTGGAATGTATTGCACATGAAACATTTTTACATTTCTTCTTCTAATTGGCAGCCCTGTATGAACTGTTGAAGACTACAGATGCATAGTATGAGTTTGTAGTTTTTTACAGCAGTTATTTTATGGCTTTTTATTTCATTTACTGCTACATAGTTATGTCTGGAGGTTAATGAGGAATATTTTCAACAGAAGAGGTATTATATGTAATAGTAACACTAACGCTCTCTCCTACTCAGACTTCTCCTTATGTGCAAGGTGCATTACATTTTGGACCAATGAATTTACATGGATACACTGGTAGTCCTTAAATAATGTCCTCCATTGTATTATGACAACTTCATGTTTCCCACTCATGGATTTTCAAAAGTTTCAGTATGTCATAAAAAGCATAGACACCCTAAGGACGTCTGATCCAGCTGTACAGACCAAAAACACGAGCCACCAAAGTCCCACTTCTTCAGATAAAGGCAGGGAACTAGCCACAAAAATTCAGTATGTTTTGAAGATTATTAATGAGCATTGTGTCAGCAGTGCACCATATTATTGTGTTAGGACAATCGCTTGCAAATGATTCCCAGTGTTTTCATATTGCACTTTCTACCAATATCGCCATCTGTATGTATAGCTATATAATGTACACACATGCATAAATACATGCACACACACACACATATATATATATATATATATATATATATATATATATATATATATATATAATAAAGATATATTTGTATTCCCAGATTTGGGGTTGAATTTTAAGCACCCTAAAGTTACCAATACAAGCAAGAAATGTTACAATAAATCTCAGTCCACTTGTACAAATCCCATTTTATTCTTACCTGTCTAAAAAACATTATGTGGTCAGCAAAGTCCTATGCATACCTTCTAATATAACTATCTCCAAGTTTTCAAAATCTCATGATTAAGTTAAAATTCTTTCATCACAAGCCCATTTGATTGATGTGAACAGATAGGCTTCATACAAAGCAACCACAATAAATAAATAAATACATCTTCCAAAGACCTTTTCAAATGGGAATAGAAAACCAGTCAAATGGCACTATAATATAATTAGGTAATATGTTCAATTCTGTAGTGAATTCATAGGCATCTATCTTAATTTCAGATTTTTATGATTCAATGTTTTCAAGTTCAGTCTTCTGAGAGGCATTTACAAATACTAAGTTTTAGGTTCATAGGTAAATACTAGGCTATCAATCTATAGACTATTACAAGCTTAGCCAATATCTAGAGGTCATAAACAAATCCTGTACCTTGTAGTTGTGTGGTAAAGACCTAAGCCATTATGCCAACTCCCCTATTTAGTCACCATTTCTGTCGTCTGATATAGATTATGGGCATTAGCGTGTGCATGCAAGATACAGTTAAGAGAATTTCAAAATCCTCTTCTCAATCATATGTTAGCAGTGGTACCACAGTCTCAAAAAATATTACACCCTCTGAAATTATTGCATACAGAATTTTGCAGCAGTATCAAAACATTCCTCTAAAAAATATCTACATTTTCTATGCTTAATAGTTATTGGTGCATATGCAAATGAACAAATATTCATTCATTTTTCCAGGACATAGACTAGAGGCAGTCGTTACTGATTCTTTTCAAGCCACGGAAAACATACGTGTTTGGAAGGAGTATGTAAATTTTAAAGGAGGGACAGCTGCACAGTGCCACAGAATTCCTTCCATATGGATGTCTCATTAAATATCCTTGAAAATAAAACAAGTTCAAAGGATGACCGTCACACAGAACTCTATATTCACTGGTTATCCTGGCACTTACATCATCCTATTTTGGATAAGACTAAATGTGATGGCAAGGAGGACATCAATAAGTAATCTACAGTGAAGCTGATAGTTGTGCTGCACTGATACTTAAGAATGAAAACTCTTCTCACAACTGACAACTCCAGATCTTCTTGTCTTCTTGAGCAAATCCTTTGTAAATAGATTTTTTCAAGAAACCAACTTCCTGAGTAATCTTTATAAAATTCCCCTGAGCCATTTCTGTTAGTCCTGCGGTAGGCTGCTGGCTTCACTCGTCAATTGCTAGTGCTGCATTTCCACCTCATAGGCGATTCCCATTCTACTGCATATTACCCAGGCAAACCTCCCTTGAAAGAACAATCAAATGGAACATCAGCAGTTCATTCTAAGCATATTGCCCTTCCACAAGACCAACAGTGTGTATGCGATTCAAGTATTTTATTTTTCCTACTGCTTTTGCCAAATAAAATTTAATTAAGTGATCCGCTGCGCATACAGCAGCCTACTGCGGTCTATATTCCTCTCTTTTTTCCCACATCTTTTACCCACTCCCTTGTCTGTTTCTGGTACATGCAAGTAGTCATTTACACTTTCACCACTAGGTGTCAGTGTTCATCCACTCCCAGCACCTAAACCTTAATCTATAGCAGCCCTAATTCTGTTAGTGCTTCACCCTATGCGTTCCTCTTTTTGTCTAAAATTTTAGCTCTGCTTTACTGAATTTGGCCCAGTGTTTCATTACGGTGCTCCCATTACCTCCAAGCTTGCTCTCTAGCTTCATGCCTTTACTCTGATTGTTTTTGGTAAGCCACCTTCCATCTCCATCTCTCTCATCTTCCTTCCTGCCTCGCATCCCCACCCTCTTTCTGTTATCTTTTTTCTCTCTCCTGCTGGCCTTCCTGCCCCTCCCCCTGTTTCTGAGTTGCCTTCCACCCCACAATCTATATAGTGACGCTGCTACCTGTGGCGCCATTTTTAAAATTCCCTTGAGTCATTTCTGTTAGTCCTGCGGTACACTGCTGGCTTCACTCGTCAGTGAGTCTTACCATCCTAATCTGACTTGAATTGTTAACTTTAAATAGTTGGTTCATCACACTTGTTTATTTTTCAAGTGTTTTAGCTCTGTACTATTCTGTGTGGTTTAGAAGTTAAACATCTGAATGCACTTACAAGTGTTTATACATATTTCTCTAAAAGTACGCTACCAGTTGTGATATTATTATGTATGCAGATATCCGCTTGTCTTACCCCTGTTTAAACTAGTTGTTTCACTGCTGTTTTACTACTTATTGCTGTACTACATTGTTACAAGCAGTTTAATAGCCATTTTTAACCTTTAGTGCTTGTGTTCTGCTTGTATCTCTGGTATCATTCTTTTTGATTTGCCTGCGGAGTATGACCAAATATTAGATGTAGGGCCTAGATTCATTTTTGAACTGTGCTTTATCTGTAGATCTGTAGTCTCACAATTACTGTTGCATGTATTGTGCTGTAACTGTTTCAACTGAGTATTCATGCAACTTTTTCTTAAAGTTCTGGTTCCTAATTCCTTTTTCCTAGCTTTCCTTACTTTTCTGCCTTACTTAACTTTCTCTCACTTAATTTACTTCTCTCTGTGCTATATCTCTGCCTTTTCTCCCTATTTCCCCTCCAAAATAGTGCATGTGCATTGTAGTTTTCTATGTTGTGGTGCACACTTTCGGTGTTCTGGGTTTTTGTTGTTTTGGGTTTTTGTTGTTTTTGGGTTTTTGATGTTGTTGTCTCAATGTTTTGAATTTCAGTGTTATGAGATTTCAATGGCTACCACCACAGATTTCCAGGCTGGGGACCTCTTAGTTGCTATTTCACTCTTGTTAATAAGTCAGATAACTATAAACTATAAACAGAAATTATAGTATACAGAGAAGCCTGGTCAATGTAGGTGAATGCCAGCAGTTTGTCATCAGTCCGCCAGAAACCGCTTCTTTTCAATCAATAAATTAATAATAGAAAGCCAGCCACAAAATTAACCACTTTAATAGATAAATCTACTTTAACTCAAAAATAATTAGTTAAGCAAAATAAACAGTTATATACATAGGCAAAACACCCCAAAACCAAATGTTTTGGTCATAAGTGACTCCATAGTGAGACACACAGATGTCCCCTTTCACCAGGCTGTGCATGGAGAAGGTCACAGTCAGCTGCCTGTCAGGTTCCAGGATTTGTCAGATCATGTATGCCCTCAAGTTTCTCAACAACAACACTGTTATGACTCTGTCATAGTCCATGTAGGAGTGAATGACTTGAAACATACATTACTGGACTAGATGAAGAGAGACATGACTAAGCTCTCAGATTATGTGTCCCAGGCAGGTATGTCCTTAGTCCTAAGCAGCATTCCACCTTCACCCAGGATGATGCCTCAGTATAAACAAAAAATGATTGACTTCAACAATTGTCTTAGCTTCTGGTGTCAATCCAGGGGGATCCAGTATCTGTCAGCCTGGGAAGATATAGTCGACAGACCTTGCTGCTTTGCCAGAGATGGTCTTCACTTGTCAACTCTTGGCTTTCGGTTACTGGCAAAGGTACTTTTCTCACCCATAGTGACTTTTTTAGGCGATGTATTAACAACAAAATTCCCGATGTAAAAATATCCAGTAGAAACAAACTCAAGGTTATGCTGCTTAATGCTAGGAGTCTAAATCAGAAATTGCACTCGCTGGAAGGACTCCTTATCTTGGAAGATGCCGATGTCTGTGCAGTCACAGAGACATGGTTCAAGGCACACCAGGCCATGCAAGGCTACAATGCCTTCCACACATTCAGATCTCAAAACAAGCATGAAAGAACCAAAGGCGGAGGTGTATCCATCCTCATTAAAGACAAATACACCTCAAGACTGGCCAAACAATATGACTCCCTAGAGCTACTCCAAGCCCAATTAATTGTAAGTAAAAACACCTTCCATATCATTGTTAGCTATAGTTCCCCCACCATGAATCATGAGAACCACTCTGCCTAGCTGGACCTACTTGAGTCATTCACTATACAGCCAAACACCTTGGTCATGGGTAATTTCAACTATTCTTCTATCGACTGGGAGTCCTATATGAGGGCAAACATGCTCACCCTAAGATTGCTGAACTTCATTAATATGTATGCTGTGGAACAGGTAGTCTGCAGCCCCACAAGGGACTCAAATGTACTAGACTTAGTACTCACCAACACAGGGGGTTTCTACAATACCTGCTGTGCATTGCCCTTCCTGGTAAGGTCTGATCATAAATCAGTCTTGTTCAAAGTAATGATCATACCTGATACCCTTCAACAGCAAAAAGGATGAAAATTTTCTCCAAAGCAAACTATAATCTCCTAAATCATGGCATAAATAATTTCAAACCTTCTGCTACCACTGCCAGTAATGACTCCTATACAGAGATGTACACAAATGCCCTTTATAAACACCTATACAAATGTATAGACTTGGCTGTACTTGAATGGATCAAAACAAGGTTCTCACAAAAAACAAGCCACCCTAGTGGACATCATGCATAAACAGGTTAAATAACAAGACGAAGAACCTAATGTCTAAGAGGAAACTGACTCAAAAGAGGAATCACACCCTCCACATCGTGAACAAGCAAATTAGAAATCTTGTGAAGTCCTCTAAAGCTAATTATGAAGCTAAACTAGCATCCCTAGCTAAGGATAATCTCAAAGCATAAGGCGTTTTTTTAGCCTTGTCAGAAATCTAAAAGGGAAGGCCCAGCTTTGTGCCGAACTAGTAGTGGATGGTACCACTCAAACTGACCATGAGGACATCACCAACCTGCTAGCAGACAGATTTGTTGTAAACGTCACCCCCTTGTCCCCACCAGACATACTCCAAGGCATACCTGTCGACAGTCCTCTACCTAGTATCTCCAAAGTGCAGATCATTACCGCACTCTCCATGACCAAAAACAGAGCCTGTATGAGACAAGACAACATCTCAGGTTGCCCATTAAATGGTATGAAACAGGACCTAGAGGAATCACTTGGCACTCCCTTCAACCACAGTCTAAGTACTGGCTTTGTCTCAGCAGAGTGGAAAACAGCAATATTAATTCTCTTGCACAAAAGGGGTCCATCAACTGACCCTGGGAACTATAGACCTATATACCTAACTGGCCTTATCTGCAAGACCATGGAGAGAGTCATAATGGACCTTATCAACAACAACATAAATGACCTTCAAAGTCTTGGCCCAACCCAATTTGGCCATGTTAAGTGTAGGTCATGCTTATTAAACCTGGTGGACTTCTTCGATAATGTCATCAAAGCCCTGGGTGAAGGTGAAACAATACATACAGCCTATCCTGACTTAGCCAAGGCTTTTGACACAATTCCCCACTCGGGAATCATTGAGAAACTCACCTAGCTTAGAATTAACCCATATGTCACTAGATGGGTAGCCAACTGGTTCACCCACAGAATGCATACAGTCAAAGCTGGGGATTCCACCTCTACCAGCAGACCAATTACCAGTGGTGTACCACAAGAATCTGTGCTGAGCCCCCTATTGTTTGTGTTCTATTTCTCAGAAGTCCAGGTTAAAATACATGCCTTGTGGCATACCAAATTCACAGATGACTGTAAACTTTAAGAGAAATCTCGATGAGTGTATGGGCAATAGGAAGTTCATCCCAGGGATCACTTCAGTGGCCTTGCTTGACAGGGGCACTGGGAACTAACTTTGGGCAGCATGATGCCAGGAAATCTTCTTGGGCTAGGCTTATATAGGCTCCAGCACCATTAGCCTAGTACACACCTATGTACCTATGAACCAAATAATTTCCTATACGCATGCACACTCACATTGTACTTATCCTCTGCCCATCCCCTACCAATTCTACTGTTCTACCTAGCTGTTTGCCCCATTTTTACTAGCTTAACATTAAAACATTTTTTTTCTCCATTACAGCTTGCTAGTGCTGCATTTCCACCTCCCAGGCACTTTCCATTGTACTGCATATTACCCAGGCAAACCTCCCTTGAAAGGACAATCAAATGGGACATCAGCAGTGCTTTCTAAGCAGACGACCTTTCCCCAAGACCAACAGTGTATGTGATTCAAGTGTTTTATTGTTCCTATTGTTTTTGCCTAATAAAACTTAGTTAAGTGATCCACTGCACGTTTGTAAAAAGCCTACTGTGGCCTATTTTCCTCCCCGATCTTCTATCCACTCCCTTGCCCGTTTCTGATACATGCAAGTAGTTGTTAACACTTTTGCCACCAGGTGGCAGTGTTCATCCCCTCCCTGTACCTAAACCTTACCTTATAGCATCCCTAACTCTGTAGTGCTTCACCCTACTGTATTACCCTTTTTATCTAAAATTTTAGCTCTGCTTTACTGAATTTGGCCCAGCATTTCATTTCTGTGTTCCCCTTTCTTCCGAGGTTAGCTCCATGCCTTTACTCTGATTGATTGTTTTTAGTAAGCCACCTTCCATCTCCTCGGTTCTACTCACTCCATTTTTCCCTTCGGGCTCACTCCACTCCACTCCCCTACCCTGCCCCCTATTCCTACTTACCCCCACTACCTCTACACCTATAGCCATAGAACCACTCCCACCACAAAAGAGTCCAATCACAAATCTCCCCACCATCCACCACACCATACTCACCCACACCTTCCCTTTCCTATTAGCCCCACTCCTCCAATTCCACTCCCCCACTTCCCCTGAACTACTATCCACATTCTAACATTACTAATCACCTCCCCATTCTCCTCTCCTTTCAATTTTCTATTCTCCTAAATCTACAAATACTCATAAACCATTATGTTCTCAAACCTACCTCCATTGTACCCCAACACTTCTTCTCTTCTTATCCTATCTTCACCTTCTCACCAGTCCTAATACAAATCACCCACTCATACAACCTTCCCATACCCCGTATATGACAAACACTCCACAAACTTCATTTCCCCCTACCTCTATTACTTCAACAACTGTGTTCTTTTCCCTTATAAACTTATTCCTCTCCACAGCTACTCTACTCTAATCCCAAACAAACCCCCTTCAATACATTACCTGACTTTCAAACCTGACACTAAGCACTCTAAATTTCTCTTCTCCCACATCCTTCAACTTATTTCCTTCCTTCTCTTGGTGACATTCACTCTAAGCCTGGCCCCTCACCCTCTCAGCATTCAAACTCCCCCCTACTTACTGCCCCCTCAGCCTGCAAATCCCTTCTTTTAGCTACATTGGATGCACAAAGTTTGTGTAACAAAGTTTCTAACTTTCATGCCTGGCTGCTCCATAACCACCCAGATATCCTGTCCATCTCTGAAACATGGCTAAATCCCCCACATTATAGACCCCCAAATCACTCACCCCAACTGTAATATCATTAGAAATGACAGGACCCATAAGAAAGGTGGTGGAGTAGCTCTTCTCTTCACCTCCTCCCTTTCAATTACACCCTATACTAATCCCATACCCCAATTCACCAATGCCGAGCTAACTCTGGCCCTCCTACAGATAAATAGACACAAACATATATGCATAGCCACTCTTTATATACATCCTGGAGACAATATCCCCATTCTAGAGGATATTATTTCCTGATTCTCCTCCAGCATTAACAATGAAACCATAATCCTTGGAGTTGTTAATATTAACTGGACCACCATTCAATCTCTTGCAACCTCACAAAACCTAAACATATATAACTTCACACAACTAATCAAGACTCCTACTAGGCCCTCCAAGCACTGCTCCTCTAGTAGTACTCTTGATTAGATTCTAGTTTCTCACCCCCATTACATCTCCTATTGTGGTACCTTTCCTAACTCTCTTAGGGATCATCTTCCCACTTTCACTCTTTGCCTTCCTTCCTCCATACAACTATCTCACACTTAATCTCTACCTGCTCTCTAAAAAACTTCAACCCAAAACCTTCTCTGACTATCTAAAACATATAAACTGGAGCCCTCTAAAAATCCTCTCCCTAGACAATGCTGTTGTCTACTTCAATACTACATTCATAAACCTGTTAAATAGCTTTGCTTCTTCCAGAACCAAAAGAGTTAAAAGTAAGACTGTCCCATGGTTAACAAAAGAAACTACAACCCTTATGCATCTCCATGACAAAGCTTGGAAACACTACCAGAAATATAAAACTCCTACCACCCTGAATGAATATAAGCTACTTCTCAATAAAGTTAAAAAACATATTCTATCCGACCATAAATCCTACTTCTCCATACTTCAAAATAACCACAAGACTAACCCTAAAAATTCTGGAATGGTATCACCACCCTCTCAATCCTGCAAAAATGTTTGGCGTTCGCTAGTACAACAGAACAGAATGAACAAATGCAAAATGGCTCGACAAATGCTATACGGTCATGGGACGCCAGACAAAAATCTTCAAAAATCTTCAAAGCTTGTCAGAAATATCATAAACTGTAAGCCAGAATTAAAAATAATCCAATATTTAATAAAAATCGAACAGTTACAAGTTAAGCGCTTTCAACCATTCAAAAGACGGGCTTCATCAGAACTAATATTTTAAAATTGACAGCTGCCATTTAAATAACCTTTTTGGCGCCAAACCTTTGGCTCCATTTAAAGACACAGAGCAACCATAAAGATAACATAAAGCTATCAGTGCATATTATATGATCAATGTGGACATTCCAAACTAAAATTGTAATAAACCATCAAATTTTATATTAAAATATCCTCCCTCAATTAATTACCATTGCTATTAGTGCAAACTGAGCAAAGGCTTAATAGAAATAAAATCATTTAGTCCTGGGGGGGGGGGTAGACACATCTGTAAATAATTGCCACCAGAACTCCTTATATGATAATAAACCTTTGTGGTCTCCCCCCCCTCGGATCCATCTTAACAATGTCCAATATAGCAAATTTAAATTGATGCTCATCACCCCATTTTTTTATGTGCCTATATAATGCGTTTTTTTCATCCTTCTTTTTTATACAATATAAATGTGTATAAATTCACTTGTGGAAATGCCTTTCAGTCTTACCAATATAAAAACTAGAACAGGCACAACATTTAGCCAGATAAACAATGTATTTAGTCTTACAATTTCCCTGTCTAAACCTTATTCGAGACCTATGAATATTGTCTAATATTACTCCTTCCTCCATTTATGGTCTAACATGTTACACATACCACATTTATTAGTATGTTTATTAGAAGGATATTGAACAATGGGACCTCTTTCTAAATATTTTTTAATATTAAATCTCATTTTGTTAACAAAGATGGTTCACTATCGGCTAAAAATCCTCCTTCCACTACTACAATACCCTTCACAAACTAAATTGGTTAGAACTGCCCAACTCTCTATCCTATATTCAACTAACGTATGCTCACTAACTCATCTTCAATCCCTCTCTCTGCCACTCCCTAGCCTTGTCTCTCAAAATGCATCTACCTGATAGACTTCTAAGATCCAATAACCAGAATCTGCTTGAACTGCACAAACCTGCTCACCCAACAGGCGAACATCTATTATCCTTTTCTCTAGCACACCTTTGAAACTCCCTGCCATCACTTATTCATACCACCCAAAAATCACTCTACCTTTAAGACCTTGCTTCATTCCTATCTCACATCCCTCTGGGAATGTTCCTGCTCTCACCCCACATGACTCGCCACTACATTATTCCCTGTTTCTCATATTTCCTCACTCTCTATTCTCATTCATCATGTTGAGATACACTTCTTCTTAACCACCTTTCTCTTCACTTGTTTACTTATCCACTACTTTTTCTTACTGTCACTCTTTGCTTACATCAACACTTAATACCTCTTATCCCCCTATCCAACTATAATTTTCCTAAGATACCGTGTGAGGCTCTTTGCCACCACTGTTATATTCCAATGTGTCAGCTAATCTATTTGTGAATATTCACTAATGGTTTTCATATTTTTATCTGAATTCCACTGTAAACTGTAATTTTTATACTATATAATACCTTGTTCTTCACCTGTATTACAACATGTGAATGCATTGTTTTATTTTTTATGGAGCTTTTCTCCCCAGCATTCCATTGGAAATGGGCTCTTCTCGGCCCAATAGATTATCCCAGTTAACAAACTGTAAATAAAATAAATAATAATAATAATAATAATAATAAATAAAAGTAACTATATTTCAACCTTCATCCTTCATCAGACAAAGATATAAGATCATTTAACAATATTTGCCCAGTGGGTCCCTTACTACTGCAGGCACTGTATTACCACCACAGTAAAACATATCTATAACCAATGACTCATCACCGATACTATGCCAATCATGTGGAAATGCTCCTTTGTTAGACCTAAACCTAAAGAAACAAAGCCAACCTCCTACAATTGTTTTCACTACATATTCATCCTACCTACCCTAGTCACTATTCTTGGAAAAGTCATCTACAATCATCTTACCTCTCACCTGCAAAAATATAACTTGTTTATAGGAAACAACATTTTTTTGGGATGGGTGAAGAACCCTAACAGCACTCTGGGCTCTGACAGATGACATCTTATCCAGTATGGATAAGGACGGTCTGACTGGTGCTGTGTTTATTGATATATCATGGGCCTTTGATATAGTCGATCATTCAATCCTACTTATCCATCTTCAACATGTCAGCATCAACCCTGAGCCCACCAGATTATTCAAGGACTTCCTATATAATGGATCCCTCAGAGTAAAGTCAATGTCTACTCTTTCTGACTCTACCTGGCTTCGTGCAGTATCCCACAAGTCACCATTTGTGCCCCAGTTCTGCTCTCAGTTTTCATTAATAAATGTACTCTTGATTTATGCCAACTTCCACTACTTCTACATGCTGATTATATGGTCATCAATAGGCTTGACTCATCTCAAAAAATTATTGGAACACAGCTCAAAAAAGACAAATTTCAACTGCACAATTAGTTTACATCCAAAAATAAGTTTCTCAACCCTAAAATGTCAAAGTCCATGCTATTTGGCACCCAAAAGACTAGCTAAGTCACCTTACCTCTTCACATCACAGACTGTGATAATAATTCCATTAACTCTGCCACTTCTTTTGAATGTATGGGCATAAGGTTGGATCAATCCTTCAACATCCAAGAATTCATTAAGAAACTATGAACCAAGATCAACAACCTACTTTTCTGGGCCAACAAGATCTTTACATTACTGTCTACCCCTGCTAGAGCAGATATAGGCAAGGGCAACCTTCTTGCTAAACTTGAGTATGGGCGCCATTGTTCGCCTCTGCTTCTAACAAAAACGTAACCACCATTCAACCTTCTCAAATAAAATCTGCCACTTCATATCAAACTCCATCAGAATGAACATTGTTGCTTCACTCTTTATAAGGCTAAGTGGCTGAGTATGTAAACCATTGCCAAACTGTTTCTTCTTCTTGACACCCTTTTTCAAAATACTTCTTCGACTACATCTTTGGCCTCTCATCTCAAAGCTGTTTTTTGTGTCTATGACCTATAACCTCAGGAGCCATGACAGAGGTGGCTCACCAATGCAAACACCTTCTTTCAGACTACATTCCACTAGTCATAGTTCTCTACCCTTGTTTAAAACTATGTCAGTCAATTCCTCCAGACTTTGATGAACTCAATGACTACTCAGTTTTCAGACCTCAATTCAAGAATTTTCTAAAATAGCAGCATTAATGCAACTGTATAATTACAGGGCTTGTTACATAACACTGTAACTCTCATGCAGTAGGCCTTTAACACTAGACCCTCTCTCACCCTCATTCTTCTTACATACCTATTCTAAACTCTCTGCTGTCCTGTCTGGACTCCCCCCCCCCGATTAGTCACCAAACTTAACTGTTCTAACAGAAATTCTCAGAATCCAATCCCTCACATACTCAGCTGGGGAATTCCTAATTAACAGATAATATCATAGGTTCATAGGTTCATAGGTAGGTATTAGGCTATCTACCCTAGGGCATTTTTAAGCCTAGCCAGAGTGTGTCAGCTTTCGCCACCCCATTGATTAATTAATTAAGCCACTGTCAAGCAGAGCCAATGAAGGGATCCCAGGGGTGTATTTTCTGTTACCCATCCACTCGTTAAGGCTTCTCTTGAAGAGTGTTAGTGACGGGCTCTGCCTAATGTAGTCAGGGATTTTGTTCCAAAGCATGGGGAGTCTCTGTGACAGGAATCTATCCCTCCAGCATGTTCTATTTATTGTTGTGGCGAGGTTTAGCTCACTAGACCACGTGTCTCACAGTGACTTGGATTTCTTTAGGTGGAGCATGTCCATCAATTCTGAGTTGGACATGGCTTTGTAAGTCAGGCAGAGATCACCTCTGAGTAAGCGATATGCCTCTGAGTACAGCTGGAGTTTTATCAGTCGGGCTGCATAGGACATATGTTTGAGGCCAGTAATCCTCTTGGTGAGGTGCTTTTGTGGCCTTTCCAGCTGTTGGAAGTGTCTTGTGAGGTACATCCCAAATAGGGCATTGTACTCTATGATGGGTCTGATGAGTGATGAGTAGAGGGGCACTATAACCTCTTTATTTCTAGATGTGAACCCCTTAGTAATTAGATGGGCCACATAGAAGGATATCCTAACTACTCTGGTAATATGATTGTCAAAGGAGAGATTACTATCTCCCTGGGACCCCAGATCTCTTATAACCTCTTCTGTATTAAGGGGGCTGCCGCCTATGTGGTAATTTGTGGGTGTTTTGTTTTTCCCAAACAGGATGACTATGCATTTTTTGGCATTTAGCTTGAGGCCATAACTTTGACACCGGGTGTCTATCTCAGTAAGGCCTTTTTGAAGGATGTCCATGTCAGTCGGAGAGTCAATTATGGCTCCCAGTTTGCAGTCATCGGCAAACTTGGTTAGCCATAGTCCTCCTGTGTTTGCCTGTACATCTGAGAAATATATGCCAAACAGTAGGGGTCCCAGAACCGTGCCTTGTGGGACACCACTTGTGACTGGTTTAGAGTTGGACCTGGAGCCCGCTATTCTTACCGTGTGAGTTCTGTCTGCAAGTCAGTTGGAAACCCATCTTGTGACATAGGGGTTTATGTTCAGGCTGGTGAGTTTTTTTATAATACCCAAGTGAGGAATGGTGTTGAACGCCTTGGCGAGATCAAGGTAGGCTGTGTAAACCACCTTTCCCTTGTCAATGGCCTTGGTGACTGCCTCAAAGAAGTCACCCAGGTTTAGTAGGCATGATCTGCTCTTAACAAAGACAAACTGTGTCAGGTCAAGTGTTTGGAGGTTCCCAATGTCTTTGTTAATGGGTTCCATGATGATGTGCTCCATAGGCTTGCAGACCAGGCTTGTCATGCTTATGGGGCGATAGTTACCAGGGTCAGTTGTGGCCCCTCCTTTGTGGAGCGGAATAACCGTTGCTCTACGCCATTCTATGGGCACGTAGCCTGTGGAGAGGTTGAACAGCATGTTTAGGTGGGGGGGGGTTTCGTTCATTCTGTAGTTTGTGCAAGACGCAGCCTGGGACACCATCTGACCCCATTGATGCTGTGTTTTTGGCTTTTGAAAGGGCTGTTTTCACCTGTGCTTCTGTTATTTCCGGGACACTACACTTTTCTGGTATTGTTGTGGGCCCTTTTGAAGGTGAGAGGGAGGTGAAGTTTGCACTGAATCTATCTGCCAGGATGTTGGCAATATCAGTAGGTTCAGTATATTTTGTGCTATTTTGCACTAGCTCAGAGCATATCTGTGAGTTGTCACTTAGATTCTTGACATAGCTAAAGCAGGCTTTGTGGTTATCTTTCGAATCCTTGGCTATTTTTCTTTCGAAGTTAGCCTTGGATGATTTTATGAGGGACCTTAGTTTCTTACTGATACTGATCAGGGATGTCTTTCCTTCTTAGGATTTGATTTTTTTCTGAACTAGTTTCCTCCTTCTTTTGTATAACCTGTTTATGGCAGGGGTCCACCAGACTGGTTTCCATCTCTTAGGGGAGTGAGTCTTGGTCTTGCTAGGGATGGCACAATCCATGAATCCTTGTAGGTGCTCATAGAGTGCAATTGTAAAGGATTCTGCATCTTGGGCAGTGTTATCCATTAGCGTGGGGGCTGTGAAACTTACCACCTATGCCTTAAGTAAGGTGGACTTTGCTTTAGAAAAGTTTTTCACTGTGGTTTCCTTGGTTGAGGGTGGTGGTGGGGTGTGGACGTCCAGGGTGATTAGTTTATGGTCTGATCTAACCACTGATAGGTTGACCTCCGATACAGAACACCTGTCGCCCATGTTGGTATTAACCAGGTCCAATATGTTGTGGCCTCTGGTAGGGGGGTTTATTAGCTGATCCAGGGCATTTGAGTTGATGCTGAGCATGGGAGTTTGTACTCAAGTAGTTTTCCCAGTTAATGGTAGGGTAATTGAAATCGCCCAATATCAGGGTGTTCGGTAGGACCTTTATGTTTTTCAGTGTCTCCAGAAAGGCGGAGTGGTGGTCCTGGGTCATAGAGGGTGATCTGTAGCAGGCCACAATTTGCATTGCAGATTTGCCCGATGTTAGTTGCACATGGATGATCTCAGAGGTATCATGCTGCACCACTAACCTGGAGGTGTGAGTATCCTTGATGAATATGGATACACCCCCTCCTTTTGTGTTTCGGTCCGTGTTCTTTGGCCGAAATGCATGGTATCAGTTGTAGCCCAGTAGTGCTGGAGTGCTCTCTGGAGTCTTGAACCAGGTTTCAGTTACTGCACAGATGTCAACGTTCTCCATACTTAGGATAGCTATATAGTTGCAAAATCTACACCCAAACTTACTCTGTAACACCTCAGTTGTACCATCTCTCCTTCCTATTCTTCCCCCATCCATTTTCTTTGTGTTTTTTTTCTTGTTATTGCATTAATTTATATAATTTTTCTAAATATCTCAACAACCAAGTAACAAGGACAGAACTCCTTAGCCTCATATGAAAGCTCTCATCTAGATGAATAAAATGCTGCTGACAGTGTCTGTAAGTTGAGTAGTTGCTGAGATAGTATACGTTGTCTACAAAATATTACAAATGTAATAGTTATTGTTTACTCTGACTTATAAAATTCAGTTTAAGATCTAGAATCTAAAGAATATTACCACTATAAAAACAGTTTGTGCTGAAGAGTTTGCCTTTGGTACTTCTTTAATTAAGCAGTATGCCTTCAATTAGGGCTTGCTTCACTTGTACCTTGAACTTGAGGCAGAGCAAAACAGAAAAAAAAAATACTTCTATTCATGTTTAACAAAATAATTTAACTAGTTTACCATTTACTATCTTGTTTTTTTTATGTAAGATTCTTTATTTTACCTAACTCCTTTACATACTTTTATGATTTGTTCAGTTTATAGACTTACCAGTTTTTCCTCCTCCTTGTTGTAAAAAAGGGAGCATCATTAAACAGAAAATAAACCAAATGTGCCCCTCATACAAAAACTTAAATGAAGATCATAGGATCAAAGGATCATAGAAGGTTACTAGGCTAATGGCCCTGAGGCCCTTACAAGCCTAGCCAAGAGTTTATCTCCAAAAAAAGAAACCTTATTCAGCACCTGTCAGCCCTGTCAGTGAGGGAGACAGGAGGAATCTCTGGGGCAAATTTGTGGTTTCCCATCCACTCATCAAATTTGCACTTGAAGAGAGTCAGTGAGGTACCCTGTGTGACATGTAAGGGAAGTCTATTCCAGAGACGTGGAGCCTCTGGGAGACAAACCTGTCTCTCCAGCATGTTTTGTTGATGTTGCCTATTAGATTTAGGCCTTTTGAGAGAGTAATGTGTGAGGAGTTAGACTTACACATATAGAGCATCTCTAGTAGGGCAGGTTCTGAAATTGTCTTGTAGGTGAGACATGATCACCTCTGAGCAAGCTTTATGATACCGAGTACAGTGATAGTAATTTGAGCCTGTCCATATATGACAGGTGTTGGAGGCCATGGATTCCCTTTGTGAGTTATTTCTGTGGCCTTTCCAGTTGGTGCAGGTGTTTGGAGAGGTACATACTAAAAGTGGTGTTATACTTAATTATTGGCCTAATGAGGGAGGAGTATGAGAGGTAATAATCTCCTTTTTTCTGGATGAAATCCCTTTACTTATGAGATGAATCAAGTAAGAGACTTTTCTGATTTCTCCTACTACATGATGGTCGAATGTGAGATTGTTGTCAACCTGAGCACCCAGGTCTCTCAGAACAAGTTGTGCGCTTAGGGGATTGTCATTGATGTGGTAATCAGTAGTGGCCATATTTTTGCCGAATGGTATGATAATACATTTTTCTTGACATTTAACTTAAGGCCATGACTTTAACACCAGTCATTTGTTAAAAAAGCACAAATAAAGTCCAAACTGATAAAAAACACAAAGCTCAGGCACTCGTGGAAACGCACACTCCAAAAACACTTTGTTCATCTGCCAATAATGACCACAAATGGCTATTTGAACACTGTTTATTAAAACAAAAAAATAGATAAGCACTTTCATCAAGACTATTCTTAACTTCATCAGATACAAGGCAAAACCATCTAGTCAAATTTATATAAAATCCATCAAGACATCAATCATGATATAAACCAATCCCACAACAGCTTGCTAAAAAAGACCTCCCTAACTCATAAATATTAATAAATAAAGTTTCCTTTTACATACAAAACAATTTAAAAACTTAATATAAATATCACTCATTTAAATACAAAATATAATGAATGATGCATATGTAAAAACAATTATTTACAAAATGAACTGAAGTATTTTTATTTTACTACCTCTCCATCGCTTTTACTTTTTAAAAGGTATGCAGTGGAGAGGAAATCATTTAAACCCAGCCACTGCCCAGAATTAAGATGAACTTGCCACAGTAATTCCTTCTTTTCCAGTAGCAGACCCCATGAGCTACCCTTTTATCCAAATCAACATTATCCACAATGAAAAATTTAAAAGACTGATCAGGTTTTTCTGTGCAGTGTTTTCCCAAGCCTAATATCCCTCAAATGCTCATAAATTCTATTCTTGAATTTCCTCTCAGTCTTTCCTATGTAAAAACACATACATTTACTTACATTACACAGTGCACAATAGACCACTCTCTCAGTGTAGCAATACACTTTCTTATTTAACCAACTTTTTACTTTATTCACTACAAATTCATTTCCTTCCATCACATAGCTATATTGGGCACAAGATCCACATTTTTTTCATTGTGCCATACTGTGCAATATTTCGGTTAGATTCCTGGATACATTTTAAATTTGTCCCTCTCTTATAAACAGTTAGGTTTATTCCCTACACACTCTATAATATCTCTGTCATTGATCAAAATAGGCCAGTTTTTAAACAAAATATCTAAAACATCCCTACTATTGCTGTTAAAAGTAGTAATAAAAGAACATTCACAATTTTGGTTATGTTCTACAATGGATGAGAATTGATGTCTTGATGGATTTGATTTAAATTTGACCATATGGTTTTGCCTTGTATCTGATGAAAAATAGTCTTGACAAAAGCGCTTACCTATTTTTTTGTTTTAATAAACAGTATTCAAGTAGCCATTTGCGGTCATTATTGGCAGAAGAACAAAGTGTTTTTGGAGTGTGATTTCCACGAGTGCCTGACCTTTGTGTTTTTTACCAGTCATTTTTTGTTGTGAGGCCCTCTTGCAGTATGTTAACATCATTTGGGGAGTCAATGACAGCACCCAACTTACAGTCGTCTGCAATCTTGGTTACCCACATGCCTTTTGTCTTTGCCTGGACCTCTGAGAAGTAGATGCCAAGCAGTATGCGTCACATGACAAATCCCTGGGGAACACCACTAGTGACGAGTCTGGTGTTGGAAGTGGAGGCACCTATTTTGACCTTGTGGGCACTATCAGTGACCTAGATGGCCACCCACCTGATGAGATATGGATTTATGCCAAGTTGTGTTAGCTTTTCGATGATACCCGAGTGGGGGATTGTGTCAAAGGCCTTGGCCAAGTCAATGTAAGCTGTATGTACTGACTTTCCCTCATTCAGGGCCTTGGTGACAGTTTTAAAGAAGTCAACAAGGTTCAACAGGCAAGATCTGCACTTGATGAATCCAAACTGGGTGTGGTCAAGTGCTTGGAGATTGCCTATGTCCTTATTTATGAGATCCATAACAATATGCTCCATGGCTTTACAGATCAGACTTGTCAAGCTAATGGAGTGATCCATGGTCAGTAGTGGCACCACTTTTGTGCAAAGGGATGACAATGGCAGTTCTCCACACTGCTGGAATGAATCCTGTACTTAGGCTGTGGTTGAATAGGGTGCTCAATGGCGAAGATAGTTCTTGCTACAGATGGTGCAGAATACAGCCTGAGATACTATCAGGTCCCATGGAAGCTGTGTTCTTTGCCTTGGATAGGGCCTTTAGCACTTAATCTATGGAGATGCGAGGTGCAAGTCAAGTATTGGGGATGTTGAATGGGCCTTTGAGGAGGACTGGGAAGCGAAGTTTGCACTGAAGCTATCTGCTATTAGGTTGGCTAAGTCAAATGGAGCAGTGTAAGTGATAACATTAAATATTAATTTGGAACAAACCTGGGCTTTGCCATGGCAATTTCTGACATCACTGAAGAAGGCTTTGTGGTTTTCCTTTTTTTCAGAGGCTAGTTTTGATTCATAATTGGCTTTGGAGGTTTTCACTAGTGATCTAATTTGCTTGTTGAGGCTAAGGAGGGAGTTTTTCCAATTTGTAATTTGTTCCTGTTTACCCTTGGACAACAGTTTCTTCCTTTTGTTGTAAAGCCTGATGATAGACAATGTCCACCAGACAGGTTTGTGTTTCATGGGGAGCAGGTTTTAGTTCTGTATGGGTATGAGTCCATGCAGTTGTAGAGGTGCTTGTATACTGCATTGGCATACTGTTCAGCATAGTTATCTGCATCCTTGGGGGGGGGGTGGTAATGTAAATCGACTGATACTCTCCCTTACGAGGTTGTAGTCAGCTTTTGAAACTTTTTTTAGCCTAGTAATGGCTGGGGGGGATTAGGTGAGATAGAAACTATGAACAAGAAAATGATCTGATCTCACCAGGGAAGAACATGCTACGTAAGTGGTGCAGCTGTTGCTCATGTTGGTGATAACCAGGTATAGAATGTTATCTCCCGTTGGAGGGAATGACATGATCTGATCTAGTGCATTAGAATTGAAGAAGTCAAGGATTCACTGGATGAGCGCATTAGTGCTGGAATAGTTCATCCAGTCTATGGTGGGGTAGTTGAAGTCACCAAGAATTAGGATGTTAGAGGGTACCTTGTTGGAGTTAAGTAGGTCCAGGTAGGAGTTGTGGGTGTCCTGAGTCATGGAGGGGGGTCTATAGCTGGCTATAATATGGCTGGGTGTCTTACCAACTGTCAGTTGTACCTCTAGTAGTTCCAGTGCGTCATGCTGGCAAACCAGTCTGGAGGCTTGCCTATCCTTAATGAAGACAGAGATTCCACCACCCTTAGTCTTTCCAACCTAATTTTGGGGTCAGAATGTGTGGAATGAGGTTTAGCCTGGTAAGACAGGGGTGCTCTCTGCAGCCCTTTACCAAGTTTCTGTGACAGCACATACAGCAGCATCTTCCAGTGTGAGGACAGCTTCCAGTGAGTGCATTCTTAGGTTAAGGCTCCTAGTGTTAAGCAGCATGACCTTCAATTTGCTTTTTGACAGATCATTTATGTTGGAAGGTTTGTCTTTGGGACATTGCCTAAAAATGCACAATGGGGGGGGGGGGCAAGAGTCTTGGCCAGGATCTGGAATCCCATCAGTGATAGGTGGAGGCCATCTCTGGCAAAGCATCAAGGCTTGTCAACCATGTCATCCCAGGTGGACAGATACTGGATCCCCTTGGAATGACACCAGAAAGCCCAATAAGGGAGGTGGGATTGTTCTTTATGGGTCAGAGGAATATAATAATGCATTACCAATATTTTATTGGATACTATCTCATATACACCAGTCTCTAGAAATGAAATAATGATAGCTTATAGCAGGATAGATTCCTTACTGGAGGAGTATTTAATTGAGAACAGGATAGATGGAAAAACTTACAACTTTTTGAAACAAATCCATCCTATTATCCTGAATATTTTCGGGATACCTAAGGTTCACAAAAATGTACAGAACCCTCTTTTTAGACCCATTGTTTCGGCTAAAAATTCAAAAACACATCCTTTAGCGGTATATGTGGACCATTGGACTATGGAAATCGCTTTGAAGATTGACCACCTTATTAAGGATTCATGGGACTTTTTAGGTAATCTTACAAGGGACAAATGGAAAGAAAATTTGAGCCTTCTTACCACTGATGTCAAAGATTTATTTACAAGTATACCTAGGTTGGAGGGGCATCAAATGTTTAGTGATAGTTTGTATAAATATTCCACATTACCCAATGACCAGATTCAGTTAATTCTTGAGTTAACGGAGGTAGTCTTAGATTACAATTTTATTGGATTTCAAGGTAAATATTTTCGGCAAACCAATGGTGTTGCTATGGGGGCAGCATGTGCTCCCATATATGCCAATTTGGTTATGCTGCTTTGGGAGCAATGCTACGTATTCAATGGTCCCTTTTATAAATTCATAAGATTATATGTAAGATTTCTGGACGATATTTTCATTCTTTGGGACGAAAGTAAAGAACTAATGGTATCCTTTATGGAGTTTTTGAACAATAGTTCTGATTACTTTAAATTTACATATGAATGGAACAAGTCCAGTATCAATTATTTAGATACTGCCATTTTGTTAACTTCGGATGGTTTCCAGTCAAAAATTTATAGGAAGGAGACCTGGTGCAATAGTTACCTACATTTCAACAGCAATCACCCTATGGCTCAAAAGCGTAGCCTGATTAAAGGTCAGGCTGTTCGTATAGCCAGGATGACCTCAGAGAAGGAGGAATTTTATAAAGAAATCCATAATTTAAGTAATATATTTATAGAAAGGGGTTACCCTGAAGAGGAAGTATTTAGGGTTATTGACGAAGTTAAAGGAGGTTGGGGTGTTAGATACAAACCCTTGATAGGTTTACGTAATAATTTTGTGGACAAGAAAAGGAAATATAGTAAGACATTTCAAAAAGCATGTATAACTGAGTTCAATGGATTTTCAGGCATGTTCACGGATATTATTAGAAGAAACTGGAGATTAGTCAAAACTAACAAGGAACTATTTGAAGTAGTGGGCACAGAACCTATGTTCACCTATAAAACTGGACTGAATTTTAAGAGAGTGTTTGAACAGACGCACAAATTTCAAGGTAGTGTAAGGAAGGCTACAACCAGTTGTGGCAATTGTAGGCAATGTTCAAATATTTACAAGGAAGACAGTACTGTTTTACACAATGGGTAGGACAGTAAAGTGAAATACTGTAAGGGTAATTGTAACACAAGGATTATTGTTTATTTAGCTACATGTAGAAACTGTCCAGCTTTTTATGTTGGGAAAACCGAGAGGGCCTTGAAGGACAGAATGTATGAACATTCACATGATATTAAAATCAAAAAAGAAACTAGTGCACTTTACAAGCATTCTGTGATATGTGCAGATTTTAAATGTTTTAAATTTGGCATCATTGACATGGTTAGAATGAATTTTAGGGGGGCAGATGTTAAAAATTTATTATTAAATAAAGAACTCAAATGGCAGTTAAGACTGAGATCTAACTTCCCCCAGGTTTAAATGAATATATTGCTATCAAACCTGTATTAATTGCAAGAGCAGGGGATGTATAGGTATCTAGTGTGACATTTTGTTAAATATTTACGGGTTCTTGGCTAGTGTCACTGATGGCTTGGGTTTGTTATTTTTTATTATTTTTTATTTTTTTATTATTTTTTTATTATTTTATTATTATTATTATTATTATTATTATTTTATTATTTTTCATTTTAACATTTTTTTTTATTTTTTTATTTTGTTTTTTTTATTTTTTCATTTCTTTCATTCTTATTCTTACTTTTGACTTCAACATGAACATGTTTAGCATGGTTGTTTATTAAATCAATGGTTAGTTAGATTTAACAACACAGTTTATGTGATTGTGTATAAAATATATAACATACAACAAAAAAGAGGTTAATGCTTGTTATGGAAGGATTTTTAGTGACAGTATGTCTTTAAAACTTTGATTGTTCTTAATTGCACAATATCTATAAGGACTAAGTATTGTGGATTGTGTTCATCTGACGAAGTCTTGGTTACCAAGACGAAAGTGGTCATATTTTATGTTACAATAAATTAAATTTTCGGCTACCACTTTGGGTGTTGGACTTCCATTCTATTTAGTTGGAGTTTTTTAAACAGTTTATATATTTTTAAGCATCAAGGCTTGTCAACCATGTCATCCCAGGTGGACAGATACTGGATCCCCTTGGAATGACACCAGAAACTAAGCAAATTGCTGAAGTCAATTATGTTTTGTTGGTATTGTAGTATCATTCTTGGTGAAGATAGGATGCTGCTTAAGGCTAGGGTCATGCCTTCCCAGGACACATACTCTGAGAGCTCAATCATGTCTCTCTTCATGACTATTTAAGGGACATGGGCTATAGTCATTGGATCTATTCTACTGACAACCAATAAGTTTGGCAGCTCTCAGATGAATGGTTTATAGAGTCACACCACTGGCACCAAAACAAGATTAAAGTAGAAAAGATAGACACAAATTCGATTAATTAACCAATTCACCAAAGAATATGCACTGTTGTCCTGGACAGAGGCTTCCAACATCCACTCACAGATGTGGACTGCACAATGAATGCTAATTGATCCTTTCTCACCACTTTTTTTGTGAACTTCAGTGTGTTCTATTAACTCTTGACCACAGTAACTGCCTTTCAAACAGGTTTTTAACTTCACATACATGATACATGCAAATGCATGAACGCACACAGACACTCCAGGCAAGGTAGACCTGCCATCACCCTATATATTAGGCCACAGACCCACCAGTTACAGTGCTTCTCTTGATCAATAGCAAACTACAGTTATAAAAAGACAAGACTGGTTTTGTGTAAACCAGTCTGGCTTGGAAGCAAATGCAGCAGATTTTAAGTTATTATGACTGGTATTTATTTATGCATTAGGTATAAATGCAGTTTCTGTTTCAGACTCCATAAACCTTAACTACAGCTTATGTTACAGTCTGACCTAAAGAAAGAAGGAAAAAAGAAAAAAAAATTATATCAGTTTCTCTCCAATCACTTTACGTTACTAATTAGTAGCAGTAACAAATGCATATATAATACCCTCTCTGAAATAATACATAACACATTAATGAAAACAGGTACAATAATGTAAAAGTGAACAAAAAGACTCAGAAAATAAAAGAAAATCTAGACAATACTGATAGAAGTTATATATGCAAAGATATACATATTTACATAGCAGGACATAAAATAAGATAGACACGCTAGCTAGAATATTTAAAGGAAAACACTAATACCAGCCTAACAACCAGACTAATTCCATCTACTGAATCTTTAACAGAGCTAAGTTACTAACAATTGTACTGTTAGATTATAAAGCAGCAACTTGTATAGATGAAAGCAAAATCTACAGCAGGACTGACTGTACTGTACCTGTTTCAGCTCAGAATGTATTATTCTATTTTCCTCAGAGGAGCCAGAGGTAAATAAATCAGCTTTCTTACAAACAGAAAAATTAGTGTAAAGATCATCTGGAAGTAATCATTGGATTTCACATGCAGCTGTTTCCTCCTGGAACCTGAGCCTTTTCACAGCTCTTAGCGCAGAGTTTTCTAAGTGCACCATTTTATGGCTTTCCTGCAAATACAGGCAAACAATTAATTATTCCCGAGTCAGAAACATCTTTTACATTTCATCACACAAGTATTATTGCATTTTCCATCAGAATATGGTTGCAGGTTTTATATATGTTTTCATCTATATTACATTAAAGAATAGTACAATATTTCTGTCACTGTTTAAGACATAATATAAATACAGTTTTCACTGCAGTTTCTGTTTAAGATTTCATAAACCTTAAATATAGATTACACTTGTATTACAGTGTGAGCTAAGGAAAGAAACAACAAAGTAGACATTACATTTTACATTGGATTCTCTCCATTGGCATCACAGTACTAATTAGTTGCAATAACAAATGCCCATATAATGCCCCAGTACATACCATCTACACAAATTTGTAAAAGTTGTACATTTTAGACAAGAGAAGCATGATCCAGTACCTATTCCTAGTGGCAGCAGTACATAACCATGCATGCATGCAAATGCAAACATTCCAAGCAATCCACATTATACCTGCTGAAACTGGCCAAGTGCACAGTAGCTACAGAGTTGTCATAGAAGACAGCCATAATCTATATGCTTCCTACATCATACACACATTCCACTGCTGTTTTATCACCATTTGTTATATGTTATAATAGAAGAGGTGTCATCATGTCTACACAATCAGCATATCCACCCTGCCCTTTGACATCTGGACAAACAAAAGCATCTTATTTTTACTATGAGAACAAACGCTGCAGATAAACAAGACATGAAGACAGAGAGAGAGAGAGAGAGAAAAACAAAGTTAAACAGAAAAGTAAGAATACTTTCCTGCATTCTACTCAGCATTCTCAAAATGGTCTCATTTAACCTGACATTACTACTGGCTTCAGAAATATCTCATAGCATTTCCAGTACAAAAATATTGCTAGGTTTGTTTGTAAATTTCTTCTGCACTGACTGATGTCTGACAACATTATAACTGGATATCCATTAAATGGCCATAGTCTACTACATCTCCTCAAAACATCCAGGCTCAGTTCATAAGAGTTCAACAATCATACTGTGAAAGCTCAAGTACAGATTAACTCAGAAGTCATATGCCCTAGATCACTATAATATGAGGATATAGGAAAATAACACTAAACACATTTTGCAAGGGGGGACATGACCCCGCACCATGCAAACTCCTCTTACTTTATTACTGTCACTTTAAGGTCACAGCAGCTCAGGAAAAGAGTAATAATGGAGTGGTGATGTCAAGTCTATTTTGTTGTTTGTGAAGCCATTATCCACTAAACAAACATATATTAGTATTAACATTTCAGTTATATGTGAAAAGACACAAAATTATATTACCCAAAGGGACCTGAGTTGCACCACTTAACCCACTGAGATATGTGCCTGGGTGATCTAAGCAACAACATGTGAATTGTGTGCCTGTCTCACTTATTGGTCTTGTATTTGATCTGAAGCAAAGGTCAGTTATAAAGCTTTGTCACTGCTAGTTCTGGATTCTGTGAGCTTATATTTTTTTCTTTTATCATTCCAGCCTAAAGTTTATAAAGTTGCTGCTGAAGACAATCACAGCAGACACCGGAGTCCCAAGCACAGGAAAACCACTGTCTCAAAGCCAAGGGCTTGAGTGTCTTGTAGTATGGCTGGGCTGCTTCTGATAGTCCACCATGGGGGTGTTGCTTGTGCTTGAACTCAAATATAAGTTAGGGAAGCAGCTACAAAGAAGGAGTGCTGCTCATGATCAGTCTTGTATATGAGTTTGGGAAAGCAGCTGTGGGGAAGGAGGGGGTTATATTTAGGGAGTAGGAAATGCATTTTAGGTTTAGGGAGTGATCAGAGTCTTTAGGATTAGGAAGGGGAAATGGAGGTTTAGGGTAAGGGACTAAGGAGTCAGTTTGGTAATTTGGTGGGAGTTTTAAGTTCAGTGTGGGAGTTAGAGCACTTTTTGAGCAAGTGGCAGCAAGCAGGTGTACCTTGAGTTACTAGCACATGAGCACCTGTAGTAGACCCTTGTTGAAAATTATTCCTTTGCAAATACCTCCTTCTGATTCTTTTGCTCAACTCCTCCTCAATGATTAACAGCCACTTTCCCTTCTAATTCCAAGTTCTTATACCTGCTATGCAGTTCATTGCTGTGATTTCACAAATGTAAAAGCATTTAGTAGAACTAATGTTCAGATTTTGCTTCTCTAGAAATGTATCCACTGAGTGATTTACAAATAAATCTTCTCCTTTATGTCACATTTCCTTGACGCTTTCATTGCATCCTTCAGAACACTCTGAACATAACTGTTCTGCTACCCTTCAGAACACAATGAACATAACAGTTCTGCCACCCTTCAGAACACTGTGAACATAACAGTTCTGCCACTCTTCAAGCATCCTTCATGCAATCTGGGAGCAGAGCTGCACATTCAAATTGCTAGATCTCCCCTACCTGAGAATGCAGGAAATTCTGGGTATCTGGATAATGTTTTTTTACTTCTACCCTAAGTTCCACACAAGATTTGGCTTTAAAATATTCCAGACTGAATGGCTGTTTCGTACTCGGTCACCAAATAAATACATTCAGTTGATTCAGAATTTTCAGGGTATCCGACTACAATGTATGCCTTCTTCATCTACATTATTTAATACTAAACCAAGATTTTTCCTGCAATGCTAAGTAAACAGACACAGTTGTCAGTTTGCTTTTATTAATTATTATGTTAAATCATGTACTTTGCTGATGTCTTTTGGATGCATATGTTTCAATTAGCAAGATAAAAATAGTACTGTGAAACTAAGTCAAGTAAAACTCTGTGACAGAAGGTTAAGGATCATTATTCTCCACCCCATCAAGTGCAGTATGTGGCACTTCCTATATCAAATTCAAGTCACATAAGAGATCAAACAGTGACAAAGCTATGCCCTCTTCTGCAATATGACATACAGTTATTTTTTCTCATTTTGAAACTGCCTAGCATCAATCTTAAATCAATGAATAAAATAAAGCATGGACTGGCATCACTGCTCAGCAATGCAGTACTTGAATTCATTATGAATATTCCATTGCATAATAGACTTATCTCATTCCTGTATCCTTACTTTACAAAGATTTATTCTAATTCATGAATCCATGCTCTAACCCTGACTGACATCTTATTTCCCCTTCTTGCTTTCTCTGCACTTCTCTTCCATACTATTCTTTGATGCTTACTTCATAGTATAAAAAAGAAAAAAAATGTAATTTTGCTTATCTCTCTGTTATTAGATATTAAGTTCAACCTACTAAATGACTTATTACTATTTTGTTCTTACCAACATAGCCAATGTACTGTAACTTACTTGATTAATATTATATGTTGTATTCTTTGTCACTGCTAGTGCTTGGAGCTTTTCTCCCCGGGTCTCTACTGAAAATGGACATATATCCAGTTAGACTAGCCCGGTCAACAAATTTAAAATAAATAATAGTGTTAACTACAATAAGTGTAGAATTATAAATAGTACAAATCCCTGCATGAAAGGGTAAGGGGTGCAGTCCAGCATGATAAAACACATTTCAAAAACAGTTACTAAAAATGGCTTGTGTTCATGTCTAACATGTCTGTCTGAACAAACATTTTCGCAAACTAGTTGATCTGATGAAACACTGCATTTTTTATGTTATGTGAGATTTTGGGATTGTGACAAAGGGAGATAATGCCAGCACAGCTATCTGGAATTTTGTAAATAATTGTATATCATTTGTGAATATCAACATGATCTATATAAGATGCTTATGTTACAGCTGTATTATATCTGTATGCCATGTGTACACCAAACTAGTCTGTACAGACGTGTGCTGAAAAGATATTTTATAAAGTGTTTGTCCTTAAAATGTAACCACAGTGTGCCTTACTGGAAAAGAACAGAAATATACATGCACTATTATAACTGTTTAAATGTATATATTTTAACAGTTGGAACTTGAATACAGGAGTTTGACTTCAGAAAAATAACTAAAATTAAATTGCTTTATGGCTAAGCCATAAAAAGGTGTTATCTTTCAGTTTCAGTGCAGCAACGGGCACAATGGTTATACAAGGGAGCTTTTTCTATTGTCATTAAGGTGAAATAATTACTAATTTTGAAATGTGAAGGGATGCAATTGTTTTATGACTTCTACCATCTGCCTAAGATCCAAGGTCTATGTAGATACTAAATACTACCAGTTGTCATCAATGGTTGTTTTAGGCTTGGGAACTAGGAGTCAGATGACAAGCAATGATGTCATTCTGCAAGCTATCCCATGAGTAATATGTGAGATATTAATTTAAGTAGTCTCTTAGCCAGACACAGCATGTCTCGCATCTGTATTCTGTATTGGACCTGGCAACAGCAACTAGAGGATCCATTGACCACATCTGCCTTGCTCTGTAAGTAAGTTTCTTGGGAACAGTGTACTTTTTTTACATATAGTCAAGAATATAGCAAAGCTTAGTTCAGATATTTTTCTTTATTTATTTGAGACTGTCCTGCAATGTTGTTTTAAATATTTCCTGTGATTTTGAACTCTGATGTCACTATGAATATATATATTTAGTATTGTCTTGTTCTTTTATTATTTATTATTAAATATATTTAAACCTTTTATTGTGGCTGATCTTTGTAGAACTATTTAAGTTCTAAGAGTATTTGCATATTTATTTGGTGACACTGTGTAGGCCACTCCTAGTAGCCTTGCTGTTGGTCAAACTGCCATTTGTATTAATAGTAATAGTACACAGTAAGATTGGACACCCTTTGTTAAGAGCCTTAAATAGCTGATAAGGAGTTGACTGGTGACAGTGATAACTACCTTATAGTATGGGCAAAAGGGGGCATAGCTAGTAAATCTGTGCCATCCTTTCCCAGGTGTGTGTGTGTGTGTGTGTGTGTGTGTGTGTGTGTGTGTGTGTGTGTGTGTCTGTATAAGTCAAACCTCAAAGAGTGTGTGTGTCAGCTACTTTCACAGGGACATAAAGCACTGGTTGGACAGGGGGTGCTGCAGGTCTTGGCTTGGCCACTCAGCTGAGATCTTAACTCTATAGCTCTGCTAGTGGGGAGTCTTACTGGGGATCTGGAGAAAGAGGGAGGAACCAGCCCCAGACTGACTGTGGTCTCTGTGTGTTCTTAAGGGAAATTGCACTTGATGTAGACAGCTACATCTGGACTGCGTGTTTACCTTGTCATCCTCTCAGTGTGCATCACTGTTGCCAGTGGTGAGGACTGAGGCTCCTTGATTACTGGTCCAGTGTTGGGTCATCACAGAGATCATCCAAAAATATTCACGTTTCCAACCTGACCACACAGACCTGTGAATGGATGTTTGTCCAAAATGAATATTTTATGGAGGGCCAAGTTCCCCACCCTTCCCCCTTCTACCACCCTGCTATATAATGTAAGCATTTTTGATTCTGTTATTATACAGAATAATTCTTCATTTTTGCACAAAAATGCCTTTTTTCTGCAATTTGCAGAAAAAATACCATTCTTAAGATACATTACTTGCGTTAGATGGATTCAAGATCTGAGAAGGAGAAATAATAAGCAGTTTTTTTTTCAGTTATGTGTCTTTAGCTGAAACGTAAAATCAGCATCTCAACAAAAGGGCCTATAAAAACATTTGACATGTATACTGTATATATTTCCTTAAGCATTGCATTATTTGTTTCATAAAATGGGGATTTGTTAATGAGATTTTCATATATTATGATTATTACTAAAATAATTTTCTATTGGTTTCATTTTAGAATGAATGTTAAACGCATTATTTTTGCCATAACATGTTAAGTTACATGCACTTTTATGTCCTATCTATGGTTTACTGTCATAATATCTGTGAGTAGTCTGTGTTTTCTCTGACATGAAACTGATATTGTGCTTGTGTGAAATTTATTTGTGACATCAGCAAGAAATTTGCATCTCTGTCAGTCACAATGTGATTGCATGTAGTGTGAAACTGGGAACACCAACTGTACAGTCCCATGGGGGAGGGGTTGTAAGTAAATTATATCATAGGAGTTTGAGATGCTTTAAGAAAAAAAAACATACTGTTTTCTGATAGGTGCCATGGGATACCTTATACCCATCTGGACTGCCATTAAGTCAGGCAGATGGGACCTTAGTTTAATGTCAATCCTGCTCCTATCAGGTCATCTAGTATTGTGAGTTTTTAGGTTTTTGATATTGTATACAAGCAACTGAATCTGGAATCTGTAAACTAGCTGTCATAGGTATGAGTAAAGGGACAGAAGACTTTTCAATTAAATAATACTGAATACAGTACGCAAAAATGATTGGCAAATGGTGTTTGCCAAGTTAAATACTAACATCAGTAGAATATTGTTGAGATAAATGCAAATATTAATGTTCATTAATTAATTCATTCCTTATTGTCTAATAATTCTTCCTTAAAGAAAAACACAAAAAAAATCGAGGCTACTTTGAGGAATACAATGTGTGGTATTTATGACAAGAGCACTATTCGAAGGAAAAGGCAGAGAAGAGATTTAACAGAAGCCAAAGATATTGTTATCAGAACTGGAAAAGTATAACATGATGAAATGACACTTTTTCATTTAGATAACAAAAAATAAGGGAGACAGCATAACCTCTTCAGAGTAGTCGATAGCAACAATACCAGGAAGCAATCATATCCTATATCCAGCAATTCTGGTGTGTTATCATTGAAACATCAAGTCATCTTGCATCAGTATCATTTACAACCATGTAACTTCCTTCAGTACTTCAGGTGTCTCTGGAAATTCATCTATGAAAGCACATATTCTAGATTATGCCTTTAGCACTGCAATTCCATCTAAGCCTCCATTGTCAGGTATTTCTAAATGAGTCACAGCCTTAAGTAAGCATAGCAGAGACTGATTATAATGAAAATGTGATTAATAGCAATCAGAATCTACCATGAAGTGTGAAGTATCATACAGCAGAAAGAATAATGTGGCAAGACTATTGCACTGGTGATTGTGCAAACACTGCAAGATAGAAGCAGCTGAGAAGCATTGGAGATACTTACCACAAAGCATTATTTGCAGTGATAAAGTTTGCATCTCATGGGATCTCCAGTACCAACAATTCATAAAAATGAAAAAAAAAATGCACAACAACCAGATATGGTAGTCCTAAGGGGGAAAAAGACAAAAGTAGAATTGATCACTGAAATTGCTACACCCACTGATTATAGTTTCTTACATAATGAGAGACAAAATGTCTTAAAATACCAAGCTCTGCAAGCAGAAATGAGAGCAGTGTGGCAAAATGATACCTAGACAGTTCCAGTAGTAGTAGAAGTAACAGAAGTAATAACAAGAATTTACAATCTTACTTAAATATGCTACTAGTACTTGTAACCCTGTATGAACTGCAGAAGGAAGTAATTCTGTGCATACTACAGCTACTGAAAAGAACACTCTTGGATAACATCAAAGACTGAAGCAAAACTGATTTCATGAATTTTAATTATGCCCTGACTTAGAAATGTGGTCCATTTCCGTCAAGGTATGTAAAACACCTAAGCATTTGGAGAAATTAAACTGTAAAAAACAGTTTTACTTTACCAAAAATAAAAGTGTTGAATTCCTGTAATGGTCTTCCAGCAAATTGGACAAGTAATATCCTGCCACAGACACATGACACACACATTTGCAGGACTGACCCTTGGGAGTCATGTCTTATGAAGAGTGGAAGGAAAAACATCTGTAGGCAATACAGGGAGGTGGAATGAGTGCATCATTTGGCCTTTTAAGTGTTTGTATGTCTATAAACCAGCTATTGCAGTTAACAGTGCATACTTGAGTTCAAAATGACTCAGCTGTCTGAACTATAGGCCGTCTGAGCTGAGAGAAGCTATGTGACAAAACCATTAAGGAATGTTTGTCCCAAAGTAAGTCATAAAACAAACTGAAGCATTTTTTTCTCATAATGATTTCTGCATTACTGTAAGCAGCAGTATGCACATCTTTTGTGCTCTCTTTATAGTCATTGTTACAGAAAAAAGCACACAAAGAAAGGAGGATAATGCGTATTCCCATGCTGTATGCATATATGTACTAGCTTTAAGCTTCTGTGGAAGGCTCACATATAGTGTAGCTTTTGCAAGAGAAAAACACATTTTTGGAGTTTTGCGATTGTTCCTTAATGTACTGCACATTTAAGTGCCCATCATGTTTGCAGAAGCAACTATCATCTATGGATTATTCTGAAAAAAAAAAAAGATATATATATATATATATATATATGATGAACCCAACAGCAAAGTGCAGCATAAAAGTAAAGACCTTTGTCTGGCAAAAAAAATCTTAATCTAATGAATATAAAAAAAAAGCGACTTGACGGTAATCTTACTTTAATATCAAAAACAGTAGCTACTGTTTTGCTTTTCATTTAGATAATTTCAAAAGAATATTTTGCCAGGACAAAGGGATTCGTTTTTTAATTTGCACTATTTGCTGTTGTCATTCATATATTTTTGATCTGGGTTGTTTGTGTGCTGAGATATATATATATATATATATATATATATATATATATATATATATATATGTAAATTAATTACCATTTGATAAGTAAATGATCTTAAAAGAACATTCAAATGCATTTTATAAAGAGAAAAAGAAAATTAAGTGCCTTACTCATGGTAAGGAAATATGTACATTTGTAACTGATTGGATTCAAACCTTGAACGTTAGGTCTGCAACTTTGGACACTTATGCAGCTCACTTCATTAGACTGCATGTGATGTGTTTTGAATGCCCAGCAGATTTTAACTATGTCACTTGCTCTTGCCTCTTGGTGGTGCTGCGGTAGCTTTGTCGCCTCACAGTAAGACGCTGTTTGGTTCGATTCTCAGCTAGAGCATCTTCTGTGTGGAGACATGCATGAATGGGCATTCCTTCATTGAAGGTTGTGCGAAAGAGCTGGCAACTCGGTACATAAAAATCTTCTGCCAATCATTAGCGGACCGGAGGTCCGCTGTGGCGTCCCCTAACCGGGAAAAAGCCGAAAGACACAAACAAACAAACTTGCTCTTGCCTTATTACATGTCCCGAAGTTTCCTGCCTTTCCTGTAACTTGTCTAATCCAAATACAGACTTGCTGTATCCAGGACTGTTTGTAAGCTCCTGAGCCCCCCCAAGCATTTCTGTGTTGGAGGGAAGCCTTCTAGCTTATCAGTGAGAGTGGTAAGCACTAGGTAGCCTATCTACTACAGGAGGAGAGGTTTCTGGCCCAGAAATTATAGTTTATTGGCCGTTTGGGAAGCTCTTCCATCTCTTTGAACCTTCTGATTCAAAAGCCTGTATTTGTGCTTGTTTCCTGCCTTTCCTGTTACTAGTCTAGTCCAGGTACAGATTTGCTGTATCCAGGACTCTTTGTAAGGCTTCTGAGCCCCCCCAAGCATTTCTGTGTTGGAGGGAAGCCTTCTAGCTTATCAATGGGAGTGGTTAGGCATCAGGTAGCCTATCTACCATGGGAAGAGTGGGTTTTGGCCCATAAATTGTAGTTTATTGGCCGTTTAGGCAGTTTTCATCTCTTTCAACTTGCTGGCTTAAAAGCCTGCATTTGCGCTTGTTCCCCACCTTTCCTGTAACTAGTCTAGTCCAGGTAGAGATTTGCTGTATCCAGGACTCTTTGCAAGCTTCTGAGTCCCCACAAGCCTTTCTGTGTTGGAGGGAAGCCTTCTAGCTTATCAATGGGAGGGTTAAGCATTAGGTAGCCTATCTACCACAAGAGGAGTGGTTCCTGGCCCAGAAATTGTAGGTACTGGCCATTTTTTCCATCTCTCTCAACTTTCTGGTTTTAAAGCCCATGTTTGCGCTTGATCCCCACCTTTCCCGTAACTAGTCTAGTCCATGTACAGATTTGCTGTATCCAGGACTGTTTGTAAGCTTCTGAGCTCCCCGAGTCTTTGTGTTGGAGTGCAGCCTTCTAGCTTATCAGTAGGAGTGGTAAGTACTAAGTAGCCTGTCTACCACAAGAGGAGTGGTTCTTGGCCCAGGAATTATAGTTTATTGATCATTCCGGAAGTTGTCCATCTCTTTCAACTTTCTGGTTTAAAAGACCACATCTGCACTTGTTTTCCATCTTTCCTGTAACTAACCTATTGGAAAGCACTAGAAAGCCTTAAACTGATACAAGCCTTCTAGGTTAAAAGAGATACTTTGGAGTGATTATCAGTTTTCTGTATTTTCTTGCTGTACTTAACTGTTTTCCGGCTAAACGCTGATTTTTCCAGCACTTATTGTGATTTAAAAACTTTTTTTTTTTTACATATTGTATTTATTTGACTGCCTGCACTTTTAAAAAGTTTTTTTGTTTAAATAAATTGTTTAACTGTTGAAGGCTACACACTAAAGTGTGATAGCCATTTCTGATCGCTTGTAGTCGTTTAAAGCTGTTTTAAGTGTACTTTTTACTGTTTTTGCCTTATCTTTTAAAAAAAAAATTTTTCTTGTTTCCCACCTTTCTAAGCTAGTATAGTCCAGTTTTCAGGCTAGTGCTGAATTCAGGGCTGTGTTACAAGTTTCTGAGTTCCCATACCTTACTTGTATAGAGGGAAGTTTCTCTGTTCACCTGTGAGAGAGGGGAACTTTGAGCAGCCATCTGTCCCTGGAGGAGTGGTTTCACCCCAGAAGTTAGTGGTTTACAAAACCGCATTTGCACGGTTTTGTGCACTGGGCAGCACTGGTTAGCTAGGGTTAAATTATTCCCGGCTCCACTAAGTCTCCTCTTCAGTTTTTCACTTGAAACTAGTCTAACTCTCAACCTAAACACTCAAAAAGCATCCTACAGTCCAGCACTTGCTCAGACCTAATAGCAAGCACTAATATACCCAACACTTGACTGCCCAGCAGGGCAAGGCTCTTTATCCACCCCTCACCAACCAAATGACTAAGCAGCTCACCCTACTATTCAGGTATAACCAAAGGGCAACTTCAGATGTACTCTCCAGTCCAGCTGGTGAATCTGGGTATCCTGAGGCAATGTTACAGCTGCCTCATGTACATAGACAGCCCTCTCCTCCTACCTCAAAACACTAACATATGCGAGAGATGCAATTATACAGCCAAACTGGAGGCTAAGGTCTCTCCACCCAAGGCTGGAACAGACAGTCATGCGGAGAAGGTTAACACCTCCAGCCTCACATAGACCTACTAAACCAGCACTGGCAAAAAATACACATAAATACACTAAATCATACTCGGAGGCTCTAAATAAAAACCTGCAAAAGCATCAGAGAGCTCCAAAGCAGACACCCACAAAGCCTGCACCTCCCATCACAAACCAGACAACACATAAAACACAAAATCAACGTGTCACACAATCACAGCCCTTAAGGCAAAATAACATACCAAACACACTAGTAATAGGTGACTCAATAGTCAGGCACACTGATGCCTCACTCAATAGGCTGGACAAGGAGAAGTTTACTGTTAGCTGCCTATTGGAGACAGAATCTGCCAAATAACACAAACACTCAGGTCACTCCAGAACAAGTACGAATATGACTCTGTCATTGTTCATGTTGGTGTGAATGACCTGAAATGTACCTCCCTGGACTACATGAAAAGAGACATGGAAGAGCTCTCTGACCATGTAGCTCAGGCGGGTATGACCCTGACCTTGAGTAGCATCCTGCCCTCACCAAGAATGATGCCTGTCAGCCTGGGATGACATGCTCGACAAGCTGCGTTGCTTCATAAGAGATGGCTTGCACCTGTCATCCCTTGGCTTTTGAATACTAGCCAAGGCTCTTGCTGCCCCCATAGTGACTTTTTTAGGCAAGGCTCCAAATTCAAACCCACCACCGTAAACAGCACAAGTAAAAAAATGAGGATTATGCTACTCAACGCCAGGAGTTTAAAAATGCATGCACTCGAAGCACTCCTAAGTATGGAGAACGTCGACACCTGTGCAGTAACTAAAACCTGTTTCAAAGATCCAGAGAGCACTCCAGCACTACTGGGCTACAACTCATACCATGCATTTTGGCCACAGAACACGGATCGAAACACAAAAGAAGGGGGTGTATCCATATTCATCAAGGATACTCACACCTCCAGGTTAGTGGCACAGCATGATACCTCTGAGATCATCAATGTGCAACTAACATTGGGCAAATCTGCAATGCAAATTGTGGCCTGCTACAGATCACCCTCCTTGACCCAGGAGGACCACTTCGCCTTTCTGGAGACACTGGAAAACATGAAGGTCCTACCGAACACCCTGATATTGGGCGATTTCAATTACCCTACCATTAAATGGGAAAACTACTTGAGTACAAACTCCCAGGCTTAGCACTTCCTGGAATTTATAAACTCAAATGCCCTGGATCAGCTAATAAACTCCCCTACCAGAGGCCACAACATATTGGACCTGATCCTCACCAACATGGGCAACAGGTGTTCTGTACCAGAGGTCAACCCGTCACTGGTTAGATCAAACCATAAACTAATCACCCTGGATGTCCGCACCCCACCACCACCCCCAATCAAGGAAACCATAGTGAAAAACTTTTCTAAAGCAAACTTCACCTTACTTAAGGCAGAGGTGGTAAGTTTCACAGCCCCCACGCTAAAGGGTAACACTGCCCAAGATGCAGAATCCTTTACAATTGCACTCTATGAGCACCTACAAGGATGCATGGATCATGCCATCCCTAGCAAGACCAAGACTCACTCCCCTAAGAGAAGGAATCCAGTCTGGTGGACCCCTGACATAAATAGGTTATACAACAGAAGGAGGAAACTAGTTCAGAAAAAAAGCAAATCCCAAGAAGGAAAGACATCCCTGATCAGTATCAGTAAGAAACTAAGGTCCCTCATAAAATCATCCAAGGCTAACTTCGAAAGAAAAATAGCCAAGGATTCAAAAGATAACCACAATGCCTTCTTTAGCTATGTCAATAATCTAAGTGGCAACTCGCAGAAATGCCCTGAGCTAGTGCAAAATAGCACAAAATATAATGAACCTACTGATACTGCCAACATCCTGGCAGATAGATTCAGTGCAAACTTCACTTCCCTCTCACCTTCAAAAGGGCCCACAACAATACTGGAAAAGTGTAGTGTCCTGGAAATCACAGAAGCACACGTGAAAACAGCCCTTTCAAAAGCCAAAAACACAGCATCAATGGGGCCAGATGGTGTCCCAGGCTGCGTCTTGCATGAACTACAGAACGAACTAACCCCCCACCTAAACACGCTGTTCAATCTCAGCCTCTCCACAGGCTATGTGCCCATAGAATGGTGCACAGCAATGGTTATTCCGCTCCACAAAGGAGGGGCCACAACTGACCCTGGTAACTATTGCCCCATAAGCCTGACTAGCCTGGTCTGCAAGGCTATGGAGTGCATCATCATGGAACTCATTAACAAAGACATTGGGAACCTCCAAACACTTGGCCCGACCCAGTTCAGCTTTGTTAAGGGCAGATCATGCCTACTAAAAATGGTTGACTTCTTCAAGACAGTTACCTAGGCCATAGACGAGGGAAAGGTGGTTCACACAGCCTACCTTGATCTTGCCAAGGTGTTCAACACCATTCCTCACACAGGTATTATAGAAAAACTCACCAACTTGAACATAAACCTCTACGTCACAAGATGGGTTGCCAAATGGCTTACAGGCAGAACTCACACAGTAAGAATAGTGGGCTCCAGGTCCGACTCTATACCAGTCACAAGTGGTGTCCAGCAAGGCTCGGTTCTGGGACCCCTACTGTTTGGCATATATTTCTCAGAAGTACAGGCAAACACAGAAGAACTATAGCTAACCAAGTTCACCGATGACTGCAAACTGGGAGCCATAACTGACTCTCCGGCTGACATGGATATCCTTGAAAAAGGCCTTACTGAGACAGACACCTGGTGTCAAAGTCATGGCCTCAAGCTAAATGCCAAAAAATGCATAGTCATCCCATTTGGGAAAAACAAAACATTCACAAATTACCACATAGGCGGAGCCCCCTTAATATAGAAGAGGTAATAAGAGATCTGGGGACCCAGGTAGATAGTAATCTCTCCTTTGACAATCATATTGCCAAAGTAGTTAGGAAATCCTTCTATGTGGCCCATCTAATTACTAAAGGGTTTGCATCTAGAAATAAAGAGGTTATAGTGCCCCTCTACTTGTCACTCATCAGACCAATCATAGAGTACAATGCCCCATTTGGGATGTACCTCACAAGACACTTCCAACAGCTGGAAAGACCACAAAAGCACATCACCAAGAGGATTACTGGCCTCAAACATATGTCCTATGCAGCCCAACTGAAAAAACTCCAGCTGTACTCAGTGGCATATCACTTACTCAGAGGTGATCTCTGCCTGACTTACAAAGTCATGTCCAACTCAGAATTGATGGACATGCTCCACTTAAAGAAATCTAAGTCACTGCGAGCCACGTGGTCTAGTGAGCTAAACCTTGCCACAACAATAAATAGAACATGCTGGAGGGATAGATTCCTGTCACAGAGACTCCCCATGCTATGGTACAAATTTCCTAACTACATTAGGCAGAGTCCCTCACTAACACTCTTCAAGAGAAGCCTTGATGAGTGGATGGGTAACAGAAAATACACCCCTGGGTTCACTTCATTGGCTCTGCTTGACAGAGGCTTAGTTAATTAATCAATGGGGCGGCAAAAGCCGACACACTCTCGCTATGCTTAAAAATGCCCTCGGGCAGATAGCTTAGTACCTACCTATGAACCTATAAATAACTGTGCTCGAACCATGGTACTTACAGTTATATGAACTAGGCATTTTGTTAATCACTTGGCTTAGGCATAGATTTGACATTTTAGTAGCTCCACGAATAGATATGAGATAGAAGCTAGTATTTCTTTCAGTTTTCTGTTGTTTTATTGTTCACTGCATACACTGTCACCTCTCAAGTCATGTTTTAAAAGTAGTTATCCTGGATCAATACACCTACCTGGTTATCACATAAGTCAGTTAATGGTTTGATGTTTATGTTTTTCCTCTATTTATAAAAAGAAACACCTAAAATAAATCATATTTTTTTTTCAAAGGAGATATTTCTTTCTGATCCTGCTCAAGAATTCTGGTAAATTACTAAATATGTAATTACCGTTTGTATGAAGCATTTACTTATTTCTGAGTTAAGTTTAATAAAGTAATAAAATAAATTTCCTTAATTAAAACTAGATGAAAGATATTTCCTTGGCATAGAAAAAGTCAAAAGTAAAATCAGAGGGAAAGGTTGGAGCAGCTAACTTTTTCAATGGCTAAAAACAAAATAACATGTTCAGTGCAATTGTTCCTTACTCAAGGTATGTCAGTATAGACATTTGTAACTGATGGGATTTAAATCTAAATCTACACCTCAGCACTTTAACTGCTATAATATACAGGCTCGTCAATGACATTCGCACCACACTTCCTTATACTGCAAATAATGTATTTTGAATGCATAGCAGATTTTTAGCTTGGTCATTTTCTCTTGCCTTATTATATGCATCCCACTAAATAACTGTCCTGAAACCCTGGTACTCTTGTGTGAGCTACACATTCTGTTTAATAATCACTTGGCTTAGACATGAGGTTTTCTCTCTGTATGCAAGCAGAGTCATACTGGTGCTGTCACTTTAATAACTTCACTGATACGCAATATGGCATACCTCTTTGCCTGCAAACATCTAACATCTGGGAAAAGCCTCTTGAATAGGAAGCATATCTTGACAAAAATCTGGACAGCTTATTTGTATGAAATCTGCATACAGAAAAGCCTGAGCCTGACCCCTTCCTCTATCAATACGACTGCGGTACCCAAGCACACAGACACACAAGTCTAAAAAGTAAAATAAATCAATATCAAAATTAAAAAAATGGCAAAATGATGAAAAATATGAGCAGAATAATCATGTTTTATTAAGTTTTGACTATGACTGACTAATAAAAATAAACTTGTATAAAAATAAATTATGACGTCTGTAAACATGTAATGAACTTTATTCAGAATAAAAAAAGAAAGATTGCCATACCTAGGGATGCTCTGGTCTTAATTCAGTTTTAGTCACTAAGATGGATGGTAACTGCCATTGCTGGCTGGGTTATAGTAATGAAAAATAAAACCCACTTCAACTACATGGAGGGAGAGGTACTCGTCTTCTGTAATGATTGTTAGAAGATAGAGTAGATGGAGTCCATGATACAAAATATTTGTATACCCATTATTTTGAAAACTAACTAAATAAAAGCAATCTAAAAGTTAAGTGAGTCACTTACAGTTATTTCTTATGCTTAATGTTGATGGAAGAGTCTGAGATGTTCAGCTTTACAGCAAAGTACATTAGCAATTGCACTACACTGTTATAAATTCAGTAATCACTTGTCAATATTTGAAAACTTACTTCAAGAAGTGTTCTACTACTTCTTGAACACCGTCACAAAACAAGATTTTGATTTGTCATTCAAACTCACCTTTCTAGCAACACACATACAGCTGCACTGCATTTGCTCAAAAACACAGAGCATTAGAATTTGCCTACAAAATGTGAACACCATTTAAGTTATATGAGCCAGCATTTAAATGACACATGTAACCTCCTAACTTGGTCATTTCCCCACAGTGTCATAGGATAACAAATTGTATTGCTTTTATACCTCCTCAACAGCAGCCAAATGATTGCCACTGACTAATTAGCTTTTGTGTTGACTAGTCTCACAGTAATCCACAATCTTTACTGTCAATTATGTTTTTTTGTTTGCTAGTCTCTGAACTTAATTCCTTTGTGAAAGCTGGCTGACTCTTCTGTGTGGTGTTATCAGCAGTATTATTTCCATACAACAGATTCAGAGGCACCCTAGAAAAAAAGCTCTTTCTTCAGCCACCCCACCAACCTAAACATGCATACTAGTCAGACACATAACATATTAACACAAACGTATACTCATTCATACAAGAGACATACAAAGATTGAAACAATACTAATTTCATGAACTCTAATTGTACCAGGACTTGGCAATGGGGTACATTCCCATTACAATATTAGAAACTCAAAACAATTGTAGAAATTAAACAGGGAGGGCATTCGAATAGCATCAGTACCAGGAAAACCTGCTAGGTGCTTCCATTAATAACTGTTCCCTTCGAGTGGGAGGGCTGTATTTAACCTGTACTGAATGGAGTGATCTGAGTTAATGGTTGAGTATCTACAAAGAATTCTGATGAAGCACTGCTTTTAGATTTGTGGATACTGGTGTCACCCCCCCCCCAAAAAAAAAAAAAAAAAAAATATATATATATATATATATATATATATATATATATATATATATATATATATGTATACTTGTGCAAGAATCAGGAATAAGCAAAATAATCTGGACTTCCTTAACTAGATCAACTGAACTCTTTAAATTGCTCATAGGATTCTTAGTGGTACTACATCACATTCTTTATGAAATACAGCAGTGAACACAAAGCATCTTTTTTGTTTGGGAAAGTCAGAGACTACTTCAAAGTAATCTTGAATGAGGGGGTTAGTGACTGAAAAGTTAAGCATCACAGTACTGTGGAATAGGCAGGGCACTTTCTGTGATCATCTGAATAAGCCTTCTAATGGCGCCTCACACCTAAAGTGTGGCATTTTAAAACACATAGAGTCGCCACCTTTTCAAATGTTCAAAGTGGGACATTTTTATGAAAATATGAAATTTAATAGGACAAACCATGCCACAAGTAGTATAAAGGACTGGACTTCACTTTTTTGACTAAGTGGAAGCTCATTCTGGTTGAGTTTGAATTGATTCTGATGTTTCATATAACATTAAAGTGTTTAGATGTGCAATAATTGTTTTACACAAGTGCTAGAGGAAATTTAAGAAATCCTTTTTGACCTGAAATCTCAGGCACTTATAATTTTTCATGTTTTTTCCAGGACACAGCTGCCCAAATAGGAACTGTCCTGTATAAAGAGAGACAGTTTGTAACCCTACATATGGAATAAGAACTTTCTGGGCATCCACTGTGAAACACCTCTAAAATAATTACAAGATAAATGTTTAGATCCTTATTTTTGAACAGAATGACATTTGGTGCATTCCTTCTATGTTTGCCTCAGTTTCCTATCAACGGGGATTAATATGCATACTTTTCATTTAAAAGGAGTTTTAAACAACCTTTTTTTAAATGTTAATATGCGATGTGGCCTCAACTTTTCAAACTCACTCTGAACTGAATCATCATCCTGCCTTAAAAAGGCAATTTATACCAATTTCATACTTCTGTTGCAGAGCTAATTTGTGTATCAAAAAGGCAGGTTACAGTTCTACAGTGTTGCCCTCCACAAATACTTCAATATCTACTGTGATAATATTTACAAGTGGTTATTTTGAAAAAGAAAAACATACTTATTTGTTACAGATGCAACTGCGTAAACAAGTTAATGACAATTCATGTCCCGCTAACTAATATTTTAAAATAAATAGGTCTGGACATTAGTCAGAGGAGCACTCAGCTTAGTTTATGAAAAAAATGATTCACTCTGTATTTTATAAAGTATTTATGTGTTTATATACTGCAAAGTAAGCTCAGATTACTTTATTTTAACAATGGAAAAAATTAATCACATTACATTAGATTCGACTAGATTCATGTTCCTCAGAGATGTTCCCTAAATTAGAGCATAATCACAGATGTGGCTCCATTGATGTTGCCATGCTGCCAACATTGATGATGCTGCGGAATAATGAAGTGGCAGCTGGAGAGAGGAAAAGAGCTCTATGGAAAATGTATTTCAATAATATAAGGGGCTACCTAAAATTTCATGACACCCTGTTGTTTTCCACGTAAAAAGTGGAATTTTTCAACAAATAGACAGTTGATAGGTATGCATGATGGTAGATACTATTTTTTTTAATTTCTTGATATTTTATTAATTTGTATACGCTGTCACCGCTCATGTCATGTTTTAAATATAATCACGGTGGGTCAGTTTGCATACCACATTATCACATCGATTTGATTGATGTTTAATTTTTATCTGTTTAGAAAAATTAGCAGGTCTATGAAATCAGATTTTTTGTTCAAAGGATGCATTTATTTCCAAACCTGCACATGAAGAATTTCAGTAAAATAATAAAGTACACTACTCTAATTAACATTAGAATAAGTTTTCATCACTGGAGCTGTAGTTGTGAGTAAAATTAGAGACTAATAGGTTCATCACCGTAGCTGAAGTTGTGAGTAAAATTAGAGATTTATAGGTTCATTAGTAAGTACTAGGCTAGAACCCCTTGTGGGCCATTTTAAGCCTTACCAACTTCCCTTCCTGTGCTCGAAATTGCCTTTCCTATTGGGTTGGAGATTGGTCTTCCCCATCCTATGGTCAATAATTATATAGTGCCTTAATGACAATAACTAGGATCATACCATACATAATTTAAGGGGACCCATGCATGGGATATCACATTTAGGAGCTGCCCCTGTCCATTAGTAGTACAGGAGGTAGATCCAGGATAAACTTTCTATTTCCCAGCCATAGTTCCAAGATGCGCATGAATATGGACAGGGATGAATGTTGTTTTATGTGGATGGTGAGTCTGTTCCTGAGCCACAGTATCCTCTGCAGATATAATTGTCCCTCCAAACCATTCTGTTGATGTTGCAAAAGGGGTTTAGATCCCTAGATCAAGTAGTATTGATCCCATTTGACTTGCAGATGTGCAGTAAATCCATCAGTATTGAGTTGGGTTGGAGAATGCCTTGTATGCTAGACAGAGGTCACCTCTTAGCAGTCTGTACAATACTTAGCATAGTGGCAGGGCTTTGAGTTAGTCCATTTTGGACATGGTGTTTAGGCCTTGTACCCTGTAAGTAAGGTACCCAAGGGAGCATTCCACTTTTTGCATATGTCTGGACAGAATACATGCCATAGTGACATTATATTCAATGAGTGGCTTAATAAGGGTTGAGTAAAGGGGGAAAAGACATGCCTAGATCTAGACATAATCTGTTTATTTATAATATGTGCAATACAGAAGGAATTTCTTAAAACAATGGACATGTGTTGGTCAAAAGTTAGTTCACTGTCCACATAAGTTCTCAAATCACAAACAACTAGGTCTACTCTCAAGGGTATATTGTCAATGTGATAGCTCACTGAGGTAGATGACTTCCCAAAGAATAGAATAATGCATTTTTTTTGGCATTTGGTTCAATCCATGATTTTGGCTCCAGTTGTTTATTTGGGACAAACCTTCTTGCAAGATGATTAAGTCATTTGGGGATTCAGTACCTGCTCCTAGCTTGCATTCATCTGATAGAATTTATTTTGGAGCTACTATAAATAAAATATGTACTTTTTTCATTGGCTGATGACAAAGCATCGTGTTCGCTGCCTGCAGGCATGACATGTGAATGCATTAAAGCATGCATATGTCAGTGGGGTGCTACTACTTTAGACTATTGTTCTTTGAGACTGCTTGATTAGGAGATGAGGAGCTATATAATGTAGAAAACCCTCATTTTTTTCCTGAATGATGCCCCCCCCCCATAAATGACTGGAGTCTATAAGGAGAAGGGGAAATCTGATGGTCAAAAACAAGAAGAAGAAGACACAGAAGAAAAAAGTGTAAATTATCTTTTCATGAATGTCATCAAAAGTTATTTAAAACAACGTCAGGTGTGTTAACTTTGCAGTCGTGATACTTTATAGGGTGAATCCTTATGACATACTTCTACATGAAGTAGCTCAAACAAAATGTGACTTTACTATTAATTTGTTTGCAAGCATCAACTTTGCCTTTAATATGAATATTAAATAAATTAAAATTTAATTTTATGTTATCTAGACAAACCTATCAATTACTGGTAGCCTACAAACCACATCTAAGGAATCAGCATGGGATTAGCTCTTTTGTTGTAATATTGCCGAGAAAAGAAGCACAGGGACATTATTTTCTAGCATTCCTAGAGGCCACCAGTCTCTGGAAAATCTGAAAACTGCTTCTAGGAAGCCATCTTGGGATTAGTGATACTTGTTTTACCCCCTGGTGAGAGAAGGAGCACAGATTGATTGATTCCTGACTATCTCTGACTGGTTTAGTTTTGGACAATTGCGCAGCTTAGCTCTTTTGCACTGAGCTGCTGTATATGCTATTCAGGGCATCTATGAGAAGAAAGTTGCAAAAAAACCTACAAACCAGTAGAACATTTGGGGCTAATCCCCAAAGAGCCTGTCAACTAGATCTTAAGATCCAGCTTGTGATTTGTACTATTGTTCTGCTTCTGCTGAGAGAAGGCACAAAGGGTCAATGATTTTTGCTAAAGGTGGTCTGTACGTCTTGTCACAAGCCTATTGTATACTGGTTAAATTCTTATCCAACCCATAGTGAATTTTTTATGCAATGCTAGTCTTTTAAATCTTCCAACATAACTAAACAGAATCCAGATAAAATTAAGGTATTGCTGCTCAATGTCAGAAGCCTTAGCAAAAAAGATTACATTCCTTACAAGCACTCTTTACTGTGGAAAACTTTGATATATGAATCATCCAAGAGATCTGGTTCAGGACCAACAAAAGTGCACCATCAGTGCTGGGTTTCAATGCCTAACATGTATTTAGGCTTACTGCATTAGACAAAGGCATTAAAGGTGGCAGTGTCTCTATATTATACAAAAACATTTCACCTTCAGACTCATTAAACAAGATAATGATCTGTAACTTCTCTATGTTCAAATTGCTATTAACAAAACTCCTTATCCTAGCTAGCTGTAGGACTTCCTTCCTCTATGACCCCCCTTAGCTCACATCTCATACCTAACTAGTATAGAGTTCTTATGTATTAAGCTAAACACTAAGGAGACTTCAACTATGCCTCTATAAACTGTTTACATCCTCAAACATGTATGCCCTGAAATTTCTGGACTTCATCGGTACAAACTCTCTGGATCAGTTTGTCTGTACCCCAACCATGGATGACAAAATCTTGAATTTGGTCTTTACCAGTACAGGGAAGCTTTGCTCCCCACCAATTGTAACTTTCCACCTTGATGACTGCCACTGCTTATGTCAGTCCTTTACTGACAAATTCTATGTACACATAAAAGCTGGATAAATACATCTATCACCCTCAGAAATAAATACAACGCCATATTAAAAAATAAACCCCATTGGTGGAATCCTAATATAAAAAGTTGTATGATAAAAGAAAAATGCCTTTATTGCATGCAAAAAAAAAAATAATAATAATCTCAAGATGCCAAAAATAAACAAGTAACTCCAGACCCTGATGAAATGAAACATAGCCAGATATGAAGTAAAAATAGCCACACACAAGAAGGATAAACATTAAGGATTCTTTAGCTATGTTAGAAACTTCAGAAACAATATCCAGCACTGTGCAGAGCTAAAAGTAAATGATCACATAATGAGACCCAGAGGACATTGTCAATCATTAGCAGACAAACTTAACTTACACTTCACCTCCCACCAGTATTATCAAATCACATACCCACATCTATACAACCTTTACTCTCCCCGAAACAAGTCTTCAGGGTGATATCTAAGGCAAATAACACTACTTATGTGGGGCTAGACAACATACAAGGCTGCCTACTTATCAGGCTGAAACATTACATGTCAGTGACCTAAAGAAGCTATTCTGTATCAGCCTCAAAGAAGACTTTGTGCCATCTGAATCATGGACAGCAACAGTCATTCCCTTGCACAACGGTAGGGCTTCAACCAACCTGGGTAATTATGAATGGATGACTAGTTTCATCTGTAGGCATTGAAAAGAATCATTATGGAATCAATAAATTAGGATATAGGTAACCTACAGATTTCTGACCCAAACCAGTTCATATTCATCAAGGGCAGATCCTGCCTACTTAACCTAGTTGAATTTGTCAAAGCAATTACATAAATAAATACCTTTAGCTGGCCCTACCTTACTATTATGTGAGGCCATTGTTTTATAGACCATGCAAGCTATGAGGTTTGGCCTTAGGTGCTTTCCCACCCAGTCACCCTTGATAGCAATCTTCTCCAGATATGCCCACTCACCATGACCTGCTAGCCATGATGTCACCAGTCTCCAGTAGTGCTGCAAACGCAGTCCTGTCCTTTGACAACCTTTCATGTCATAATTACAGCAAGTTCACTGCATCTTGAGGAAACAGAGGCCTTGATTTTGATGTAGTAACATCTTTCAAAATAAACCATATTGAACATGAATTCATACTACTGGCCTTTGTCAAAGCATACAAGTTCACAGTGAATGAACCCCTGCCATTCTAGTTTAAGAGAACCTCTATCCTGTGTAACTCAAAACATATGATAAAACATTTGCTCTAACTTGTAGTAAGCCTTATTTGCTTGATATTCTTGTTGTATTTTAGAAATTTCAGCAGCATTAGATGACATTACAAATTAAATAATTCAACATAACATAGTTGTATCAGTTGTATCAATTTAAGAATAAATAAAGAATATTCTTGTTAGTAACATAACTAGTAAATAAAATGTTTGAGGTCTGAATGCCTATTTGTTCCACAGCAAAATGTGGTAAGGAAGAAATAAATTACCACCAAAATAACTGCATGCCATCCTGTACAAGATTATATTTATATGAGGATTTAATATGGTTAATTGTATCACAAGTTAGTTGAAATGCAATTTATGTATCTATTTTGTTAACCAGGTTGTCCAACTGGTTTAAGGTGCATTTTCACTGGAGGCCTAGGAACACTGTCTAATTAAGGGACATAACTTAGAGTAATGTAGCAGGCAAATGGAAAGTGACAGAATCAGACCCAGGACTACAGGATGAAGCTAGTTAGCAGCTCATAGACTAAACTGTTTGTGCTAAACAGTCACTGTTGTAAGAGTTAGGACCCCCGCAGCACTAATCAATATAAATGCTAACTTTAATGAGACACAAACTCAGAGAAAAAGGGGAAAGGAGAAACAAAATATCTCACTCACATTTTCTTTATTTGTTCACTCCTGTGACCAAACATCACCCCACAGCACCTGCATTAGGCCCTGTTTGACTATCTGTTAGCATCAACAACATTAAAATCTTTTTCTCACTGGTATTTTGTGGCATAATAAAAAGTCACACGGTAAACGGCAGTGTTCTGTTAATATAGTAAGCGTTGCTAATGTAAATACAATTAATATTTTAGCTAAGTTCATGTACAATAGCCTCTTATTTTCTTCAGTATAGAAACTAATGCCAGCTTTACACCCTTTGTAAACATGTATTATGTATGTGCTGTAACCGTGTTGTATTTCATCAATTCTTATTGTATGCTATTTGTGTTCTTGTGTTGTTGTACTTTGCAACCTAGGCTGTTCCTGCAATTGGTCATTTTATATTAGTGTTCTCTCTAGTAAACAAACAAACAATAAATAAATGCATGCCTACATGCATACATATATACATACATACATACGTACATACATGCATACATAAAAATGTTAGCTGAAAATGTATGAATGAGGTTTGATCCGTCTGTTTAAATAATCCTAATTTCTGGGTGCTACATATTAGTTTTCTACCTGAACTCCTTTGCTGTGCAAAATCCTCCAAACATTTATGCCCCAGTTACAAACTATTTTTGACAACATTTTATTTCTTTCTCCAAAAGGATATTTACTGGAAATAGCTTGTTATACTTCTATACTCTAATCATGAGTGTAAGATGTGATATTAGGATAATTTACCATAACATTTTCTTAAGTAGCTGTCCCAGCTCCAACCACAATGCAATAACTAGACCGTGAATTTTATTGTGAAAATTTTCATTTTATTTCATCTTTCTTTCTGCCACAATGTTTACACATATTCAGAACCTATGTTTCTATATAAGTAAAGATAGTTTTTGGTATTATTATCTTAGTGTTATAACAACATATTTATGTCTTATAGATTTTGTATACACACTTTATTCTAAACAAGATATTTTAGAAGTGTTGCTTTTTTGGGAATTTCACATAGTGATTTTTGTATAGGTTTATCCCAACCTACAAGAAGGTGTATCTATTCGATGATTTGAGATTTTCTTTAAACTTACAGAACACACTTGCATAATTGTATGCTGTATATAATGTACATCTTTGTTTTTAAAAGCAATGGAATAGATGTAGGCTGTTATGGATGTCATTTTGCAATTATCAAAATTATTTCTTGTCATGGCATTTAAATGATAAAAAATTTCACTTTACTGAGCAATAGATATATGATCTTATACTAACAAAACACAAATAGAATTTTAATATTTAACAAATTTGTCAGGCAGGATACATGCTTTTTGGTTTTACCAGTACACAAATATATCAGTGTTGAAAACTTTCTAGCAAAATTTTCAGGAATGTGTCATGTCAACTGTAGATTAAAAGTGAATTGTGAAAAATATTGCTCCTCATTGTAGTATGAGTCCAATAAAGGATAGCATGCCAATGCAAGCACGCAGAGTTATCTGTTCTGTTGCTTGGTAACTATATCATCATTTTTTCTACCCACATGTTCCACATTATTTTGCAGGCAGGTAGATTAGGTTAGATAGAGGGACAGCCAGATAGATAGGCTGATAGCTAGCTAGCTAGCTAGATAGACTGATGTGTAGATTAACAGCCAGACAGGTAAATAAGGTAGACAGAGAAGCAGAGAGATACATTAACAAGTATATTAGATTACCCTGATAGGCAGTCAGACAGATCAACATATAGTTAATTTTGTTTATAAGGTGTTACACCTCTGTAAAACCCCTAAACTAGTATTGTTTTAAGGTGGAGATTATTGAGCGAGCTCTTGCCCCACTTACAATATAATTAAAAAAAAATAGTTGACAGCTATTATGGTTCCTGACAAATTGAATACATTATTTGTTGCTAGGTAAACACCACTCTTCCAGTCTCTTAAGGCTTTTAGAATGACACAAGAGTGTCAAATTACATTACTGGTGTAACACTCTGACAATTATGGAGGAAAACCAGGAAGGTCTTATATTCTCCAGTATCATCAGTCAAACTTAATTTATGATTTTAGGTATCAGGACATGCTATAACTTTCAACCTTCTATCCAAAGAATTCTGGACAAAGCCTTAATAGTATTGTGATAATACTGAATGCTTTTGAAATTTATATTTATTGACATAGGCCCAAAATCAAGGACACATTTTAAATATTCCTTTTTATTAACTTAGCAAGTTTCTTGAGGAACAGGTTTTGCATTAGCATACATTTTCTGAAGGGTATGAAGTATGAAACTCAATAGTCTGTTATTACATAATGAGTGCAATGTCAAATATTTGCTTAAAAGCCACACAAAATATGGGGAGCAGGCCAAAATGCAAGGCAAAAATCAGGACATTCCGAGAAAGTCTGAACAGGTGAGAGTACTGAACATGGCAAGACTCCATTCATCTTTTTGTTTTAGCTGTTATTTCACATATATATAAATTGACAAGGGGCTGCTAGTGTATGTTCAGTAGTGGAAAATGTCATCTATATGAAGAAATGCCTGTGATTTTTAGTCTCAGTGTAAAGCCAACTCATTCTATATATGTTCTTTAGAGTAAGATTACATAGAGCTGCACCTGTGTGCACTTACTGAAGAAAATGTTTCTTCTGAACTTCTGCTGCATCAAAAGAATCAGGAAAGGAGTGACGATAATGCTTAATGGCTCTGAGGAGCCTCCAAGATGATTCATGGCAATGAAGTATTTGGTTTAAAAAAAAAAAAAATATATATATATATATATATATATATATATATATATATATATATATATATATATAAAGGGGCTGTTTTAAACTACATGTACACATATTGATGGTCTCCCAAGACTTTGCTTAGCTCATTAAGTTGATTCTTGATAAAAAAAAAATAATAAGTGCAATTTTATATTTAAAATGTATTTTGGTTCAAACACATTAAGGACTTACATAAGAGTGGAAGTCTGAGTTATTGTGAAAGACTAAGAGCACTTGGTCTTGTACAGTACCCTTTGCAGTGGTCTGGGAGGTGAGCTTGCTTGGATATGTTGTGCATATGGGAATCGCTGATTCTAGGGGCATTTGGGGTTGCAGGGAAGTGCTAGAGAGTCATCAGATTTCCTTTGTGGAAATATCTGTGGGAATGGAAGGTGTGTTGAGTGGTTTACTTGCAGTGTGGCCACTGCATGGAACAGGTTGGTAAAATGGAACAGGACAAATATTGGTTTGGATATTTTAAGAACAGCTTGGAAACACACCACATGAACTAGTGAATGGTATTCTGGCAAAACTGGATTGGCATTGTTGCTTGTGCTTGAAGTATTGATATACTTATAACAAATAAGAAACTAGAAAGGTCTCATAATTTAAAGTATATGGACTGTATAAACATGCTTGGAAGGAGCTAATAATAAGCATTACAGCTTGTGGTCTCTCAAATAACTAAGCAACAGCCAAAAAAAAAACCACACACGATAGTTATGTAGTTATGATTTTAGTAAATCTAGGCATAAAATACATAATCGTTATATAAGATGAAGCATTCTGCTGAATTTAGATATTAAAGACAAGATTTAATAACATGGGCTTGTGTATGATAACACTATTGTCTTAATTTGTCATAAATGATATACACTACATTGAACATTAAGGGGAAGCATGATGGTTTACTTATATAAGTAAATATGCATAACAAGTCATGTAATTGCTTTAACTTGAATTGTAGTTTTTGTAACCCATCTTGACCATACACCATACTTAAGCGGTTACCAAGGTAACTAATGTTTATACATGACATCAAACTGACAAAGTTGTTCAAGGGAAACAATAGAAGCCTGAACTAGGAATGTCACAGAATGTAACAATCACATTCTGAACAAATAGTATTAAATTGACAATAATCACTCAGTTTAACCATTGCGGATTATACAAAATACAATGTTGCCATTTAAATCTAAAAACTTTCAGTATATTCATATATTTATGAATATGGAAAGGGAACTTGTAATCATATCCTACTTTACTATGATTGAATTGCTTGTCATCTACCTTTCATGTAAATATTAATTGCTTATACAATAAGTAGACATTTTTATTTATTTATTTATTGACATTTGTTAACCTGGTTTGTTCAACTGGGCTTGTGGCCCATTTTCAGTGAAGACCTGAGGAGAAAAGCTCCAGTAGTACATTTTTAAACAAGTACAATTTTAAACAATGTTGATATAATAGCAAAAAGATTCACATATGTTGGGTAATATGCAGAAAGTTAAAGTCGCATTAAAAAGAAGCTTAGTAACATAATTACACATTGATATAGTTCAATAGTTCAACAATAATTTTTTTTGTTTGTATAAAATTATGCAAATGCATAGTAGATACATTGGAGAGAGAGGTGTAACGAGGTACTAAGTATGGTCCTTTTGAAGTTATATAAAGGGAAGTAAGACTAGGTGGAGTCATCACAAGGGCAGGTTCTGAAGTTGAGAAAATAAGCTTTTAGTTCATTTTTAAAGTGTGAGGTGTGGGAGATTGAATGTAAGTCAAGGGGAAGTTTGTTCCAAGCATGGGCAAGGGAGTGTTTGTAGAGTAGCTTGCCTACTGACCTTTTTGCATGGTAGATATCAAGTAATTGTTGGTTAGATGCACAGAGGGCCTGGGATGGGATGTAGATGGAGACTAAGGAAGATAGAGCTGGGCAGAAGGAGGTTTTATAACGTATAGAGTGTAGCAAACAAAATTGATAAAATAGTAGAAATTGGGGAAGTTCAAGCCATTGAAGAGAGTTTAAAGAAATGCAGTGGTGTGAGTTGTATGGAGAGTTAGTAATGAATCTGGCTATTTTATGGTAAGTCTGTTGGAGTTTGTTTAGAGTAGAGGCCTGGATATTGATAAGAACTGGGGCGGCGTATAAGAGGGAGGGGAGGAGGTGTGCCTTGCCCAGGGTAAGTCTAGATTCAGTGGTTAGGAATTTTTTGTTCCGATATAGCAGACCTAGTTTCTGGTTTGTTTTTTATACACTGGAGTATGTGAAAGTTGAACTTTAGTTTGTCTTCGATAATGACACCTAGAAGTTTTGTGTGGGTCTCAGGTTGAATAGCTGTATTGTTAGAAGATTTAATAAAAAAAGAGGTTTTGTGATGAGAAAGAGAACAAGGAAGGAAAAGTAGGAGTTTGGTATTTTTGGGATTTAGGATCAGTAGGTTGTGAGAAAGCCATTGTTTAGTGGAAAGTAGGGCTTTTTGGGTCATGGAGTGTAGTTCAGGAATGTTATTTGGGATGGATATAAGTGTGGAGTTGTCGGCATACTGAATAAGGGAGGATTTTTTGCATGAGGTGTAAAGATCATTGGTGAAGATGTTAAACAAAAGGGGCCCCAAGATGGAACCTTGGGGAACACCAGTTGAGATGGGAAGGAAAGTTGAGGAGGATGAGAGCTATTTCACATTGTTCCCTGCCAGATAGGTAACTATTAAACCAGGCAAGTGTGGAGGGGCATAGGTGGAGATTTGCGGGTTTGGATAGTAGTAGAGTATGAGAGGCAGTATTGAAGGCTTTGGAGAGATCTAGGAAGAGACAGGAAATTAATTTATTGTTGTGTAGGGCCTCGGCAATGATAAGAGTGAAGAAGAGGAGGGCAGTGGTGGTGCTGTGGTGAGGACGAAATCCATGCTGGGTAGGGGTAAGTAAGTGGTGCGTGAGGAGGTGATTGAGAAGCTGCAAGTGAATACATTTTTCTAATATCTTGGAGATCGGGGGCAGAATGTCAATGGGTCTGTAGTTTGAGGGGTCAGTGGAGTCTCCACCTTTATGAAGAGGGATAGTAAAGAAAGATTTCCAAAGGGTGGGGACAGTTGATTCCAGAATAGATCGATTAATTAGTATAGATAAAAGATAGGCAATTGAGTCAGCAGCACGTTTGAGGAATGTAGGAGATGAATTGTAAGTGGAAGAAGAGCGAGGTTTTCGTTTGAGTAGTAAAGATTTGATGTAAGTAATGGGAACTGGCTCAAAAGAAAACAAAGTTGTGTTAGTGGGACTTGGAGGGGTGGGTGCTGAAGTAGACTTTGGCTACAAATACAATGCATTTACATTGTATTAGAATTCTGCAATAGTACTATATCTGTTCAAAATAATATAAATATTGCTTATTCCTATCACAGATATTCTCCATATGATTAATTCAATTTATGGAGCTCAGATGTTCTGAATTGTAAAGGTATGACTGATAATTTGATGGACTTAGGTTTATCCATCAGATTAGGAATTATTTTCATTCCATGGCTAGTGCAGATTTTAGTTTTGTTAACATTTATTAATTTAAATTTTGTATGCATGACCAAAACATTACTTTATTGGTAAACACTCAAAGTATAAAACTGATAATTTCCTTTAAAAACTCAAACATATACTTTACAGTTATCAGAGGAAAATGTTTAATAGTTACAATAAAACAAAAAATACATAGTCTAAATAACCTAAGATGGATTTAAGTTTATTATGTTTAAATACCAATGACTTAAAGATCAAATCTACTGAAATGTTTAAAACTGAACAAAGCACAATTTTTTTCCTTCAAGAAACTCATTTCAAAACAAATGACAATTATAAATGGAATCCTAAGGAATATATGATATTGGCGCAATCTACTTATAAGACAAAGACAAAAGGGGTAACAATTTTATGGACACCAAATGTGATTAACCCAGAAATCATTTATAAGTATGAAAACAAAGAAGGCCCTATGACATTAGCAATAGTTAGATATAATAACAGAATATGGACCCTAGCCAATCTATACTGGTTCCCAGGCATTGGAACAGGAACTGTTAAAAATACTTGGATTTCATTTGTAATAATTATAAAGGCAACTTAATATTAGGAGGAGATTTTAACTGTATATTTGATATTTCTGAAACTACAAATCAAAGACCGCTGCATACATCTGCTGTATCAAAACCTTTAAACAAGTGGGTAGAATCATTTCATCTTGTAGATACTTTCAAATTTAAAAAAGATAAATCTTTGTTGGTTTCCTATCACGATCACAGATTGGGTACCCCATCTAGAACAGATAAAATATTTGCTGCCCATGACTTACATTCTAAAATCATTAATTTCTCAATCACTTCCTGCCCATTTTCAGACCACAATTCATTGATACTAAAACTTCAAAATGGGTACAAACCATTAATCTTTAACTGCAGAATTCAACCATATATAACTAAAATTAAAGAGTCCAGACCCTGGTTATTATCTGAATTACAGTTCTTCTTAGATATTAATTATAGGTTCATAGGTTCATAGGTTGGTACTAGGCTATCAGCCCTAGGGCCTATACAAGCCTAGCCATAACAATTCCCTGGGTATTTCTTCCCATATTATTTACTTTCCTGGAACCCTGTCTAGCAGGGCGACTGACGTGATCCCTGGGGTGAATTTCCTTTCTCCCATCCAATCGTCAAGGTTCCTCTTGAAGAGGTCCAAAGAGGCACTCTGCTTGACATGTATGGGCAATCTATTCCAGAGTCTGGGGAGTCTCTGGGTCAGGAACCTATCCCTCCAGCATGTTTTGTTTATTGTGATGACAAGGTTTAGATCCCTGGAGCGTGTAGCTCTGAGGGATTGGGATTTCTTTAAGTGTAGCATGTCCAACAGCTCTGGGTTTGACATGGCCTTGTATGTTAAGCAGAGATCGCCTCTGAGTAGACGATATGCGACAGAGTATAGCTGGAGTTTTTTAAGGCGGTCAGCGTAGGGCATCTGCTTTAGGCCTGTGATTCTTTTAGTGAGAAAAGAATTTTATGCCACAGAGATAAATAAAATAATGATATGGGACTCATTAAAAGCTTACATATATGGTAAAACCCTAACTTGGTATAAAAAAATAGAGAATGGGATTCTGAATTATTAGATCTACAATCCAAACTTTTGTCAGTAAAAGCTGAAAAAAATCAAAATCATTTGGCGATGAAAAATAAAGTAGAAGTATTAAACAATAAATACAATGAAATTCTAACACATAAAACTAGTTTAGCTTTAGAAAACTAAAAATGATTACCTCGGCCACTTCTCCCAAATATCTACATAATTTATCCACAAGAATCAAAATACAATCAAAAACTAATAACATTAAAAGTATCTTCCATGAAAAGAAAGGGAAAAAGTCTCGGACATTGGTGACATTCTTGATACCTACAGAAATCACTATATGGAATATTTCCAAAAAGAAAATATACATATCGATCAATTAAATCTAAATGAAAAATGTTCTAATATAAAAAAAAAATTCCAGAAAAATTAAAACTAGATCTGCAAGCACCCATATCCTACAAAGAAATTACAGCAACAATAAAAGAGGGTAAAAATAATAAAGCTCCAGGCATAGATGGCATAAGTATGGAAACATATAAACTTTTTCCTTCAAAGATACTATCCCTCTTCCATAAAACTCTATTAGAAATTCAGTCAGAAGCTTTAACACCCTCTTAGAGGTACTCCTTAATCACATCAATCCTAAAGGAAAACAAATCCCCAAACCTCTGTATCTCGTATAGACCTATATCATTATTAAATAATGACTATAAGGTATTTATTGATAATATTAACAAACAGAATGAAAATACCACTATCCAAAGCAATAAATAATGATCAAACTGGATTTATATATCATAGACACACACATGATAATATTAAAATGATAATTTCTCTTATAGATTATGTTAATAAAAAAAAATAAAGAAACACTCACAATTGGCTTAGAAATAGCGAAAGCCTTTGATTCCCTAAATTGGGACTATTATTTCAAAATCCTAATGCTATTTGAGTTTGCTGCATCCTTTGTTAATCTCCTAAAGAATATATATATATATATATATATATATATATATATATATATATATATATATATATATACAAATAATTTAGCATATGTCAAGTTAGGTCCTTTTACCTCTGAATCTATACATATAACAAAAGGCACTAAACAAGGATGTCCTGTGTCACATATTCTATTTGCTGTGGCTATTGAAATATTGGCAGATTCATTTCATAACAATATAAAAATCAAAGGAATAGATGTTTATGAACAATACAATTCTAAAGTAATGCTACTTGCTCATGACATATTACTAACATTATCTAATACAAAAGAGACATTAGAAGAATTAGATATATTAACTGACAAATTTCACATGACTTCAGGACACCATTTCAATAAATTAAAATCAAAATTTTTATTTTTAATAAAAAAAAAAGAACTGCAGACTAAGGGGCTCACATCATATGGAAACAAGACTCTACCTTAAAATATCTAGGAATTGAGTTATGCAAGGATAATAACGAATTAGTCTCAAAAAACTACAATAATATCATTAATACAATTAAAATCTCTGTGGAAAATGGAACAAAATAATATTAACATTTGAAGATAGACTATAGTTAATAAAAATGGTTTTACTGCCCAAGATCCCATATATAGCCTTGGAAATGTAACTGTTACCAGAAAGGAATATACTTAAAGAAATAAATTCATGTCTAATAAAATTTTTATGGTTTCCCAAAAGAAACAGAATAGCTTTAATACATCATATCAGACCATGGAAACATGGGGGATTAAACCTTTCTGATATAGAAACATATATAAAGGCATCAATATCTAAAACAATCTCAGATTGGATAAGTCCAAATTAGTCTGCAAATTGGAAAGAATTACTAACTGTAATATCAATAAATTAACTTGATTTACAAAAAATATTTCAAATAACAAATAAAAACAATTTGCCATGGCACATATGTGTTAGTATGCAATATAACATAACTAAACCCACTAAAACTTGTATGATTAATTATTACATTGACTCATTTTGGAAAATTATTAATGCAAATATAGATTCAAAAATCTGGTTTGAACTTTTAACACCATTTATAGTCACAAAGAACATTCCACATAAGAATATATAGAGAAATGATTAATTCCTGGGAACAGAAAGGATTTGCTTGTTAGTTCCAATGTATTAAAGAACTAAACATTTTAAATATGCAAGAAATAAAAACAACATGCAAAATTCCACAACAGGACTGGCTAACTTTACAGGGTATTATGTCATATTCGCAAGATTAAAGTACAATAATTAACAATTCATCATTTAAAGAAATACCTAAATTTACAAAATACATATATGAAATCATATATAATGACTTTGACATGGGAAACAGTATTTCAAAATTTTACAAAATATTGATAAACTATAAAACAACACCCAAAACCTCATATTGGAAATATATAACAAAAGGACACTCAATACAGTTAACTGAAGATATTAAAACAAATATCTTATTATCGATCCAATATACATCCTTTACACAATACTGGAAAGTTTTTAATTGGGAATGCTTGCACAAAGCATCCTTAACCCCAGACAGAATCAGTAAAATTAGTTCTTCCATAAAAGGAATACGTTGGAGATGTGAAAAAGTACACTGTGATGCCCGTGCCCTAGCCCAGCAATCAAGGAGCCTCAATCCTCACCACTAACACCAGAGAGGCCATCTCATATATGAGGAAAGGATAACAAATACACACAGTAAAGTGCAATTTCCCTTAAGAGCACACAGTCAGTCTGGGACTGGTCACTCCCTTGCTCCCCAGGTCCCCAATAAGACTCCCCACTGGCACAGCTATAGGGTCCAGATCTCAGCCTAACTGGGCAAGCTAAAATCTCCAGCACCCTGTCTGTCCAACCAGTACTTCATGTCCCTGCCCAAGTATCTGACACACACGCACACTCTGAGATAAGAGTTTACACAACCACACCGACACTTCTGGGGAAGGCTGGCACAGGTTCTCCAGTTGTGCCCCTTTTACCCAGACTATATGGTAGTACCACTTGCCACCACCCAGCTAATATTTATCAGCTACTTGAAGGTCCTTAAAAGGATGTCCAATTATTATTGTGCAATATTATTATCCAATTGGTAGATGTGACTAAACAGTAAAGGCTTATTAGAGTGACTTGGTACAATAATCACTATACATATGCAATGTATTCTAGAGCTTAAATTATCTGTACACAAACCAGCCACAGTTAAAAGAGTTTTAAAATATTTAATAATAAATAATTAAAACCACAAGACAATACTTTCTACTATACAGTGCTAGTCAAAAGTTCAGAGATCACATAGAAATACTTAAAATAAATCAGCAGTACAGTTCTGACATCACAGAAAAACACTTAGTCTAAACTTTATAGCTTTTAGCTATCTAAAAGAAAACACACTTCTAAAATAACTTACATGTGAGCAAGAGGCAGTGCTATGAGTTGGATGTCAAGACAGAAATATGTAATAATCTCTGGTTCTCTCTGTTTAAATTGCTATTGCAGTTCTGATAAACATTACATCATCTTTTTACACTTTTCTTGTGTTCCCAGGCTACACATTAACTACATTTACATTCTTAACATCTTCCTTTTGTTATCTTGCAGCTGGTCAGGAACAGAGCACTAAAATACATTTGCATGTTTTTAAATCTAGCAATTTAACTCTTGCTTAAAACAATATTAAAAATTTCTTCATCTAGGCTTTTCGGCAGCACTGTCACTTTAAAGGGTCACCACAGGCTTTACTGGGTCAGTAGAGAGCACTATTGCCACATTTTTGTAACAACATTTTTTTTCATTTAAGACAACAAGCCTGTAGTTTACATTCATATTTATAAATGACAGAATTATCTGCACAATTCTATCTGGCTAGGCTGGCAGCCTTCACATACACAATGCAGATTGGAACCACATTTTCTTTGATCGTGTTAAAATTAAGCCATTTTGGAATGGTATTAATAACTTTCTACAAGCTTTATTTAATGAATCATTTTATTTAACTAAAGCTCTTGTATTATTTAATCTGAACAAGGGTTCTCATTTGAATAGGTCAAACATGTATCTAGTATTGACTATACTTGCAATTTCAAGGAAGTGTATAACAAGAAGATGGAATACAAACACAATACCAACTTTGGAAGACTTCTACAGCCTACTGAAGACAGCAGCATTATTGGAAATTAAAATTAAAGAACTACGAATTTATCCAAAGCTATTTATTGACACTATACAATAATTGATTAGACACTCTCATCATGGAATGGACATACTTATAAAATAACTGTATACATTAAGATATGTTATAGTGTCAGGCTAATGTAAATAGTGTACATAGTTATTTATGATGTTATGTATAAATACTATGTAATTCATTCAAATGTATTTGAAAAATAAAAAATATTTTTGCGAAAAGAACCAGGAAAGTTCATTTTTTGCATAGCACCAAAACTTGTTTTGCTGTTTCTGCAGTTCTCATACTGTTTTATCAGGTTTATTTCACTTTATTATTTATAACTTATCTTGGCAAGAGCCTATTCTGGCCTGGTGTGGGGACTATCTTGGAGAGAGAAGTGGTTATTCCAGTGAGAGTAGTTTAATTGCTACTATTTCCAGGTAGCAGAGCACTGTTAGCTATAATTTATAGCTGTTTCTCATTGGTCACCTTTTTTGCTTACTTTATAATGCAAACAGCTACTCTGAGTGCCTGAGATATATCTGAATTTTAGGTATTTTTCATACATCAAGTCTTTTCTTAGTACAAAAATAATATGATCCTTCATTTCACAGGCAATATCCTGCTCCAAGCCAAACCTTATTGTGCTGATTTGTGCTAATCTAACCAAACCAAGAAGAAATTATGCAGTGTGGAGGGTGTGATGTTCACTTCCTGAATTGTCATGCACAGTGGCGGGTGGTGACTTCAAATCAAAGGGGGCTGCAGGAGACAGCTGAATGGGTGGTGTCAATGGGAATGGGTGTGGCTAACTAGAAAATGGAGGAGCTATGCTCAAAACCACAAAAACTGTAACTCTAATTAAATACGCTGCCCTGGGTGCCAAACCATCATTAAGAGAGTCCAATCAAGGCAAAATGAAGTGTAGAAGAAAAAAAAATTCAATCCATTGGCTGCATGACATCTTACTTAATATCTAGATGGAAACAAAAAGGATGTGAGGCATGAAAAAATAAATTACTTTTTAAATACATTACTGGAATGCTAGTCAAAATCAAGTATAAGAAAAACAAGCAGCACTTAACTAAAATCACTTCTCCTTGCACTCTAGTTCTAATTATAATTTATATTCAGCTTTATTAAAGTACCAAGTAACATGCTGAAAGTAGCAATCTCTGTGATACCCCCACTTGTAAAAATGTTTCTTTTACAAAAAAGACCTGCTGCTTGACAACAACTATCTACTTGTTTCATGGGGAAAACATGATCAAAATAAAAAATGAAAAGCAAACAGGAAACAAGCTCAACATACATTGCTTAAAGGATTACTGCACAGGATATGGACCACACACGGTAAATTGGCATTCTGTTTAGTTTGCAGGTAAAGTCTGTAATGAGCTCTTAAATAATGTAATCCTGTCCTTTATTACAAATACTGTCATATGCATTTCAATACCCAAGGCTTATATGTTATCTAGTTATGTAAGTATTCTCTGCATGGCAACAACAGAAAGGCTTTCAATGTTGGCAATTCTTTAACAGTATGCTTATTAAAACTTACTTGCATCTTACAATCTCAGTCAAGCTTACCAGATGGTCATTAAAGCACTGCTACTTAAACACAGAGTAACAGGCACTTTCTGAATAATAATAAGCATAAATCAACAGTATAAAAATATGACAGAAACCAGAACATTCTGCAAAATCAAGGACAGATGAAAAGCCATTGTACTTGTGTCTACCTTGGATGGGGGGATAGTCTGCACATTTACACTGCATAACTGCTCCTTGCCTTGCTTGGACACATTCAGAGTCACTACATGGCGGAGTGGAGTGCAACAAGTATGTCACAATTTGAAATGTCTCTGGCTGACTGCGATGGCCATGACACATTTGTCATACCTCTCAACCTCAGTGCAAGAAATCTGGACAAAGCCATACATAGAAGTGGAACAAAGGCCCAAAAATAAGGACAATTTTTAAATATTGTTCTTATAAATTTAGAAAGATAATAGAATAGTAGGTCTTGCATTAGTATGAATTTTCTGAAGAGTATGAAATCTGAAACTGAAATGTCTGTCATTATTTTCTAACTTCAGTCTTTAATGATTTGCCACTAATTTACCAAAAAACCCCACAATTTTATGAAAAATGGATCAAAAATGTGATTCAAAAATATAAAATAGCCACACAATACAGCTGGGAACCTGTCAAAGATTTGAAAAAAGCTGAATATAAATTATAATTAGAACTAGAGTGCAAGGAGAAGTGATTTGAGTTAAGTGCTGCTTGTTTTTCTTATACTTGATTTTGACTAGCATTCCAGTAATATATTTAAAAAGTAATTTATTTTTTCATGCCTCACATCCTTTTGGTTTCCATCTAGATATTAAGTAAGCTGTCATGCAGCCAATGGATTGAAATATTTTTTTTCTTCTACACTTCATTTTGCCTTGATTGGACTGTCATAATGATGGTTTGGCACCCAGGGCAGCGTATTTAATTAGAGTTACAGTTTTTGTGGTTTTGAGCATAGTTCCTCCCCTTTCTAGTTAGCCACACCCATTCCCATTGACACCAACCATTCAGCTGTCTCCTGCAGCCCCCTTTGATTTGAAGTCACCAGCCACCACTGATGCACAATCTATGAAGAAGTAAAAGTCATCCAAATAATTCCACATTAAAGAGATCTGTAACTAATGAAGAGGTTGCTGCTAGCAAACAACTTTATATTGCATTGTTTCATCTACAAATAAAGTGCCTGTTGCCCTTGAGGAATAAATTGCCTATCTTACACTAAAACAAATGATAAGCTAGCAATATTGCAATAGGGAATGGATGGCAAACTGATAACAGGTTCATAGTTATGAGGTATCTTAGCCAAAAAGGAGTGCAGCACACAGTACAGTACCAGCAATGCATCTATCTACTGTGGGAGTAGAACACACAGCCTTCTGCATCAAAAGCAAGTATGCTATCTGTTGTGCTATTAACAATGTAAACAGACTCACCATAAGCAGCACTAAACTTTTGCTCCCCTGCAGCTCTCAGCTCCTTGTAAAATCTACTCACTCAGTTGTATCTCTGAACTTTGCAGCACAAAGAAATCTGGAAAAAGCCAAAGTTTATTGTGGGGGGGACAAAAGCCCAAAAACCAGGGACACATTTTAAACATTGCTTGTATAATGTTGGAAAGTTGCTAGAATAAAATGCTGTGTTACTACCATACATTTCACTGCCAAGCCTTAAACCCAGGGCCCTGTGCAAAACAGTCAGAGCAACATACCACTATGCCAAATCAGCTGTTTTGTGAAAGAGGAAGATGGAAACTTAAATGGCTACCATTTAGTGAATTCAGTCCTCAACATAGCACAGCTGTCAACCTCTTAGCACAAAACACCTGAACAAAGCCAAGAATGGGTGAATACAGCCCCCAAACATTCAGTGAATCCAGTTCTCACCATAGCTCTCAACCTCTTAGCAAAAAACAACCGGACAAAACCAGTAATGAGGGAATATAGCCCCCAAACATATTCAGTGAATTCAGTTCTTACCATAGCTCTTAACCTTAGCACAAAACCTGGATGAAGCCAATAATGGGGGAATACAGTCCCAAAAATAGGGACAAATTTCAAATAACCATCTTATACACTTAGAAAATTGCTAGAATAAAAGCTTTTGTGTTACCATGCACTTTCTGAAGAATATGAAATCTGATATTCAAATGGGTGTAATTTTTAACATTTGTTAACCAGGAAAGTCTGACTTGGAACAGAAGCTAATTTTTAGCAGAGGCCCTGGGAGAAACACTCCAGACAGAAACATGTCTTTGTAAGATGGGAGGACACTATTGGAAACAAAAACAGGGAGGGCATACAGACTCCACACAGAAGGTAACGCACTCCAGCCAAGAATCAAACCAGAGAACATGTAGCTGTCAGGCAACAATGCTACCACTGCACCAATGCACGACTGGCTTTGCAATGATACAAAAATACAGAAACCACAGATTTTATGAGGAACAAAACAAGTATGAGGGAAAAATCTGCAACAATTTTACAAATGGTGGTGGGTAGGGAATTCAGGCTCTTGCCACCTGGGCCCAAGGTACAGAGTTCAAGCCTTATTCTCCACCCACCATCATGTAGCACCTGGGGCATTACACACACACAACCTGGGACAGATCCATTCATTGCAGCACTAAATCCTTCCATTACTTTGTTCGTTGGAGCACTAAGTCCTTCCTTGCACTAGAAAGGCCCGTGAGATGTCCTTCCCCAATGAGACTCCAGCCTGCCGACGTTGGAGTCCGATCCCTTTCCAGTGATAGTCTATGCAGTTACAACTGCATAGACTTCTAGGACCTCTGCACTTGAATGCTTCTTAATCCGGACTGCTACTGAGACAGTCTGCACATGTTCCAGACTGGTTCAGCAGCAGTCTGGATATCGGAAATGCTGCTCATGCGCGAAGTTCCGCTACTTGCAATCATTTTTTTATTTTCTTCATTTGTATTTTATTTTATTTTGCTTTCTATTACTTTCTTTCTTTTTTTACAGCTGGGTGGAGGCTGCAGTCCAATAGCATGGGCCGCCCCTGTAAATGTAAGACATTTGCCTTTTTGAATTCCCTAAAGAGGGTGGTTTTGGCTACCACAGAATTTTCTGTTTTGAGCGTAAAGGCAGCTAGTAGTAATAGGGGACTTACAGGGTGAGGAAACAGGCTGGAGTTAAATTTGTAAGAACTAGATGAAGAGTGTTCCTAATATTAGTGAGATTAATGGCAAGTTGATTCAGGAAATTTAAGTTTATGTAGCCCATAAAAGTTGGGCATATCCTGTGTTGGTAGTGTAGTTACTCCAATTTATGGAGGGAGAGTTGATTTCTCCAAGGATTACTGAGACATTGCTTACAGGGATATTTTCAAGAAGTACCAGGAAATGTTCATGATCATGTGGAGTCATGTTCAGGGATTGATAACAAGCCATATGTTGGAAGTTTGACTTCCCTAAGATGAGTTGGAGATCTACGAGCTCCCTTGGGAGGTGGATTTCTGGGTATCAGTTTTGAAAGGGTACTGTCACTGGCAATCATTAAAATTCTACCGTAGTAACCTGTGGGTTACAATGTTTGTTAGGCACAAAACAAAAGCACTGGGGGGGGGTTATCTCTTTACAATTGCACTTTATCTTCGTAAGAACACAAACATGAATGTGTTCCAGATGCAGAAGTGCCTCCAAATTAGGCAGTTTATTGTTAAGATTCCTGGCATTGAGAAGGTCCACCTTAATGTTATCCAGTCAGGAATATGATTTCTTTGTTATGCTGAAATGTTCATTAGGTGAAATCTGCCCCCAGAAAAGGTACAATAAGGGCAGAAAAGGCTGTGGCCATATATGGAAACCATTGAATGACAGGTGCTGAAGGGCTGATACCACTCAGAAATAGAGTCTTACCATTGGCTTGAGGCTTATACAGCAAGCTCCAGCATGTCCTTCAAGGGTTTCTGTTTACTCCTATATAGATTATAGTCATGTTATAGTTATACTGGTGTAGACTGTCTTGACATCCCTTGATAGATCTACAATCCTACCTCCACAAAGGCAGCAAACCGTAACTCTCCCTTGTACAGCCTAGTGGGTGTGGAATCTGTGAGTTTAAGAACAGAGTCGCCATTTGCTAAGACATTTTCAGAAGATGATTTAGTACACATAATTTGTTAAAATGTGCTACACTGGTATGTACTTAACATGCATTTGGATGGCAAAAAGTTACCAAAACTTTGGTGATGCTCCGGCATTAGTAGCGGTGCTATAGAAGTACCTAATTTAATACTATCCACGTATATAGTCACATGGATGAACAAACTTCCTTTCCAACTGAAAGATAATTTTTTTTTTTTGCAGTTTGGCGACATTAATGAATTGACAATTTGTGGGTGGTGAGAAGGTCTATGATAATTTAGTGACTGTAATCCATAAAAGTTTCACTGACTATGAGGGCTGTTTATTAGTTAGCATTTTCTGCCTGTTATTCTGAAACTCACATTGCTAGTGTTGCTTAAGAACTACAATTCACATTAGTTTGGCTGCAGAATAATTTTGCATTAGCAGACAGTTTTTGATGGATACTCTGAAACTCACATTTATGTCATTAGTTAATAAGAGGCACATGAAGAAGCTCTGCAGCAGAACACATAACTTACTAAAGTGAAAAAATGAAAGAAAACAATCTAAAGGGGTCTCTCTCTCTCACATGCACATAAACAGACACAGATGCACTTGCACATAAACCTTAAGCATGAATTTTCTCCATAAAGTAAAACTTGCCAAAAACAAATCATTGTAGGGAGGCAGACCTGACTGCATTATCACATTCTCTCCATCCCCAGTATTTATATATGGGATCAGACTGTAGACATGCAATTGGAAGATGAAATCAGGATGGCTGTATGATGAAGATGTCACAACAGAGAAAAACAGGCAGTACCATTTCAAAAAGCTAAATTCCTGATAAAATAAAGACTTTGGAATTTTATTTTTAAACATTTTATAATAGTAATGGCCTGTATAGCAATTGGGGTGAAAGTAAGGTTGGCGTTATTATTTGCAAGACGCTGACTGCAAGTAAAATAGGAAAAAAACCCTACAGATGAGATGTGGGTTGGAGTGGATGAAATACAGTCTTATTTTCTTTCAAAACTCAAATGTAAAGCAGTAAGTTTGCATTGCTACAGACAAGCACTGCATTCTAAGGTATAGCCATACCTTAGTTTGACATATGTATGTGTATCAGTATATTAAATGTATTACTTTGAAAACAGTGATGAACATTCTTGTCCCAAGATTCTTGGAAACTATCCTGTTAAGATGAATATGCTTACACAGGTTACTGAAATGCATTGAAATTGAATTTCTCATGGTGATTTTAAGCATCCATGTGTTTTATTACCTAGTGCTATATTTTAATGCCCTTTCTGTTTGTACATGCAGTGTTATTATGTGGTCCCAAAATGTTTACTCCCGACCGCTGCATAGTGACAAAATTCCACTCTATAAATAAGGAATGTTTTGATGCTTTTCATTATCCTCAACTAGGATCACTTGTTTGTGTGTTTCAATAAAGGATATTCCATTTTTAACTCAACTGTGGACTACTTACTATTTTCTATTTGATTATTTTGTAGCACAGATTTTACTATTCGATTTTTACTAAGTGAACTAGGTGCATAATTTATATGATGAAATCGCTAAATTCACCCACAAAAACTGTGCAATTGACCTAGGATATGCAGCCACCTTCACTAAGAATTTTTATGCCCATTTAGACAAATGCATTAACTGGGCAGCCCATATTAGAACCAAATATAACAACAAATTCAAAAACAAGCCACTCTAGTGATCAGTTGATATAAACAAACTGTATAACTAGTGGAAAAACTGCTCAAATTACCTTGTAAGGTCAGAACCTCTTTACATAAAGATAATCTAAAACACTTCACTAAGAAACTGAAGGCAGTACTAGCAAATGAGACTAAAGCTAGAAATCCTTCTACAAGTACATTGCAAAATGAAATAATTCATAGCACATCTTCAGCCTTTTCCATAATGCTGCCTCCCAATAAAACCCAACATTGCTAACATATTAGCAGACATTATGTAAAATACAACAGCCACCAACCTTTGCCAGAACCCAAGTCCACAAATAGCAACCAAATAGAAAGTTCAAAATAAACAAATGGACCCTGGAAAAGTCGAATAATCCAGTATTATCAAATTTTTAGCGTTTATTGGAAATACATAAGCGCTTTTGCAGTTAAACTGCTTCTTCAGATGTAATATAACAAACAACTGAAACCCATTAAATACTCTAACCCTTATATAACTAGTCACATGACCAATTTAAAAAGAGAACATTCCTTAAACAAACACATACATAAAATTATGCCCATATGACAAATCCATACATACCTAAAATATTTAAAATTGCACATATAAAAACCTTCTTACATTATTATTTAAAAGATGTGAACAAAAACAATTTATTCATTTTAAAAATGCTTTGTACAAACATGTTATTCACCTACATAAAGGTCTAGCTTTTAGCTTCACTTTAATAGCAATCTTATCATTTAACCCATGCCCATAGTCACCCCTGAGCCTAATGATCCATTTTGCTTCCAGTTGCTCTGTTAGGTTTCTTCTATCTCCCCTCATATATTCTATTTTTGGTCATAAACTTAAAACTGTGCATATTATCAGTTTCCCGAACATGTTTAGGTAGAGCACTAATGCTACTCCATTTATTAATACAGTAATTGTGTTCTTTTATTCTGTCCTTTAAAGCTCTATCTGTTTTTCCCACATAAAATGTATAACATAATGTACAATATGCTAAATAAAAAATATAAACAGAATCACAGGTGGCATGAACATTGAATGTGCAAGTTCTACCTTGATCTGGGTGTAAGAAAGTACTAGTACTATCTAAAAACTTGCAGGCTACACATCTGCCACAAGGTATGGTACCCCTAGTGTTACAATTACCAATCTTATTCCTAGGGTAGCAAAGTTGCCTCTTCAAAGACTTCATGTTTTTAAAAAGAAACCCAGGTTTAGAATCTACTATTCCCTTAATTTCTTCATCAGTGGCTAATATATTCCAGTGCTTTCTAATAACCTCCATATACATTCTCACATCATTCAAATAAAACATAGCAACTTTTAACTTCCTTACCCTTATAGCCATACAGTCTTCAGCACTATTGGTATGTCTCTCTGAAAAATATGGTTTAGCCTTACTGGTCCTTAGACTCATAACTTCTTCAATATTTCTGTTAACTTCATTCTCACCATAACTTCTATCAGACAAAGTCCTCACTAAATGTTCAGTGTGATCAAGGAAATCTTGATCATAAACACTCAGTCTGGATGCTCTGAAGATTTGACTTTTAACTACATTTTTAAAGCATAAGGTGGATGCATGCTCTCCCTAAATAACAGATGTTTGCAGTGCCATGGTTTTCTAAATAACTGCATAGATATAGTACCTGTCCTTTCAAGAATAACCCTAACATCCAAAAAAATTATACACTCTTCATAAACTTCTAAAGAAAATTGTAAATATGAAGTGGTACCACTGATGCATTCCTCAAACTTATGGAAATGCTCTAAGGACCCTTTCTATAACAGGAACACATCATCCACAAACTTACAGTAGAACATTATGTGTTGACTATAAGGAACTTTCAACACAAAATGTTGCTCCCATATGGCCATAACAGCATGTCTGTGAATCATGGTTCTAAATACCAGCATACCAGAATAGGGAGCAGAGACCTTGCATGCTTTTGTGCACTATGTTTAGGAGTACTGGTGATTACGTCCATAATGTCGATGGAAAATCCATTGAACATTTATTGCACCAGTATCCCATGTTGTGTCTTTGCACTCAGTTGTTCTCTTTGATACTTAGTGCTGTCCCTGGTCACATTTGATATGCATTTCTCAATTATCAATAGAACATTCTTAATGAAACAGAAATGGCACAACAAACTAAGGAAATTGTAGAATGTAGTGTCTAACATGATTGGTCAGTATGATACTGAGCCTGAACAGGGAAGATTGAGTTCAGTATTGGTCTGAACTTTGAATGTCTGCAAATGAAATCCTTGTTTACCAAATAGCAGCCTCACTAGAGCCCCGCATGGCAGAGAATGTGATATGAGCAAAGATATGCATTTGCTTAGATCTTGAATCCATTAACCATCAACATTAGCATGAATTAGCTGAGTCAGATATAGCTGAATTTGACAGGCAGCAATCACATGTCACTGAATTATTGTAAGAAAGAGGACAGGCGATAAGGGAGGGAGATTTTTTAATGTTGGTCTTTCCCCATTAACTGTATATTACCTACTCTAAAGTGCTTCAACAGAGAAGCTGCTATATAAAGTTGTGATGTCTTTTGGGGTCAGTTTACTGACTAATTTTATTTTGCCAAGTTTTGGAGAACGAAATCTGGTGAATTTGTTAGGCTGCCTGATGCAGTCGTAAGGCTTCAGACAGCACTGTTGGTGACTCAGCTTCAATAAGCATATATTTGACAGCAGTGTAACAGGCAGGGTGAAGTTGCACTGAATGACCAGAATCTTCATTCATTCATTCCACAAGGAAGGGTGTGAGGCTTGCATACTACATAAATCTCCTCTCAATGAGGCAAGTCACTAGCTCTGAATGCCTAAAATGTAGACAAGGTACCCTTGTAGTCTGTTTGGATGTGTGTGTAGAGACATGAATGTGTATGTAAGAACCTAACAAGACTCTTACTGCACTATCCCTATATCTGGCTTTACTCTTAAGAAGTGGTGATATTCATTCAAACCCTGGTCCACACTCTCAACTTTATTCTAACATTCCCACCTCTCTAACCACACATGACTAAAAAAGCTCCTAACTTTCAATGACAAAAAAAAAAAAATCAGAAACTTTCAGTATTATTAAAATGAAATAAAAATGCATAAACTTGTTTCAAATCCTTATCTGTTAAAAGAATTTAATATTCAGTGCCTCATTAATCACAGGACACTTGGTAGCATACAGTAACACCTGCCTATAGACTTCTATAACTGCAAGAGTAAACTATAAAAATGTAGCCAGCAACAATTTATTGCATTTTGTCAGCATGTACCCTAGAGTTTGAAGAATTAGAATTTAAAAATTTAAGCATTTAAAGTATGTTTAAGTATTTTACTTGATTTTAATAATACTGAATATTTCTGAAATTATTTATATTTGTTTACATAGGAAGTTATGAGCTGTTTTAGTCATGTGATTTACATGGTTTACCGACGTGCATTGCATCGAAAGGACAACAGCACAAAGCCATAACTCTGACTCACATATGTTCGAATGGCTATAATGCGAATGCATTATGCCATTCAAACACATGGACAAATGTCGAAAATGGTTTTCTGTCAAACCATTTTCGACATTTGCCCCCGGAAGTCTTCCGTAATTCACCCTGTCAAGTCACACAAAAGCATGATTGCACATATCATGTCTGAACAAATGGAGGTAAACTGATTTACACACTATTTAACTACTCAGTTGTTTTGCAATATGGCCAATCGTATGATGAAGCTGATGTCTTGTATAGCCATTATGATGAAAATGTTTACTGCTCTTCATATGTTTAGTTTTTGATTAAATTGTAGTTTTAGTCTTGTTCTTCCATGGAATTTTTTTTCATTTGGTGACATTCAAGGTATCTCTATTTTTGCCATTATTTTTGTATTGGCATGGTCATTTAGATAGAAAGAGAACTGCAACATCAAAAGTATGCATTGTGTTCCAGTGAACATTTGGAGATTGTGGATAAAACCCTGTTTGTTTTGAATTCCCCCAAAACCCTGTCAAACACCATGTTTTGTTTGATTCCAACAAGGTGCATAAAAATTTGGGAAGCTATTTTATTAGATTAAAAAGGATTCAGTTGGAATGTGGTGTTTTTTTGGACAAAGTATAGTTAGCGATATTTTTCCGCATTGACTTGGGGTCACAAAATTAACCACACATACTGACTATAATGGTAACTTTTTGAGAAAGAAATGTTAGAATCTAAATCACAAAATTGGATTGAGTTATTTAGTTATTATGTGACTATTACAAAGTGGTTAATACTCCATAATAAAACTGATTTTACAATAAACTGCATTTCCTATGTTTCAAAATGGAGACACTTAGAATGTTGGATGATATTAACGTTATGGTGGAGAATGAGCAACGTAAGCATAGAACAAGAAAAATGAAGAAGATGGTGAGGAATGCTAATAATGATATGAAAAGAAATAACAATTATGATGATACAAATCAGAATAATTAAAAAAAATCTTTAATGAAAACTGCACAGGTGGCAGGGTCCCAACCAATGGCGTTTGATGGACAACTTACTTTGAATAATCTAACAACTGTTTTTTTTTCAGAAATTCCACCTTATGTAGAGCCTTTAGAGACCCACAGACCTTCTTCATGGAGATGTCCTTGGCTACAAGGAAAACAAGCCAGTGCCTACAGAGAACAGACAAATGCACAGGGATCAAATCCTATTCATTCTCTGCAAAGAGTGAAGGAGAAATAACTCAGTCTATTCAAATTTACAAGTGCAGCAACACTGCATCATTGAGGACATAGGCCATGTAGTATAGTACAGGGAACCACAATAGAAGTTGTTGCCACAGTGAACTAAAGACTTTGTAACACCTTGAATCACAGGACCTAGTTTAGGATGCAATTTATTTCATTACAAACTTTATCGTCTTTCATCTAAAATTTACAGTAATGAGTTGCAGTACTTACAAAGGGGGTTGATAATTATAAACACAGCTAAGCCCAAGTTAGTGGAAATAATTTCTGAACTTAAGTCCTATACATGTAAGTTGAATTTCTAATTATTCCTTAGTAATGAAGGTACTAAAGAAATTTGTCTCCTATTCAAAGGTATTTGTTATCACTGGATACATGTGAGTATGAGAACAAAATGATTTTAGTAACAAGTGATGAGAAGTTTTATGCTGGTGTCAGTAACTCTTGAATGGGCAAATCTTACAGGTATATCGATTTGTTAATTACTGCAATGTGAGACAATAGTTTGATTAATTTTTAAAAGGAGTATTTAACAGTTAAATAAACAAGTTAACAGTCATATGTGGTCAGCCCAGCATGCACAAAATTAATCATCTCTAACATTGAGACTGATTATGCCAGGATGTGGATCTAAAATTGAGCCTTTATTTATTAATTTGAAGAGCAGGTATGAACATGTGATTTCCCTTGCAAAGTCATTTATTAGGGACTCCAGGCAATTTGCTAAAAAATATGGTGATATTAAAGTTATTCACCATTATTTATTGGTTGCTGTTTGTAGAAAAGAGTGCATGTGCTGTATCTTTAAGAAACATATCAAGGACTGAACGTGCACATATAAGTAGCAGGCACGTGCTATACCCAGTGCCATTTTGAGAGTGCAAACAGAGAGTGAGCATGTATGAATGCAATAGCTGGTTTGTATATAAGTTACTTAAGTTAAAGTCAGTAAGCTTCGATCGTGATATGTTTGTACATAATAAAGCTGCTTGATCTGAACCCATAAAGTCTATTACATCCTGACTAGAAGAGCCACATGGTGTCAGAACTGGGATTCCAGAGATTGATATTCAGAGCCACAATGTGCAGAGATGGCAGAGAAACACGTATGAAAAAGAGCAAGAAAATAACCAAAAGTAATGAAAATTTGCACGAACAGTTTATTTTATAAAAAAGATAAAACAGAGCATTACAAGGGCACAAAACACATTATTATGCAAGCGGGAGGCACAAAGGGTTTATTAACTAAGCACAATGTTTAAGATTAAGATATTTGAATAAATGATTATCAAAAAAGCAAAATGAGTATGTTTAAACCAAAATGAGTATGTTTAAAGCAAAACAAGTATGTTTGAGGGAAAACGGGCATGTTTAGAGTGAAATGAGCATAAGAAAAGTGCAACGAGCACAAAAAGAGATTAAACAATCAAAACAAATATAATAAGGGCAGAAAGGGCACATTAAGCATAAATAAAGCAAGGTGACTGCATGTATTTTGGCAAAGTGTTGTGGAATAATTACAACTTCATATTGTATCCAGGGCATAACTAGAGTTATATGAAGTATTTCAAAGTGTGTAAAAGTGCTTACAGTATATGCTTATTACTGTGCATGTATTCTGAAGAGTTTATATGTGTGCAAATATTTTGTGAAGTACAGTCAAAGTATAGCCATTTCAAAAAGTGTTTTATGCTGGGTGTGTCTATTTGCAAAGTGCCGCTATTACAAGGTCTTTCTTGCACTGTAAATAATTATCAAGCAGGAACCACCATTTTGTGGAGATTTCTGTACTGTTTATAATCAAAGTCCAATTACTTCCAAATGTTTCTGACTCTGAGCTTTTTCTGCCCTAGTCATTCACACCATGTTGTTATTTGTAATGTTTCTTACACTGATAAGAGGTGATTTCTTGCAGTACAACAATGTAAACTCTTGCCCAGTTCATTCACACTGTGCAGTTATTTGAAGTGTTTCTTAAAATGATGATAAATTACATTAGCAGTACAGTAATTTCAAGAGTTTTGCAGTGCCCGAGAGACTTATTTTACAAAGTTTTAGTTATTCAGAGGCATGCTGTGCTATTGGGCAAAGTTATGAATATTGGCATACATTTCTGGCATGTGTGTATACTGTATATGTGTGTGTTCATGCATATTTGCAAATCCCTTCACTGGTATGTGTTAATATGGCAGATGGATTTCAAAAGCCTTTACCACTTGTATTTGATCAGAATATTGTAGAGAATTAGAGAATATTTGAGCAAGAGTATGATATTTTTATATAAGCAGCTTATTCAGACAAAGATGCATGCAGTAGGACATTCATTTTGCTAAACCTAGTCAGAGGTCAGATGCCATTGAAAGAGCACATTCATTTGTGTATACACCTGCAGTATATGCAGTAGAAGGTGAAAACCATCATATTGTTGTACAGGCTGAATCAAGGGAAGACCCCGAGTGTTTGAAGCACAAATTCAGAGAAATGTGTAACCCCCAGACAAATATTACATTAGTCAGGCATTTGTTTTACACGAGAGATCAGAAACCAGGAAAAACTTTTGCAGCTTATATAACTAATCTGAGAAACCAAGCTAAAATCTGTCGACAAGACAGGCTTATGTGTGGTATTAATAGTGCTGCTGTGAGAAAGATTTTGCTTTATGACAGTGATTTAACATTGAGTAAAGCCATAGAGATTTGTCAAATCCATGAAGTTACAGAAAAGCACACAAGTATGCTTGCAAGTGACAAGAGCATGGTTTCAGCAGCCTAGAGAGCAAATGTAGATAGCATGTAACATGTAGCAAACAGAAGTAGGCCTAAGCACATGGCAGCCACAGCCCCTGCTGATTCACCAGGGAAATCGCATAGTTTTCCAGCAAGTTTTAAGAAAGGAGCATGCTCAGTGCAGTACAAATGTGAATAAGCAAAAACCAAGTCCAGCTTTATTGTTAACTGTCACAATTATGGTGCCAGTTGTGAGTCTAAAAGAGGGAAATGCTTAGCATTTGATCAGCAATGTCAAAAGTGTCAAAAAAGGAACCATTTTCAAAAATTTTGCAAATCAAGGAAGCCCCACACAGTTGTAAAGAACGATCACAAAAAAAAGCAAATTGATCAAGTAAATTACGACTCCACTTTCTGTGTAGATGGTGTATCAGTAATTGGTGAAAGAGTTGACGCAGTAGTGAACTTGTTGGCAAAGAGTAAAGTGTTTTGTACTGTCCAGATCAATAGTAAATTCACCAAGCTTAAATTAGACACTGGTTCAAAGTGTAATGTTATATCAGCAAACACATTTTCTAAAGTGAGAACTAATGAGCAACTCAGTGTGGCCAGTAGTGTGAAACTTGTTGCTTATGAAGGTGAAGAAATTCATACCGAATGCTCAGTAATGCTTTCATGTTATTTGGCTAAGTAACTGTTACAACTTGTTATTCTATGTAGTTCAAAGACCTGTACAGTCATTACTGGGTCTCAGAGACAGTTTGAGAATGAATCTGCTTTCTTTTACCAAAGAAGTTCATCATATAAGTGCATATCCCAGTTCCAGTTTTTCTGAAGCCATTTTTTCAGAGTACGCTGATGTTTTCGATGAGAAGTTGGACAAAATTCCAGTTGTATATTCCATGACGTTAGACCCAGAGGTCATTCCCATAGTCAGGCCAGCAAGAAAAGTTCTGATAGCTATGCAGGATAAAGTCAAAACTCAGCTGGGTAAAATGGTACAGCAAGGTGTAATTTGTCCAGTTACAGAACCAGCTGAATGGGCATCGTTCATGGTAGCAGCTCACTAAAAAGGCTCAGATTAAATCAGAATATGTATAGACCCAAGAGATCTGAATAGAGCATTGAAGAGACTGGATCATCCAATGCATACAGTTGAAGAGGATGGAGCTCTGATACTGAATGCCACTGCTTTTCTGTCTTAGATGCAAAATGTTCATTTTACCAAGTGATGCTTGATCGCAAATCCTCACTACTGACTACTTTCAGTACCCCATTTAGCAGATACAGATTCCTAAGGATGCCATTTGGAATCAATTCTGAAAGTGAAGTCTTCATTGCAATGGAGCAAATTATTTAAGGTTACCCTTATGCCATAATAGCAGATGATGTATTGGTTGGAAGCAATGTTGAAGTAGCGCATGACAGAAACTTAGAGAGAGTTCTAGACAGAGCACCTGAAGTGAACTTAAAGCTCAATCCTCTGAAGTGTAAATTCAGACAACAAGAAGTCACATATGTAGGTCATTTATTTACCAGCACTGGCTTGAGCCCAGACCTAACTAAGCAAGCAGCCATGCTTGAAATGCCAGCACCAGATAATATTCAAGCTCTACAGAATTTCCTAGGCATGGTCAACAATTCTGGCAAGTTTATACCAGACTTCAGTGAGTGGACAGCAGCTTTAAGAGAGCTGACGTGCAAAAATGTCACATGGTCTTGGTTGGAACATCACCAAAAGGCATTTGAAAAACTTAAGTAGAAAATTGCCCCCACACCTACATTAAGATTCTGTGATGTCAATAAACCAGTCACTCTTTCCTGTAATGTTTCAAAATTTAGTCTTGGTGTAGTTATTCTTCAAGAAGGCAGACCAGTATCCTATGCATCTAGAACACATACCCAAATTGAAATACAATATGCTCAAATTGAGAAAGAACTTTTGGCAATAGTATTTGCATGTTCAATGTTTCATGATTATATCTATGGTTGAGCTATTCACATTGAGACTGATCACCATCCTCTAGTTACTATTCTAAAGAAGCCTATGCATTCACCTCCAGTGAGATTACATAGAATGATGCTCAAACTGCAAAAGTACAACTTCAAAATGGTCTATACAAAAGGCAAACTTCTTTTTCTGGCTGATACCTTATCCAGATCACCCAGAAATACAACAGAACAGTTTGACACAGAGAATTTTGACTTTGACATGATGGCAGTGCTTAATTTCGCTACCACTAGACTTGATGTGCTGAGAGATGATACAAAGACTGATTCAATTTTGCAAAGGCTCAACCATTAAATTAATGATGGATGGCCATCAAAAGCAATCTAGTGTACCACCTGAAGTGCAAACCTATTTTCCTTACAGAGATGAGATGTTGACGGAAGATGCCATTATTTTCAAAGGTCCTAAAATTGTTGTTCTACTTTCTTACAACATGAATATATCCAGATTTTGCATTGTGGTCACCCAGGTTCCACATCTACTAAGAGGAGGGTAAGAGAATTAGTATTTTGGCCTTCATTAGTAAAGACATTGATAAAGTACTTTCTTCTTGTTCAGTATGCAATAGTACTAAACCGCATTTGCAAAGAGAATCACTTCCGCTAAGTCTAGTTCCTGAACTACCTTGGTCAACAGTAGCCACTGATATATTTGAGTGGAACAATCAGCATTACTTAGTATTGGTAGACTCTTATTCGAACTGGTCTCAGATTAATCGACTACCTAATCTAACATCCACTACTGTTATTACTAAGTTGAAACATCATTTCTCAGTCCTTGGTGGTCCACACAGTTATTTCTGACAATGATACTCAATTTACTAGTCAGTTATTTAAAGAAATTTGCAAGAGAATGGGACTTTGTAGATGTTACTAGCAGCTCTGAATATCCACAGTCAGATGGGCTACCTGAACGTGCAGTGCAGAGGGCAAAGCAATTGCTTGAAAGGTCAAAGCATGACAATACTGTTGTCTTTTTGAATTTATTTAATCTCAGAAACATACCCCATGATGATATACTTGGCTTGCCTGCACAAAGACTTCTATCCAGGCAAACCAGAACAATGCTACCTATTAATTCCAGTTTATTGAGGCCTAAAGCTAAGAACAACTGAACCATCAAAGCTCAATTATTCAAGAAGCATTCTATCCAGAAGTCCAATTATGATAAATCGAGCAGATTTCTTCATCCGTTGAAAGAAGGAGAGACAGCGAGGATCCAAACTGCAAAAGGTTTTGACTGGATTACTCAAGTTACAGGCATATGTACTGAGCCGAGATCTACTTTGTAGAATCTGAGGGTGTGGAGCACAGGAGAAATCACAGACTTCCTCTTCCTGTACCAGAATCATTATCACAACATTGTTCCTGTGATTCAGACTCTAGATCTCAGAGCAAGTCAAACAATGTTTCTGTCCCAGAGCATGTTTTAAACTCTACTCCCATTCCTGAGGATGTTCCAAATATTCCCAAGGTTGAACATTCAGCAAAGACAGTTTCAGCTGCTAAATCTAATTCTCAGTTTTATGTGACATGATTTGGTTGTATTTCCAGACCTAGTGTGAAATATATAGCAACATGGACATAACTGTATATATGTACCTAGTTGTGTATAATTGCATTACAAAGAACTATTTGCATTATTTGCATGCCAAATGAGATTCATAGCATTGCATGATCTATTTCTCAAAGAGAAACAGAGTGCATGTGCTGCATCTTTAAGAAGCATACAAAGGACTGAACATACACATATAAGTAGCAACCACGTGCTACACTGAGCGACATTTTGAGAGTGCAGCCAGAGAGTGAGCATGTATGAATGCAATAGCTAGTTTGTATATAAGTTACCTAAGTTAACGTCAGTAAGCTTCTATTGTGATATGTTTGTGCAAAATAAAGCTGCTTGATCCGAACCAATGAAGTCTTGTCTATTACATCCTGACTAGACGAGCGACACTGTTGATATTCAGTTATTATATACTGCAATTCCATATCAGACTGCTATAGAATGGGTAATTAAAGAGTTTTAGGGGTGAAGTCATTTTTTTAAAGATGTTAAGATAGTTAATGAGCTTTTGGATATGTTTTTAAATAACTTTTTTTTTGTTTAAAGTTTTTTTTTTACATTGGAAAAGTGGGGTAGCAGTGGGGGCCATGGCTGATCCCAATTAAGCAAATCTGGTATTAACACAAGAAGTTTGCTTATGCACATGATTTTTTCAGTCAGATAAAATTAAGGTTTCACTGTATTGATGATATCTATATTGATATCTATATCTATCTATCTATACACACACACACACACACACACACACATATATATATATATATATATATATATATATATATATATATATATATATATATATATATATATATATATGTGTGTGTGTGTGTGTATTTTTTTTTTTATTTGGCACAGTGATAAATGTGTATTCGATAAGAGTCTATTTCCTTTTTAAATGTTATTACATTTTGGCAGTATGCACCCTGAAAGTTTGAAGATGGTTATTATAATGAACAAACCACTAAAGTCCTAAATGTTACTAGTGATATAGTTATGTCCAAGGAAGTACTAAATATATTGAAAAAAATATGCAGGAGTTAGCCTGAGTCTGTAGCTACAGAAAGCATTACAAAGGCAGTGAATAAATAACTTAAAGTTACTCAGGACATCCATGGTAAAAAAATGATGCAGTTGGCCATTTTTCCATGCTGGCTAAGCATAAAGTCGACACTGATGAAACTAAGGCTATCATAAATAATTGGGAAGTTTTTCAAGTGCTCTGGGTATCCCTGCTATTAAACTTGAGGATAAGCCATGCATCATTATCAAAATGTATGATAACCTTAAGATTATATTTAAAAGAAACACTCCTGTCCTGGTTAAGATTGTTAATAGAAGAGGTACCTACAAATGTGAGCAATGTAGTCAATGTAAGTTTCTAGCACAGAGTCCATTCTAATTCAGTACATAGAAACAGTTTTGATCATCTCAGTTATTATAACAGTGACAATGTTTTGACAGATTGTATGGATGATTGCAGTGGCTACATAGCATTCTATGTTGGTAAAACCATGAGGCTGCTGTGCAGCCATATATATGAACACACCCATGACATTATAACGTAGAACACATTTAACACAGTACACACACCTACTTTGGATTGTTCAGTTTACAAAAGATTTTTGTTTTACGTGGTGGATACTCAGACTAATGGCATTAGGGTGTGAAATACAAGTCAAAGAATTCATCTGACAAGAGGTTTTGGATGCTACCAGGAATCCCAGGCTTAATGAATGATTACATTTTAATGTGTTTTAAGATATAAGAATTTAAGGCATGTTTAACAGTTTTAATTGATTTTAATACCACTGAATGAAATTTATTGTATTGCCATAGGAATTTACAAGTTTTTGCAGTCATGTAATTTAGTAAGTGATGATTTACTCACTAGTCAAATACTTAACTTTTTTTTTAAATTGTCAAGGCCAATAAAGTTGTAGTATCATATTGGTATTATGACATAAGCCCTTACTGCTGGTCATCTGTTCAGTATTTGATTATATTTGTGGTTTTAGTTTTGCTGTTCTGTGGATTTTTTTTATTTGGTTACATTCATGTTAACTCCAGTCTATTTTTGCCATCTTTTTTTGTTATCCCACAGTGTGCTAATGCTGAGATGTTAGGATCTGTATTATAGGTAAAAAGCATATGCATACTTGCTCTCTGTATCCCTTGTGGAAAAATTTGTAATATACTAATAATTGTGCATATCCTTTCCTGGGCCTCTGCCTATGTATGCTTTGAAACACTCAGGGATATGAATACTAACCAAACCACATGTAACCCTTTCTTCACTGTTAGAGTTTCTCACTCTTCTCCTACCTCCTGTCAGCTCTACATCTTTCCAAACTAATTACCAGTCCCTCTAGACTTAATAAGTCTTCATGTTCAAAAATGCTTATTGACTGGATTCTAACAACATTAACACTTTAATTCAAAGCTGTTCATTATCTGACTCTTAAAAGGATCACCGCCCAATCTTTCCATTCAAACTCATTACTCTGCCAAAAAAACTAGCCACATATAATCACATCAGAAGCTAATCTAAATTCAGTTAAGACACCTTTAAGGGTAAAAAAAATAAATAAAAAGAGATTGTTTTAAGGAATCTTACATAGACTGCAGTTAGAGTATACCTAAAACAGCTCCTTTTTGATGATGTCATTAAACATTTTAACTACACATTTCTAAGCATTCAAAATAAACATTCCTTAAGAAGAAGACTGACCCTGCCTCATGGCTATCAATACAGACAAAACAATTTATGAGACAAAGAGACAAAGCTTGGAACACATGGTGAGCTAAAAAAACACCATCTTCTTTCTAGTGATATCACACTCTGAGAAACACCACCAAAGCTTAGGTTATAATAGGTAAAGAAGCTGCCTCACAAATCTTCAAGAAAATTCTATTCAGGTACGTCATAACTCCTGAGACCAGACAAACCATCATAGCCTAATCCTCCACCCAATGGATCTGGCTAAAATGCTGTTTGTGTCTTCACCTCCCATTTCATCAGTGCTGCTACTTACCTTTCAGGCCAGGGATCTACTCTCAGATTTCATAATGACTCAACAAAGATCAGCAATAATCCTAATCTCTGCTTCATTCACCCAATTCCATCCTCAAAATTAAAGCTGTGTCTCTCAAAAAAAAATCCCACAACACAGGCCCCAGACAGTCCTACCTCCAAATACCTGAAAATGTCACCCCTTATCCAATGTCTATACTTACTTATCGATCAATACAAGAATCACGTTCCTTCTCTTCTGGAAACAGCTTATACCCCATTGTACCAAGAGGCAGTTTTAACTGTGGTGGTGAAGGGGTAATCTCTTTGGCTAAGTGTATACCATGTCAAGAGTTCTATGTAGGAAAAGTGGACCAATCTCTAAGAAAGTGAATGCATGAACATTTTCTGTTGAAATTGTTTCTTACACCAAATTTCTCATACTCCCTAATAAAGAAAATCTCAGATGTGATCTTCACATCCAAGTAAAAAAAAAAAAGGCATCAATGACTTGACACAAAGACAGGAACAATTCAAATGCAATGACAAGCACTCAAAAAATGTTTGTTTTATATTCACGTACAAAGGCTTTATTCAAAGAACTACTTTGTATCACAAGCATTCATGTAGGCAATGAAGACAGGACAATAACCAACATGGACAGTCTTGTATACAAACATTGATCCACGTGTTCTCCCAGGTGTACTGGAGCCATCATGGTACCAAAACAGTGATAGCATACTAAGAAGATTTCATCATAAGAGACTGATGTTCTGCTGGTGGCCCTGTACATACATGGCTGGTTTATCCTAGGCACCCAGGTAAGGCCTTCAGGGATCAGGTGTGGTAAGAAATGATGCAGCAGATAAATGTTATTGGTAGACACAGCCTGCAATGCTCCAATTACATCAAAGGGTGACTGACATGATATTACATCAAAGGAACAGAGTGAAACAGATAGCTCATGCTAAGCCTGCCACCTGGGCTGCTCCCAAAGCACCCCAACATCTCACAGAGAAAGAGTGGTTTCTAGTAACACTGAGAGTAATACTGACAGGATGTTGATTTAAGGAAGTGGTTTGGCTGTTGGACTGGTATTGGTCAGCAGTGTCAAAGTGTTGGGGATGGCACAGCTGAGTGCGGCAAATGGCAGTCACGTAGCACATTAGTAGGTCATCAGTCTCATTGGCACAGATTTCACTGTTTATTTTAGTATCAACCATTAGAATCAGGCTTTCACCTCTGAATATCTGCAGTTCAGGCAATGACTGTCTGCATGTCTGTGGGGGTTTGTACAAGATGAGTTATATGACATGCCACTACAAACCAAAAGGGATAAGCACCTTTGCACAGTGTGCACATACATAACATACTGCTTTACTGTTACCTAGGAACTTTAGGAGAAGAACAAATGCATCCTGCTCCAACGGGCATGACTGTGATATACATGGCAGATGGTGAGGAGCCAGGCTTGACCAGCATTCTCATGGTTATTTTATTTGTGTGATTTCAGGGATGTCCATCTACCATCTCATCTCTGGCCGATATATATTGTACCCCCTTAGAATGACACCAGAGGCTTAGCCAGTTCCTAAATTCAATAATCTTTTGTTTGTGTTGTGACCTCATTTTTGCTGATGGCAGAATGTTTCTCAAGGTAAGTTCGTAATTGCCTCTGTCACATATTCCAAGAGCTTCATTATGTCTCTTTTCTTATAGTCCAGAAAAGTATGCATCAAAACATTTACACACAAGTGCCTGTGACTGTGTCACATGTGTACTTTGTGGTACAGTGACTTGAATGGGTGCATAATGTGATGAATTCTGGCACCTGATATGTAAGTGACTGTGACCCTCAACGTGCACAGCCTAGAGAGTGGGTGCCATCTATGACTAGGTTGTTGGAGTGAGTGGGGGTTTGTGTTATGGGCTTTGAAGTTAGTTACTGTGACTCTTAGATCTATGTTTCATGGTGGGTTTCCTGTGCTGTCTGTTTAGGGTTGCTGAGTGTACTTGTCTCTTAGGTTACATTTAGGAAGTCTTTGTGGTTTTAGGTAAGTTTCTTTTAAGAGCCTCAGTGTGCATTTGGTTTGAGATCTATGTGAAACTTCCCTGACTGATATGTGGCAAACAGTGACTATATTTTACTGTAAACAAGGGTTGAAAGCAATGTTTTCTCTGTCATTTAATACCCCTGCAGTTAAAATCAATCAAAGTTAAATTTCTGAATAAATTAAATACTTAAAAAAAAGAATAATGTCAATCTATGCAAGACTGTTCAGGTACTGAAGTATAACATATACAGCGTTTAGTATTCAAGTATAGGCAAATGTATTAAACCTTAAATATATATTTCAAAACATTCGACACACTAATGAAAGTAGCTAGCAAAATAAGCAAGTTTGCACTGAAACTGATGTAGAACATGATAATGCTACTTAAAGTGAAAACACACACATTACCATACTTTACCTAGCATATTGTTTTTAACACCCTTGCTAAGAAACATAGCCAGGGTTCTTAGACAATTGAGCATTACTAACCCCATTGAAGTGAAAGGAACCTGTTTCCTTATTAATTTATTTATTTCTACTCTGAATAAATATTTATATCAGCGGAACTGCTAATTCTGCAAACAAATAGACCATGAAGATGAAAAGCACAGAGACATAGCTATTATGTAATGAGCTGGTAGGGTGACAGAGCTGCATGCAACTACTGACAAAGTATTGGGATGTCTTTGATCTGAATAGTACATTTCTTCCAAATCAAATGCATTCACATGTCTTTTGATGAAGGAAACATCCAAGTGCAGTAGAAAGTTCACGTCCTCTTCTGCAACATGATATATAATGGTGGGCAGGAGGATTCCAGTGCTCATGCAGTTTCGCTATTCTAACAGATGTAATGGAAATTCTGAGCTCCTGTTAAGGTAATGACAAGTAGTCCCCTAGTGAAAACAAAATAGCACTTCTCAGCTAAGCTGTTTTTACTTAAATAAACAACAGTATTATCCGTTACTTTCTGCTGAGGCATTCTGGAAGAAGAGATACTTTCCAGACTGTAGCATTTTTTGTTTTGATATCTGTCTCCCTGCAGCTGAAGCCTGTTAAAGACATTTTAAAAAGTTGATCTTGTTAGGTAGTTGCATTATTAATTATAGAAGAAATGCTATAAGTATGAAAAGAAATGTATTCACATTTTCATCTGGGGAATATAAAAAATGCAAGTGAGTATGTTAAGTTTGTTACTGTGTATCCGATTAGACAGCCAATACAATTTGCACAAGAATCATCATCATCTTATATAAATGCCCATGATACTCAGATCCAAATAATTTGGGGTGCGTACTTGGCTTGTAAGGGCCTTATTCGTCATTAGCCTAGTAACAACCTATGAACCTATTACACAGGTTTTCCATGAATAATTCTGCATAGGTAGTGGTGTTCTCAGAGTTTGGGGGGTTTGAAATTTTGCCAGGGTGTCACTTAATATTAGGAAGTTTGTCTTAGAATAATTCCTAAATGTTCCTGGGTTAGCCAGGGTCCTAGATTTTATATTTATTTTAAAGGATACAGTTTTTGGTCTGACCTAGCCAGTGAGGATATTACAGCAGGAGAGGTGCAATGTTCTTCCACGTTTGTGAGGACCAGGTCAAGGATGTTAGAAGCTGTAGTGGGTGTATGGACTAACTATTCTAGGGAGTTTGTATTTACAAAGTCCAGGAATCTCTGGGCATGCATATTTGGGATAGTATACAATTAGAAAATTATAGTGGGGTATATATAGTCATACATGAATATACGTTATGGGTTTTCTACGTCATAGAGTGGGACCAATAGCATGCAAAGATGTGGCATGGGACTTTTTCTATTGTAATGTGGACATGGAGAAGCTCAAGAGTGTCATGCTGTTTCACCAGCCTTGAGGTGTGGTCGTTTTTAATTTAAATTGAAAAACCTTGACATTTTGTCTCTTCCTGTGCAGTAGCTGTTCTAAATGTGTGAAAGGAATTATAGCCCTGTGAGGTACTCTCTGTGATTCTAAACCATATCTCAGTAACTGCAGAGATGTCTGCATTCAGCTGGGTGAGGATAGCTTGCAGGAGGTGAGGTTTCTTGTTTAGACTCCTAGCATTGAGCAATAATATACGTTATGGGTTTTCTGCGTCATAGAGTGGGACCAATAGCATGCAAAGATGTGGCATGGGACTTTTTCTATTGCAATGTGGACATGGAGAAGCTCAAGAGTGTCATGCTGTTTCACCAGCCTTGAGGTGTGGTCGTTTTTAATTTAAATTGAAAAACCTTGACATTTTGTCTCTTCCTGTGCAGTAGCTGTTCTAAATGTGTGAAAGGAATTATAGCCCTGTGAGGTACTCTCTGTGATTCTAAACCATATCTCAGTAACTGCAGAGATGTCTGCATTCAGCTGGGTGAGGATAGCTTGCAGGAAGTGAGGTTTCTTGTTTAGACTCCTAGCATTGAGCAATAATACCTTTTGATTTTTTTGGGTTGGTTTTACTATGTTGGATTTCAGCATTCAGAAATCCAGAAGGAATCCCCAAGATTACTATGGTGACTCGTCTGGCCTAGACAGCAGTGGTTCCCCCTTATTTTGGAACTGATAAGGGGCAATTACCACAAGCCCCCTCACAGACCGTATCTTCTAACACAAGAATAGGGATGTTCTATACATCCTGGCCCCAGTCAACTTCATTTGACTGTCTGGATGATAGGGTCTTAATACCTTGAGGATATGCAGCAGGTACTAATGGAGGAAACAAAGCCTTCTACTAGTAAATCATATAAAGGCAAATGGAAAAGGGTTTCTAGTTGGTCAACAGTATAACCAGCATCCATTCAGGGCTAGTGCTTCTCTGGTTTTACAAGATTTCTGTGAGTTACTTTCTTATGATCAGTTTGACTCCTCTGTCTAGGTTGATTTATCAGCCATTTCAGCATCTCTGCTAATGGATCAGCTTCTTTCAAGGTGTTCTCATGTCAAAATGTTTTTGAAAGGGGTATTGCATTAGAGACCTCCAGGCAAACTGGTGGCTACTCCTTGTTTTTTTAAATTTTGTGTTAGAGAAGCTAACATTTATTCCATTTGCACCAGATCATCTAGTTGACTTGATGCTCTTAACATGGAAACAGTTTCACTGATTGCTTTGACATTTGAAGTTTTGGCATTCTCAGCTTGGTTATATGGTCTTCAGTTATGTGAAATTTTGGATATGCAAATTAGACCCATTTTCAAATAGTTGTCTCAGGGTATTGTCAGTGATCATTTGGACATCTATTTTTATGTTAAATTTACTTGCACAATTGTACTGCTATAAGTGTCTCAATCTTAAATTGTGCTATGTAACTCTACATGAGACACTTAAGCAGACAGATTTCTTAGTTCAGCATGGAATGGAATACTGACACTTTTCACTTGCAGACTCCTGAAGTAAACACTTAAAAAAGGTAGCCAGCTTCAGTGGCATAGAGGGACAAAGCCCTGACCATTCTCCAGGTGGCCAGAGTTCATCTAGTATCTTGGTAGCTGCTGGAACTGGGATGGAGGAAGGTAGGAGTGGTAAGGATGTACAAGATTATCCTTCGTGGGACGTGGGATGGCAAATTATGTATTGTTGGAGGTGGGTCTCTTTCTGTAGTTCTGGTGGGACTGCAGCTCAGAATGGCAGCTGGAATAAACATGTTGGAAAAGAAGTAAGGTATTGTCACCCGAGGCCAGGGATTCAGGAGTACTTAGGGCATACTTCATTGTACACAGGGGCCTTTATAAGTAATTTATTTATTTAATGACATTTGATTACTGGGCAGCCTGCCTGAGTAGAAGCCCATTTTCAGAGGAGGCCCAGGGAGAAAAGCTACAAATTATTACAAAACATTTTAAGAACAATAATTTTACAATCTTCAAAAATAAAATAAACATATATGCTGTTTAAATTATTATAAAAAAATAGATATGATATAAAAATATTGGTTAAGAATTGTTACAAATTATACGACAATCATTCAATATTTACAGAAAGTTTAGATAGTTTCTAGCGAAATTAAAGGTAAGTTAGTCTAATACAAATAGGAATTGCAATACAAAGTGAGGGAAAAACAGTCTTATGGCATATTTAGAGAAAGTCAGGGAAGAGAATTAGATAGCAGTAAGGAAATAAGTGAAGGAGGGAGAATAAGGAGTTAAGCAATGAAAAAGTACCTGCTCACATTTAGGGATATAGTTTATCCTGGTTTTGAGCAAGAAAAGAGACAGATTTTAGCTAGGAAGTCTTTCAGAGTGGTTTTGAATGATGGAAGGGAGAGTATTAAACTGATGGATGCAGGTAAGGAGTTCCAGGCCTGAGCAACTTTATACAAGTACAGGCAAAGCCTATAAAATTTGACAGGTTTGTAGACAGATAGGAGTTTTTGGTCAATGGATTGTAATGACTAACTGGGAACATAGTTGTGTAGAATGTTTTTAGTGCTGGACAGGCAGATGGATGCTGAGTAATTTTATAGGTGGGAAGAAGCTGTGCATACTTTTGTTCATGAGGCAGTTCTAATCAATTTAGGATTTTTAGAGAAATACAGTAGTGGGTTCTAAAAGGGGTATTTGCTGCAAATTTAGCAACTTTGTTATAGCATCATTCAAGTTTTAATTTTTCTGAAGCCTGGAGGTTAGTCAGGATGGGAGAGCCATAAAGAAGTGTGGGGAGGAGAGAAGTAGTTGTAAGTGTAGTTTTAGTTGTGCCGGTGAGAAAGATTTTGGATCTGTAAAGCATCCCTAGTTTTTGATGAGTTTTTCTTATGCAATTTTGTATATACAGGTCAAATGTAAGATTATCATCCACTATCGCCCCTAATAATTTGCTATAAGAAGTGACTTCAATGGTTGTATTATCAAGAGAGATGACTTTCAATTTTGTCCTTTCATGAGTGAGGGATATGGGGGAAAGTAGCAGTTTGGTCCTTTCTGGATTGAGCATGAGCTGTGAGTTATAAAGCCATGTTTCAGTGGGTGTTAAAGCTTCCTGATTAATTTTTTTGGAGGTGCACCATATTGTCAGATGTGCAAATGAGATTAAAATCATCTGTGTATTATATTAGGGTGGTCTGTTGTGTAGATGTATGGACGGTGTTGGTGAAAATGTTAAAGAGGATAGGGTCTTGTGGTACACCGGTGGTGACTGGGAGGTAAGGGGAGAGAGTATAGAGTGCCATTTTACTGACTGATACCTATTGCATAGGTAGGTTTTGAACCACAGAAGGGTGGGCTGAGAGAGACCTAGTGAAGACATTTGAAGTGCAAGTTTACTGTGACAAACTGTGTCGAAGGCTTTAAACAAGTCTAGAAATAAGGAAGATACTAGTTTGCCGTTAACTCTAGCTTTATTGAGAGCATCTATATAGATTAGAAAGGCAGTCCTAGTACTATGTGAAGGATGCAATCCATGTTGTGTAGGCAATAAGAGTTTTTAGTGCAGGAGTTATTCTAGCAATTGTTTTTGAATACACTTTTCAAGTATTTTGGCATGGGGAGATAAGATTTCTAAAGGTCTAAAGTTATTAATGTATGTTACATTTCCTCCTTTGTGCAGAGGGATAATGTGTGAATTTTTCCAGAAAGAGGGAATGTGGGATTCCTGGACTGACCTGTTTATAAGGATTGAGACAGGATAGGCAATGCTATTGGCTGCTATTTTTAAGTTCTTTGTTTAGAAGGACATCAGCTGAGGAAGAGCACAGTTTAAGTTTGTTTAAGAGTAGTGTTATATAGGATGTGTGAACAAGTTTGAAGGTGAAAGAGGATGTGGTGATACATGGCTGTTTTACAGGGTTGGGATTAGATGTTGAGGAATCCTTGGTTGGAGATGCTATACTATCTATGAAGTAAGAGTTGAACTATATTGCAGTTTTGAGTGGTGAGTCATCAGGAGAAGGGTTTGAGTTGAATTTTTGGGTCTATATCACTTCGACAAAACAGCAGAAGTTCGAACACCATATGCTCGAACTTCTAACCTCAAAATGCAAAACCATCAAATGCTTAGAACAGCGATTTTTTTTCCCAGGGAAAAAAATCGCTGTTCCAAGAAACACACACACAACACAAGCGCACCAAAAAAACAGCAATCCACACACATACACTTAAAATCCTACATCTAACCCTACACTAAACTGTACATACACTACTATCTATCCACTTACCTTAACCCAAACCCTAACCCTAAGGTCCATCACTATCGCACACTCACCTGACCCACACCCTAACACTAACTCACATATCCCACCCTAACCCTAAAGTCTGTCACTATCGCACACCCACCTCACCCGTGCCCTAACCCTAACTCACCTAACCCGCGCTGTAACCCTAAAGTCCGCACAATCACACACTTACCTGAACCTGACCTGAAACTTTTCACCACAGTGCTGAAAATAGCAAAGCCACAAAAACGGCCAACCAACTTCTTTCCCTGGGAAAGAATTCAGTGTTCCACAGCTTTGCAATAATCAGTTTTTGAACTTCACAGTTCGAACATATGGTGTTCGAACTGCTGAAGAATTGACGAACAGGTAGGAACCCGAATTTTTGACTGGGATGTAAGATTTCTTTAATGGATATCCAAAATTTTTATGGATGTGTTTAGTATTATTTTAAAAGTTATTATATTATATTTTTTGTCTTCATTTATTTGCTTTTTTAGTACAATTGAGAAGCATTCTGAAGTTTTCAAGATATTGAGGTGTTTTACATTGTTGTCATTCTCTCCACGCTCTTTCTCTAGCCTGCATTAGCATTCTACACATTTCAGATAGCCAAATTACAAAATTTGTTTTTAGTTTCTTCCTTCTAAGACATGCAAAGTTGTTCAGGATATTTAGAAAAGTAGTATCGAATTCATTTGCAGCATCATCTAAGGCAAGGATTTTTAGGAAGTTCCAGTTAATAGCTGATAGTGCAGTAATGAACATTTCTGGGTTAAACTTGGAAAGGTTGCATGTTATTTTATAAATATGTTGTTTAACTGGATGTATGAAATGTCTGTATTGGGAGATGATTACTGAGAGTCTGACATTGTACCTGTGGTGGAGTATTTGCTAGGATCTGATACTTGGATCCAGTCTAGTAGGAAATTTGATGTCTTGCTATAATGTGTGGGGCTATTAATTAGTTGTGTGAAACCGTATAAGTTCAAGCTAGATGCAGCATGTAAAGGGGGTCAGGGTCACTTCCAGTCACTTCCAGTTACTTCCAGTCAAGCCATTATGTATGCAGCAGTGGAAGATACTGTGCCTATTTTCATTATGTAGGATACCTACTGTAACCAGTTTGAGATGTCTGACAAACCCAACCTATTCAAGTTAAACATGCTGGTCAACCTGTTCAAAATATCAAGAGTATTTCAGGGGAGGTGTGGCTTAAGAGAGTCACAATGTTACATAAGCAAATCCAAAAGAGTAACCTGTGGTAAAAGAATAAAAAAAATTCCTTTATGAACATTATGAACTTTGTGTTATGATCAGGTTTAGGAGGGTACAAATTAAAATGTGTAGAGAAATAAGGAACAAACAAAAAGTACAGACTATTCTCTTGATGTATGTGACATAGGGAATTCAGTGCTAGAATTCGAATTACTAAAAGCCAAACTGGTGCCTTGCTATTTCTTTCCATCTGACAGAGAAAAGGGTAGAACAACACTATATAATAAAATGCTATTTTGCACCATTTGTAATAAAACTGGGCAGTAAGTATCTTTTTGTTCTAATCTAGTTATTTCAGGATAGCATAAGGTATCCACATTATTTGTCTGAGGGAAACTGAGACTAGATTCTGCAATTAACAAGTATATCATTTTGTGTGTGATTATCAGAACTGGATTTGCATGATTTTCAAACTGAAATTATACAAAGACTTCTCATTAGTGTTCAAAAATGTGCACGCTGATTGGACAGTCCAACCAGCATGCCCACTGTAAGTCAAGCATATACCACTGGAAAAAAGTCTGGCCACTGAAGTAACTTTGAGCAGCTAGACTTTGCAATTGGATTGCGCTACAGAGGGCAGAGCAAAATATAAAAAAACAGGTGCATTCTGCAAAAGTAAAGAAACAGAAACATACTTTATTTTCCTTGTATTTCTTGTATTTCTGTGCTGTTCTTCCTTAAATCTTGGCCGACTTTCACATTAATTTCATCTTTCTCAGCGTGCTACACTTCTACAATGCACTTTTTGCTATTTTGTTTTGCAGCCTGATAAATGATCTGTGTTACAGAATGCATGTGATTCATAAGCTCTGGACACTATCCCAGTTAGCACAAGGACATTCTTAATGTTGGGCTTCTTACTGAAGTGAGCTGCATTACTTTTCTGTGAAATTTTATGCACATCAGAAGCCAAAGATACTCAAAACACCTTTTGAAATGTCCAACCCAATTAATATAACTAATACTGTTTTGTGTGGTTTTGTATTAGCGTGCATTTTTTTCTTTTTTTTTTCTTTTTTACTCAAATATTTTATTTAATTTTGACACATAGATAAAACTGAACACATACAGTATATAAAGAAATTAGATGATTAAACAAATAAACAATGAAAAAAGAATATCAAAAGGTAACAAAAGGAACTATTTACAAAGATGTCTACTATATAGGAAAAAACACTATATATTTATGAAATAGTCTTTCCCCTAGATTTAATAAAATCTGTGTAGGCATAGTGTAGAGCCTACATGGAATGTTACCATGTCTATACACATGGTTCCCTCTCTGCAGCATGCCATACATATTAATCATGGTGTGTTGCTGAGGGAGAGCCAAGGAACATGGTTATTGAATCAGTGTAGGGTGTGTGGTGCTGTGTCTGCAGATGAGCAACACACTCCCCGAACTGTCCAAGCACATTATGTCAATGTAATTTAATATTTTTTATTTTAATAAAAAACAGGTTTTCGTGGTGCAGCATGGAGCACAGCAAGTCATACATGCCAAACATCCTAAAAATAGAAACTAGATATATTTAATTATTTATTAAAAGGTCAAATTTAAGCATAGCTGAGCAGGTGAGGCACATGCTCACCGCTTGGCCAGGTTGCGCCATGAGTGTGATGAGTACAGATGTATTATGCTATCTATAGTCAAATAAGAAATAAAGAGTAGAGCATGAGCCATTATAAAATATCTGCAATACATGTGTAGTACAATAACTGTGGAATTACAGCTTCATAATGACAACTGTTATGCAATAAAAACTCAAAACTATAGCAGTAAATGCATGAAGGTATCTCTAATAAATGCTGTTGGGCAATATGTGTGAAATTAGAGCTGATATTTCAACCCAGTAACAATATAATGTCTACACCTGCATTCTATTTAGTAATGTATAGGTTATCTAGTATCTTTGTTAAGATTGAATGTCATGCATGTATGTTCAACTGTCACTGAAGTCTAGTACAAAACTGTAGTACTATTACCAGAACATATTTTGTTTCCAGGTGAGCTCAGTAACTCAGTTTGTTAAATGCTCTGTATGAAGTACATTTTACTCACACAAGACCAGGATTTGAATCAAGTACTATGTAGTAATAAATATTACTGAATCAGTTACACAATGATGATAGATTTTCTGTCCACAGGAACTACAGGTAAATGGGTGAGGTAGCCCATATTATGACTAAATAATTTGTGTGTTTACATGTCACAGACTGTTAAAATCATTACCAGAAATGTGATAATACTGAATAAAATAAAGGAAATAAGTACAATAATAATAAAATAAAAGAAATACAATGTGTAATCTTGGTATGGCTGTATGCCCGGAGTGTCCATTAAAGGTCACTGCAGTCTATTAATACATCTGATGCATGTGTCTTCTGCAGTCACTGCTATTGGGTTCTATCCACATGCCTGCCAAAAATAGTACAGTATCAGTCACATATTGATTACAGATATCATTCTCTCCACAGGAACTACAGTTACATAGGTGAGGTAGCCCATATTATGAGTAAATAATTTGTGTGTCCAGATGTCACAGACTGTTAGAATCATTACCAGGAATGTGATAATACTGCATAAAACAAAGGAAATAAGTACAATAATAATAAAATAAATTAAAAGAATTAAAATGTGTAATTTTGGCAAGGCTGTATGCCTGGAGTGTCTGTTAAAGGTTGCTGCGGTCCGCTAATGCATCTGAGGCACATGTCCCTGCAGTTACTTCTATTGGATTCTATCCCCATGCCTGCCAAGCGAGGCATGATAGTTGTTTACTTTCTGTACTGTACACATACATGTCTCTCAAGTGCCACACTGCCATAGGATGTAATTACTGTTGTGTAATCCTTCTTTCACAGATGTATCATTGACATGATTATGCCAATATCAAAGTAACAGTACATCAGCCCACAGTACACCTTGTTAGTTATCTAGGTCCACCTGATGTGTAAGTGTTCTTTGCAGTTGTGTACCTGCAGGAGTTACTGCTTGGCCCATCATGTCCCATGCAGATAGCTTGAGTGGTATGTATTTGCTACAGCAGTTATAGGGCACTTTTCCACATAAAGAAAGGACAGACCTGTTAAGTAGATAGTAGTATTGTCGTCAACTATATAGCCTATAACAGTATTAATGGACTGTATTTCTCTCTCTCCCCACCTCTTATCTTCATATATATTTATTATTGTTATTCATTGGTTATGGTTTACTATTAACATATGTTTTATAAACTTTATTTTGGGGCATGTGTTTTACTATTGTTATGTATTGCAATAGTTGCATATTAACATATCTTGTCGAATTACCTATGTTGTTGGCCTTATGCTGTAACTTTTGCTGGCATGCTGGTAATATACTGACTGTTATGTTATTTATTGTTGTGTTCCATAGTATATGCATTGAAATGTGATTGGGTTATTGGCAATGTTCTGGCATGCTGTTATTACTAACAACATATTTTGTTTTTAACTAACCTATACACATTGCTATACCTCTAGTACCACAGCACGACAGGGTAGGCTGATTCCTGCTGATCCACTGACCCTACCTCAGCCAGCCATGGCACCAGTAGCAGCACATCTGGAACACAAGACAGTGGTGTCCCTTCTGCTGGCTGTGCAACACCTTTGGGTGGAACCACCTCAGGGGATGGGACCTGTCCCCTCCATGGGAGAGGTGGCAGAGGTGCAGTAGTCACCCAAGATAAACTACCAGCCACGGTGCACAGGATTGTTCAAAGGAGCTATGAACAATGCCTGGGCCAGATTGAGGGCAGACTCAAGAACCTGGTGGGGCCTGGTGACACTGGTGCCCAGCCACCAGCACAGCCACTTTCAGGGCAGTGAAGGAGCAGTGTTGACTGTCCATGGGTGGGGATTTCAGTAATGCTGCTGTCCTCTAGATGCACATTAATCTCAGATTCCACAACACCCTCACAATCCAAGGTGTTTACCCCTCATGTGTCACACACCACCCCTGTCTGCTGTCTTGTCTGTCTGCAATTGCATCCTCTCCTACCCAACTTACATCCCACATGTGCTAACATCCCTTCCCCAACATTCCACTCTCTCCTTATAAAAAAAGGGCACTTGTCCCACAAAAAGTTATTGCCCCATACATAGCTCTCCATTTCACGCACATGTCTAGTGGATGCAACTAATTTGGTCTAATTGGCTTGAAAACACATTTATGTTGTCCTCACCCCTCTCTCTGGGGTCTGAGTGTCCAAATTCATCCACAAAATCTGTCAAAATGTACAGCACAGGTGTTGCTCTACAAGAAATGGAAAGATATGGTTCTTTCATACACCCTTCCTGCACATCCCTAGCAGCCTTTCAGTATGTTTTCCCCCTGCTTGCCCCTATTTCACCATTGTCCTCTCACCACTTTTCCTTTTCTTTTCAATTTATTAGCATAGCTTTGCGCATAGCTAAGCATTATGCTGCAATGCGGTGCAGCATGTAAACCCAAGCAAACCCACTTAAATGTGCTTAATGATCATATATGTTTTTCTCAGTGTTAGGCACATGTACAAAATAATCACCCCTGCCACTTCTCGAACCTGGGCCCTTGCCACTACAGCCTACTGCAGTAAGCCACTAGGCCACAGAGATCTGGACTAAAGCAGGTGTTTCCAGCAATACATTCTGATTGCCACTGACAGACTGAAAGCAAACTATGTGAATCTGCTCAAGCAACAGAGACCTCCAATGCAGAAATGCAAGCAACCTCCATCCCCAACAAAACCCAAATGACACATAGCCCACAAACACTGCGTGCCACTCAACCACAGCACATAAGGCATAACGACATACTCACCATTCTAGTCATAGGTGACTATAGTCAGGCACACTGATGTTCTACTCACCAGGCTAAACAAGGAGAAAGTTAATGTCAGCTGCCTGTTGGGTGCCAGGATCTGCCACATAGTGCATGCACTCAGGTCACTCCACAACAAGTACAAATATAACTCTGGCATGGTCCATTTTGGTGTGAATGACCTGAGACGTACCTCCCTGGACTACATGAAAAGAGACATAGTGGAGCTCTCTGATTTTGTAGCCCAGGCAGGTATGACCCTAGCCCTTTGTCACATCCTGACATCAGCCAGAATGACACCACAGTACAAGGACAAAATGATTGACTTCAACAACTGGCTAAGCTTCTGGTGTCATTCTAAGGGGATCCAGTATCTGTCTGCCTGGGATGACATGATGGACAAACCATGATACTTTACCAGAGATGGCCTGCATCTGTCACCCTTAGGATTCTGGATACTGGCTAAGGCTCTTGCCACCCCTATAGTGCCTTTTTAGGCAAGGTTCAGATGACAAATTCACCACTGTAACAGGTAGAAGCAAACAAAATCTGAGGGTAATGCTACTCAATGCTAGAAGTCTAAACCTCAAAATGCATTCAATCGAGGTACTCCTTAAAAGGGAGAACATCGACATCTGTGCAGTGACAGAGATCTGGTTCAAGGCTCCAGAGAGCACCCCTGCATTACCAGGCTATAATTCATGCCACACCTTTTGGCCACCTAACCTGGACCCAAACACTAAAGGCGGAGGCGTGTCCATATTCATTAAGGATATCCACACCTCCAGGCTAGTTGCTCAGCATAATACATCTGAGATTATCCAAGTGCAACTAACTCTGGGCAAGACCGCAATCCAAATTGTAACTTGCTACAGATCCCCTACCATGCCCCAGGATTCCCACTCTTCATTTCTTGATACACTGGAAAATATTAGGGTACAACCCAACACCCTAATAATGGGCAATTTCAACTACCCCACCATTACTTGGGAAAACTACTCATGTACCAACTCTTTTGCTCAACGTTTTGTGGAATTCATAAATTCCAATACCTTGGATCAACTTATCCACACCCTCAACAGGGGCAGCAAAATCCTAGACCTGGTCATTACTAACATGGGTGACAGGTGTTCCACACCAGAGGTCAATTCCTCATTGTTCAGATCCAACCACAAACTAATCACCCTAGACATCCACATCACACCCCGACCCCCCCCCATTAGGGAAACCACTGTAAAAAAGTTCTCCAAAGCCATCTTCACTCTTCTTAAGACAGAAGTGGAAAACTTCACGTCACCCATGCAGATGGACAATAGAGGTAAGAATGCTGCATCCTACACAAATGCACTTTATAAGAACTTACACAAGTGCATGAATTGTGCTATCATAGGTTATAGGTTCATAGATAGGTATTAGGCTATTGGCCCTAGGGCCTATATAAGCCTAAACAAAAATGTACCCTGGCTTTTGCCACCCAAGAAAATTATTTTCCTGTGCCCCTGTCAAGCAGAGCCACAGAAGTGATCTCTGGGGTGAATTTCCGATTTCCCATCTAATCATCAAGATTTCTTGAAGAGTGCTAATGAAGAGCTCTGTTTCACATATATAGGTATCTGTTCCAGAGTATGTGAAGTCTCTGGGACAGGAATCTATCCCTCCAGCATGTTCTGTTTATTGTGGTGACAAGGTTTAGGACCCTACAGCATTTAGCTCGAAGGGACTGGGATTTCTTTAAGTGGAGCATGTCCAACAGCTCTGGGTTTGACATAGCTTTGTATGTTAGGCAGAGATCGCCTCTGAGTAGGCAATATGCGATGGAGTAAAGCTGGAGTTTTTTGAGACGGTCTGTGTAGGGCATCTGTTTGAGGCAAGTAATCCTCTTTGTGAGGTATTTCTGTGGCCTCTCCAGTTGTTGTAGATGTCTTGTGAGGTACATACCAAAAGGGGCACTGTACTCTATAATGGGTCTGATGAGTGAGGAATTGAGGGGAACAACGACCTCTTTTTTCTGGATGAGAACCCTTTTGTGATGAGGTGTGCCATGTAGAAGGATTTCCTGACCACTGTGGTGATGTGATTATCAAAGGAGAGACTAATCACATTGCCACAGTAGTCAGGAAATCCTTCTATGTGGCATACCTAATCACAAAAGGTTTGTCATTCAGGAAAAAAAGAGGTCATTGTTCCCCTCTACTCGTCACTCATTAGACCCATTATAGAGTGCAACGTCCCTTTTGGTATGTACCTGACAAGATATCTACAACTGGAAAGGCCACAGAAATACCTCACAAAGAGGATTACCAGCCTCAAACAGATGCCCTATGCAGACCATCTCAAAATACTCCAGCTTTACTCAGTCACATATCGCCTACTCAGAGGCGATCTCTGCCTAACATACAAAGCTATATCAAATCCAGAACTGTTGAACATGCTCCACTTAAAGAAATCCCATTACCTCTGAGCTACACACTCTAGGGACCTAAACCTTGTCACCACAAAAAAACAGAACATGCAAGAGGGATATATTCCTGTCCTAGAGACTTCCCATATCTGGAACAAACTACCTATCTATATCAAACAAAGCTCCTCATTAGCACTCTTCAAGAAAAATCTTGATGATTGGATGGGAAATAGGAAATTCACCCCGGGGATCACCTCTGTGGCTCTGCTTGACAGGGGCACAGGAAAATAATTTTCTTGGGTGGTGAAAGCCAGGGTACCTTTTTGGCTAGGCTTATATAGGCCCTAGGGCCAATAGCCTAGTACCTACCTATGAACCTATGAACCTATGAGAAATGGGAGTGCACCTGGGCCTCTGATGCAAAAATACACCAGTAGACATCCAAATTATTAATGACAATATGTAAGGCCTGTGTTTAAACACACATGCTAAGGCATCCATGGCACAGTACATATGTTCAACTGGGACCCTGCTGCAAAACAACTGCCTTTGAAAACCATGCACTTACTGATGGATGCAGGCAACACTTGTCACAGCCTGTGTGTCTGCACATATATCTGGAAACTACACATGCTCCAGAACTGACTCAGTAGCTCAGTCTGTTTAATGCCTTGCATACAGAACATTTTGCCACATACAGTCCTGTGTTCAAATCCAGTGTGCTGCAAGTCAATTACATTGTTGTGAAGGCAGCAAGTAATGACTGAGTCTTGCACTTTTAATCCCCATAGGTTACTACTACTAAATTATCTGCTACTCAGTTTTACAAGGCAAAGGCCTGCAAGTAAGACACACTGCACATATTCATATAGCCTACTATATGTCGCCTACTACTCTGTTATTGCCACTGTTGCATAACAAATATACCTTAAGCACATGCCTTGATTGGACTGTAAAGGTTACCCTTACCCTGGATCTGCTGTAATGACATGGCAGCCACTGTTGCCACAGTTACACATACAGTTTACTGTCCTCTGAAGTGTTCACACTCCCATCTATGTGTCCTAGGCTGCAGCAGTAGCTGCAGCCTGGACCATACACAGCTGTATGTTACGCTAGCTGCTACAGACCTACCATACCTCACAACCCCCAAGAACAATGGAGCCAGACAAAACCATACATAAGGGGGGCAAAGGTCCAGTGATAAGGACAGGTTTAACAGTTTGCCCCTACTAAGATAGTGAGATAGAATACCAGCTACTGCATTAGCATGCATATCCTTATGGGTATGATGTGTGAAACTCACATGTCTCTATCTCCTTACTGTCACTTTCATGTTGATACATGAATAAACAAGTCTTTGTGGGTTCTGTTCAAGCAGCTTTATTACATACAAACACATTACTACTGTTGACTATTGACTCTAACTTAAGTAACTTATATACAATTAATGACTATGATCATGCATGCTTACTCCTTAACTGCTTCTACAAAATGGCACTAAGGTTGTGCACATGTGGTTATATACGTGCATGTACAGCCTTTCATGCTTCTTATAGATAGAAACACACACTCTTAACACTTTGATCTACATCCTTCCTCATTTAGCAATAAACCATACAATTGTTAAGAGACTGTCTTAGCATGCAGAAATCAGAGGGAATCCATAGACATGCATTATACAATACTAAACATATTGGTATACACAATCAAGTCCACTTTGCTGCATATGTCATACTTGGTTTAGATATTCATTCATATTGTGTGACATAAAATTGAGAATTTGATTTAGCAACTGGTACAGTTTCTGCAAAATGTTTAACCTGTGTCATGTTCAAATCACTTTGTGGAACAGAATCATTATTTTGAACACATTCTCGTCTTGAAACAGATTGAGAATTTGCATCACAGATACAATGTTGTGACTGCAATGATGGTGATAGTTCTGATACAGGAAGATGTTTGTAATTCCTCCTGTATTCCATTCCATCAAAATTTACCAAGTAAGATCTCAGCTTGGCACAAATGTCTGTAATCTTTCCTATTCAATCAAAACCTTTCGTTGCCTAAATTTGTACCATCTCTCCTTCCTTCAACAGACAAAGTAGTTTGCTCAATCAGTTGTAACTAGATTTCTGGATATTATACTTCTTAAATAATTGAGCCTTGATAGTTTTAATGTTCTTCGACTTAGGCTGCAACAGACTGGATTTTGTCTGTAAAGTAACCTTTGAGTAGGTGAGCCAAGAATATCATCACAAGGTATCTTTCTGAGATTAAGCAAATTCAAGAATATGTCTGCATTTTCACACTTTGATCTTTCAAGTAATTGCTTTGTAATCTGGACTGCTCTTTCAGCTAGACCATTGGATTGAGGATATTCAGGACTACTAGAGACATGTATAAAGTCCCACTCTCTTGCAAATTTCTGAAACGAATGTCTAGTAAATTGAGTACTATTGTCAGAAAAAAGTTTGTGTGGACTGCCATGAACTGAGAAATGACGTTTCAACTTAGTAATAACAGCTGTTGAGGTTAAGTTTGGCAGTAGATCAATTCTGAACCAATTTGAATGAGTCTTCCAAAACAAAGTAGTGTTGATTGTTCCACTGAAAGCTATAAGTTGCTATAGTAGACCAAGGTAATTCAGGAACTGGACTTAGCTGAAGTGGTTCTCTTTGCAAATGAGATCTGGTACTATTGCATACTGAACAGGCAGAACGAACTTTATCAATGTCTTTCGATAATGAAAGCCAAAATACTAATTCTCATGATCTTCTCTTAGTAGATGTAATACCTGGGTGACAGCGATGTAAAATCTGGATGTATTCTTGTTGTAAGGAAACAGGAACAAGAATGTTAGGACCTTTAAAAATAATGCCCTCTTCCATCAGCAATTCATCTCTGTAGGGAAAATAAGCTTGCACCTCAGGTAATACACTAGATTGCTTTGATAACCATCCAACATTAATATAATGATTGAGATTTTGTGAAATTGGAACAGACTGAGTGTGGTCTCTTAACTCATCAAATCTAGTGGTGGAAAATTATGCACTGACATCACATCAAAGTCAAACATGTCTACATCAAGCTGTTCTGTTGTAAGTCTTGAAGATCTGGATAAGGTATCAGCCAAATAAAACAATTTACCTTTAGTGTAGACCAACTTGAAATTTTACTTTTGCAATTTAAGCATCATTCTTTGTAATCTTGCTGGAGTGGAATGGATAGGCTTCTTCAGAACAGTGACTAAATGTTGATGATCAGTTTCAATTTGAATGGCTCAACTATAAATATAATCATGGAACTTGGAACATGCAAATACTATTGCCAACAGATCTTTCTCAATTTGAACATACTGAATCTCATGTTGTGTTAGTGTTCTTGATGCATAGGCTACTGGTCTGCCCTCTTGAAGTATGACTGCACCTAAACCACATTTTGAAGCATCACAGAAAAAAATAACTGGTTTGTTCACATCATAATATCTTAACGTGGGGAGGCAATTTTTTATTTAAGGTCTTTAAATGCCTTCTGATGATGTTATAACCATGACCATGCAACATTTTTGCATGTGACCTCTCTTAAAGATGCTGTCATTTCACTGAAGTCTGGTAGAAATTTGCCTAAATAGTTGACCATCTGAATAAATATAAAAAAGCAACCAATGTAAGAACACCACAAACTCTACTTATTAAGCGCTGTTCGTCCAGCACAGTGGCTAAACTTCATCAGATAAAATAATCAGCTTACTAGACACTCTTAAATGTTTCAACAATCCAGTCATGTGACCAATGTCTCAATTAAACCTCTTAACAATATTCAATTAACACATCACTTGATAAAAGTTCTACCATAGTTAAAAATACATAGTTAAAAGCCCTGACTAAAGAAATATAATACATTCTCCCCCTAAATAAAAAAACCTTCATCCTTCACTGCTCAATCAACAGTAAATTTTTAATACCTGGTGTATTAAAAATAAAAAAAATATAAAACATGTTGAAATAAAACCAAGGTTAATGTATAATCATTGTAAATAAATGAATGCTTTAGGTGTGGGACTAACCCTTAAACCCATCACTTAATTTAGGTAAATTATCTCCACATACTTTATAATTTTAAGTATGGGAGAATAGTTCATGTTTCATTTATTTCTGGGAACTGATTACCATTTAACTGAAGTTGCCATAACAACTCAATTTGTTCTAAAAGTAGTGGCACTGGTCCTTCATGTACATTTTCACTAATCTGGTCTATAACCTTAAACTTGAATTTATGATTAGGTGAATTTTCTATGTGCCTAGCTAGTGCATTCTCTGTTTTCCCCCTCCTAATAGCATACAGGTGTTCATAGATTCTTTCTTTTTAACTTTCTATCTGTTTTCCCTATATGGAAAACAGGACAGAGAATGCACTGAGCTAGGTATACCACCATTTTAGTGTTACAGTTGTACCTACCTGTGATGGAATACTTGTGGTTACCTATAGAAAAATGTTGTCCAGTTGCAATGGATCCACAGTAGTTACAGTTTTCACATTTGAACATCCCCGGGGTCCTTGCAACCTTCACTATAGGGGTTTTTATTATGTTTTTCAAAGTTTTACCCTTCCTGTAAGTAAGAATAGGTCTGTGGCCTATCTTATTAACTAATTCAATATCATTTTTTGACAGGTTCCAGTTTTATTGATAATTTTCTTAATTTCAACCGTGTCAGTACTAAAAGTTACAGCAAAACTATTATTGTATTGATCACCTTCCCTTGAAAATATGTTTGTATGGGTGGTAGATGTTACTACCCTCTCCTCTATAATTAAATCCTTTTCTGTATTTGCGGTGCTAGTTCCACATAAACAAAGTATTGGTTTATAAAAACCTGTCTGACGTTTAAGTGACACTAATATTACCACTTCATTAACAAAACCTGTGGGGTAACCTCTTTGCAAGAACATTTCAGTTAAGTTCTGGCATTCAGTGCAAAAAATCTTCATTTGTTGTCACCATTCTGGCTGCTTGCACGAGCTGTCCTTTTACAACTGATTCTTTTGTACTGAATGGGTGTGCACTTTTGTAATGTAAAAATGCATTACAGTAAGTTGATTTTCGATATATAGATGCTGTACATGCATTTACTGCAACATCTTTTTTCAACAGTACATCTAACTATGCTATAGTTTCCTTACTGAAATTTGATGTAAATTTTAAGAAATTGGTACTGTTGTTCTTAGCAATATGGCCTTTTGCTGGCTGGCTCAATATAACCATGTTAGGGGACTGTGATCTGTAACTACCATGAATTTCCTTCCATACAGATAAGGCTAAAGTTTCTGCAGTCCCCACACTATGGCTAGACATTCCTTCTCTACAGCTGCATAGCATTCCTCCCTGGGTTGGAGCCTATGACTGAGATAAACCACTGGGTGCTATTCTCCCTCTGAAGAAATCTGGCTAAGCACAGCCCCCCACCTCATGGTTTGAAGTATCCACCTGCACAACAAATTATTTGCTGTAATCCGGACTGGTTAACACAGAAGGTCTTCCCAAAGCTTCTTTAAGTTCTGGAATGCATGCTCACATGCTGGGGTCCACACTACCTTACTGCCCTGTTTTTCCTTGTCAGATCGGTGAGGGGAGCAGCTATGGTACTATAACAGGGGACAAACTTTGCTGTTCCTAAAAATACCCTCACCTGCTTTTTGTTAACAGGTGCAGGCCATGCCTGAATGGCTTCCACTTTAGTAGGTTCTGGCCTGATCTTACCACTCCCTGCTCTATGTCCCAGGTAGGAGACCTCTGCCATACCCACCTGACATTTGCTGGGCTTACTGGTCAACCATGCCCTTTGTAGTCTGCCCAGCACCTCCCTGACATGCTGAAGGTGCTCTTGCCAGGAATGGCTGTAGATGGCAATATCATCTAGGTAAGCAAGGGAAAATCTCCTGTTACTGCTAGGCTATGATGTTCCAGCCTCTGGAAAGTCACTGGCACATTTTTCATCCCAAAGGACATCTTTGTGAACTCATACAAGCCAAAAGCAGTTACAAAGGCTAACCTCTCTCTAGCACTGGGAGTCACAGGCATCTGTCAGTAACCCTTGGTAAGATCAATGGTGGTAAGATACTTAGCCCCACCCAGCTGCTCTAGGGCTTCATCTGTCCTAGACATGGGGTAAGCATCTGACTCTGTGTTACTAATTAATACCTTGTAGTCTGCACAGAACCTGGTGCTGCCATTTTTCTTTGGCACCAGCACCACGGGGAGGCTCAGGGACTGTTGGACTTCTGAATTACCCCTAGTTCCACAATTTCCTGTATCTCCTCCTCATAGTCTGTTTGACTCTCTCAAGCACCCTATAAGGGGCCTGCCTAATAGGCCTTTGGAGTCCTGTATCCACCTGGTGCTGCACCAGGTGGGTGAAGCCTGGTTTCCCAGTGGACATGTCCCCAAACCCCTGTAACACTGCTTTGATTTCTCGAACCTGGGTAGGAGATAGCTGCTGGGACATTGGTACCCCTTCCACTGAGGTATCAGTCAGAGCCTCACTGAGGAGGTCTGTCACCAGATCTCCCTCAGACTCCTCCTGCAATCCACTGTAAATACTCAGCATATGGGCCTCTCTATCATGATAAGGTTTCATCAGTACGATTTGTGCCTCTGCCTCCTGCATGGCAGTTCTACCATGTAGTTAACATCACTGACCTTCCTTACCACCTTGTGTGGTCCCTCCCAAGCTGCCTGCAGCTTGTTGTGTTTGACAGGAATGAGAACCATTACCTCCTGCCCTACAACATCCTCTCTAGCTCAAGCATTCCTGTCATACCAGACCTTTGTCTGCTGTTTGGCTTCCGCCAGGTTCTTCTGGGTCAAGCTTGTGAGTTCCTTGAGCCTTGTCCTGAGGTTTAGGTTTTTGAATTGTTTTAAAAGGTGTTTTTTTTAAGTATTTTACTGTTTGTAGTCTGAAGAAGCTGGAACATTTTTCCAGCAAAAGCACTTACATTAAATCTTGTTTTGGTTTATCATATAATCTGTTGTGGTGGATTAAGTGGACTTTAAGCCGTTCAGTTGCCATTTTGCCCAGTTTAGGGCATATACCACAACAGACTCCTTGTGAGATTCACACTCACCTTTCCACTCATCTCAAATTAAATCTAGAGGTCCTCTCACCCTATGCCCATACAGCAACTCAATGGGTGAAAAACCCATGGATTCTTAAGGAACCTTCTGTAAGCAAACAACAGATGGGAAAATATTTGTCCCGCGTCCTCTTAAACTGGTCTGAAAATGCCAGTAGCATGGACTTTAGTGTAGAGTTTAACCTCTCAACAAGACCATTAGTCTAGGGATGGTAGGTGGGTGGTCTTTAGGTGCTTCACCCCACAGTACTTTCACAGACAAGTCAGCAGGTCTGACATGAAATTGGCACCTCTGTCAGTCATTATTTCATTTGGGAAACCTTCCCTGATGAAAATCTCTAACAAAGCATTTGCCACCTTTTCTGCCTCAATGGAGGACAAAGCCACTGCCTCAAGGTATCTTGCAGCATAGTCTATTACCACTAGTTTATACATTTTCCCTGTGGAACTTGGGGTACTCAGAGGCCCCACAATATCCATAGCTACCCTCTGAAAAGGCTCCTCAATAAAAGGTAAAGGTATCAAAGGAGCTTTCATCTTATCTCCTGCCTTGCCTACCTTTTGGCACTGCTCATAGGTCCTGCAGTACCCTGTTACATCTCTGGAAATTCCAGGCCAATAAAAGTTCTGCATAATACATCTCTTTGTATCTTTTATGCCCATATGACCTGCAAAGGGAATATCATGGGCTATGGCCAAAAGTGCCAGATGGTATGCTCTAGGCACTACCAACTGCTGCATTCTCTCACCCTCTAGCCCTACCTCAGGTGTCTACTCTCTATATAGTAACCATTTGTCCCAGTATACAGATTCCCCCTTCCCTTGAAAATTACGTGGCTCAGTAGCTGTCTGCCTCAGGCCTTGTAATGTAGGGTCTCAGAACTGAGCCTGTCTCAACTCTCTTTGTTACCCTTCCCAGCTCCCCTTCCACAGGAAATCTGGCATCCTCTGACAGCCATGCCTCCCTGTCAGCCTGGGTATTACTACTCACCTCTGCCTTTGTAGTCACTCTGTCCAAGGCAACATCAGTAGAAACAAGAACTTGTGGCTCACCTTCAGTCTCACTGGCTCCCTTCCCTTAAGTAACGCTGCAGTCCTGGTAGCATGTGTGTGGTCTCTCTAACATTCCTGCCAGTCCTGGTGGCATGTTGTGGTCTGTCTGGATCACATTATCAAAATCATTCCCTATCAGGACATCTGCAGGAATATCCTCAAATACACCTACTTGCTGGTGTCCTTTTCCACCCTTACAGTAAAGGTAAACCCTAGCCAGATGGTTATGTCAGAGGTTGTGTCTCTCTTAGCAATGGCCTCTTTGCCAGTCACTATGATAAGATATAACCTCTTGTGGTAGTTGCATTCAAAACATTTAACCCTAGATTGTGGAATGTACATTGACTAGTGGCTTCCCCTGCTACTGGCAGATTGGTGTCCCTTTCCTGTGCAGGGAACTCATCTACAGTAGACCATTGTCTATCAGCTAACCAGATCCTCATGTCCTAAGACAAATGCTAATCAAAAGTGATGACCTGACATCCATTCACCCACCTATGAAAATAAGTGCTTAGTTAGCAACATATTGACAAACACTTTCATCTGCCTTCCATATGCTCACAAAACTTTTCCCTATAAGTTTCAGTTGTTAGATTAAAGAATTCTAGCAAACAATTCTTTACAACATTATAATTTAAAAAGTCATTGTTAGACAGTTTAGGCAAAATAGTTACAGCTTTTTTGGTCAACATCATACTGTTTACATACCCTCTAAAACATATGAATGAAACTATCAAAATTATACCACTATGTAAACTGTGGAAGAAATTTACTGACCATTTGTGGTTTTGGGGTCCATTTAACCCCTTCCCAATTACCTCCATGACTCTGGTGAAGAGTCAGCATCTAGATGCCTCAGTCTCTCTGCTGCTTCTATTTCCAAATGCCTGGCCTCCATCTCAAGTCTCTTTAGCTCCAGATGGATTTTTATGTCCTCTGTAGAAAGCTTAAGTTGTCCATTCTCTGAGTATTGTACATCTCCATGGCCAGTCTGATCGTCCTCCAGGTTGCTATTTTCAAATGCAACTGTGACCAAAGCTGCAATCATGTCTGCCTTAATCAGGTTTCCATGCACCAGTCCTTTAGCCTGGCACATCTCGCCACACTCCTCTGCTGACATGCTTGCCTGGTCTCCCTGACTAACTAAGCTAACAAAAGAAATAAAACAATTGTGATCTGAATTCTGAATGCCCACTGCATGACTGATTTAGACTACAAAAATACCTTCAGTGATCACTGTACACAAGCTACAGGAATTCACTATCCATAGCACTACAAGCCAATTAATATGTGATTTGGATATCTCACCACTGCCAAACAATTAATATGTGATGTCCATGCACTGGCCCAGTAATCAAGGAGCCTCAATACTCACCACTAGTACCAGTGAGAGGCATCCACATTGGAAGGATAACAAGTACACAAACAGTAAAGTACAATTTCCCTTAAGAGCACACAGAGATCACAGCCAGTCTGGGTCTGGTTTCATAGGTTCATAGGTTCATACTAGGCTATCTGCCCTAGGGCAATTATAAGCCTAGCCTGATTCTGTATTGATTTGAGTATACTGTGCCCTTTTGGGACAAACGATCCCCATCCACCTATCGAGATTCTTCTTGAAGAGATTCAGTGAGGTGCTCTGCCTCACATGAACTGGAATTCTATTCCAGAGCCTCTGGGTTATGAACCTGTCCCTCCAGCAAGTTCTATTTATTTCTGTGCTGAGGTTCAAGTCCCTCAAGCGTGTGGCTCTAAGGGATTTAGATTTACTGAGGTGGAGCATGTCCATTAATTCTGGATTTGATATAGCTTTGTATGTCAGGCCATCTGTTTGAGACCCTTGATCCTCTTGGTGAGATACTTTTGGGGTCTTTCTAATTGCTGCAGGTGTTGGGTAAGGTACATCCCAAAGGGACATTGTATTCTATGATGGGCCTGATGAGGGATGAATAAAGGGCACGATTACCTCTCTTGATCTAGATGTGAAACCCTTCGTGATGAGGTGGGCTATGTAGAAGGTCTTTCTAACCACTTTGGCAATGTGGTTTCTCTGTACTTAATGGGTTTCCTCCTATGTGGTAATTTGTGGGCACATTGTTTTTATGACTATACATTTTTGGCATTTAGCTTTAAACCATGGCGCTGGCACCAGTTATCTGTCTCTGTGAGACCTTTTGAAGGATGTTTGTGTCAGCTGGAGAGTTGATTAGAACTTGATGAGCCATAGTCCTCCCACAATTGCCTGTACCGAAAAGTATATACCGAACAAGAGTGGTCCCAGGACAGAACCCTGTGGGATGTCACTTTCTGACATGGCTCCAGCAACTCTCACTTTGTGGGTTATGTCTTTGAGCCAGTTATCTTGTGACATAGGGGTTTATATTTAAGCTGGATAGCTTATCTATGATGCCTGAGTGGGGTATTGTGTCAAATGCCTTTGCAAGGTCCAGATAGGCTGTGTGGACTACCTTCCCTTCATCTATGGCTTTGGTGACTGTTTCAAAGAAGTCAACCAGGTTCAAAAGGCAGGATCTGCCCTTGACAAAGCCAAACTGGGTAGGATCTAGTGTCTGTAGGTCCCCAATGTCTTTGTTTATGAGCTCCATGATGATCCTCTCCATAGCCTTGCAGACTAAGCTAGTCAGGCTTATGGGGTGATAGTTTCGAGACTCCACCTTTGTGGAGTGGGACCACTGTTCATTCTGTGGGCACATATCCTGTAGTGAGGCTGAGATTGTATAGTTGTTTTATTTGAGGGATTAGTTCCTCTTGGAGTTCATGTAAACCTGGGATGCCATCTGGTCCCATGGAAGCAGTGTTTTTGACAGGGCAGCCTTCACCTGAGCATCAGAGATGTTTGGGAGGCAGCCCTCTGCCGGGATAGATACTTGCTCTTTTGGGGGAGAGGGGTGGAGAAGTTTGCACTGAACCTGTCTGCCAGGATATTGGCGATGTCTGTGGGTTCAGTGTATTTTTGTCATTTAGAATCAACTCAGAACAAGTGTGGGAGTTGCATCCCATGTTTCTAACATAACTGAAAAAGCCTTATGATTGTCTTTGGTGTCCTGTGCAATTTTTCTCGCTGGCCTTGGAGGATTTTATGAGGGATTGTAATTTTTGCTAGTACTGATCAGAGATGCCTTCCTTTTGCTCTATCATGTAGTAGCTTCCTCCTTCTGTTGTACAGTTTATTTATGGCAGGGGTCCACCAGACTGGATGCCTGCCTTTGGATGATTGGGTCTTGGTTTTTGGGATAGCATGATCCATGCATTCCTGGAATATAGGACTCTGCAGTTTGGGTTCCACTGGCCCTGGGGCCTTGAAGGATTCCACTTCAGTTTTGAGAAGTGAGAAGTTTGCTTTTGAGAAGTTTTCGCTGATGTTTTCTGGGCTGCTGGTGGGGTCGGGATGTGGACATCCAGTGAAATTAATTTATGGTCTGATCTTACCAATGAGGTATATACTTCTGGTGTGGAGCATAGAGTCCCCATGTTGGTAATGATCAGGTCTAGTATGTTGTCCCCTCTTGTGGGAGTGGTGACTAGTTGTTCCATAGCATTTGAGTTTATAATTTCCAGGAACCTTTGGGCTAAGGTGCTGGGGCTTGAGTAGTGCTCCCAGTCAATGTTTGGGTAGTTGAAGTCGCCCAATATAATGGTGTTCGGAGAGATCTTCATGTTCTCCAATGTTTTCAGGAAAGCTGAGTGGGATTCCTGACTTTGAGAGGGTGGTCTGTAGGCTGCTATAATCTGAAAAACAGTCTTGCCCACTGTTAGTTGCACATGGATGGTCTCTGATACTTTGTGCAATGCTACTAACCTGGAGGTGTGGATATTCTTGATAAATATGGAAACTCCCCCTACTTTTGTGGTTCGGTCCGGGTTTAGCATGATATGAGGTATAGCCTGGTAGTGCTGGGGTGCTCTCTGGAGCCTTGAACCAGGTTTCTGTCACTGCACAGATATCGATGTTCTCCATACTGAGGAGAGCTTTGAGTGCGTGCATCTTGAGGTTAAGACTTCTGGCATTTAGCAGCATTACCATTAGTTTCTTGTTCCTTGTGCTGTCTATGGGGGTGGGTTTGACTTTTGAGCCTTGCCTAAAAAAGGCACTATGGGGGAGCCTTTGCCAATATCCAAAGCCCAGTGGTGACAGGTGCAAGCGCATGTCATCCCAGGCTGACAGACACTGGATCCCCTTTGAATGACACCAAAATTTTAGCCAATTGTTAAAATCGATCATTTTGTCTTTGTACTGTGGCATCATTCTAGGTGAGGGTAAGATGCTGCTCAAGGTCAGGGTCATACCAGCCTGGGATACATGATCAGAGAGCTCCTCTGTGTCTATTTTTCAGAGATAGCTTCTATTTCCAAATGCCTGGCCTCCATCTCAAGTCTCTTTAGCTCCAGATGGATTTTCTCCCTTTCTCTTCAGATCCCCAAATAAGACTCCCCCACTGGCACAACTATAGGGTTCAGATCTCAGCCGAGTAGTCAAGCCAAAACCTCAGCTGACCCACACACACTTTGAGTTTTGGTTTATATACAAACACACAGACACTCCTGGGGAAGGCTGGCTCAGGTTCACTAGCTATGCTCCGTAATCACTGCCACCAACTACTCTTATCAGCTGCTCTAAAGGCTCTTACCAAAGGGTGCCTAATTCTACTGTGCAATGTTACTGTTATTCAACTGGTAAGTGTGACTGAGGCTTGAAGGTTATTTAGGAGTGGCCTATACAGTATCACCAAATGCATGCAATAACTCTAAGATATTAAATTATCTCTAAATAAAACAGGCACAGTTAAAAGGTTTAAATATATTTAAAAAATAAATAATAAAAACACAAGACAATACTCATTAATTCAACACAGTGACAGAGTGTTCTGAAATCACAGGGAAATACTTTAAAACAATATTGTAGGATAGTTTGACATAAATATAGACAACAGCTGGACTAATTTGGCTATATTCCTATCTATCTCTATGAGAAATACTAAAATCTAAATTACTTACAGAGCAAAGCAAAGTGCTGGTGAGTTGCTGTCAGCTCTAGAACAAAATGCAAAATTACATTTTTACTTTCAGAGATAACCCTTAAATTGATAATACACATTACTGCTGAGTCATTTTCAGATTACATCATTCTTGACATTTCTGTTTAAGTTTCCCAGGCTGACAGAACTTAAAATGTAACATTTCTTTGTAATCTACACCTGCCAGGAAGCCACAGCAATAAAATACACTTTACATGTGAAACCTAGTAATAGTCTATGTCTTAGGACAATAGAAGCATTTCCAGCTGCAGACATCTTGTCTTCAAGCTTGAGATCACATGCAGTTGTAAAATTCTTTACTTATCAGCTTTCTTCCAGCAGGGTGCACTATGGTTACATTTTTGAAGTTTAGCACATAACACAGTTTTTTTACATTTGTCAAACAAGTCTGTGGATCATATTAATATTTACAATGACATAGAATTATTTACAAAATGCTATCTAGCTGGGCTGGCAGCCCCTCAGTTTATCACAGGGGTTACAAAGGCTGAATTCTCTCTTGTGGTGGAAGTCAAAGGCACCTGCCATTAGCCCTTGGTCAGATCAATAGTGGCCAGATACGTCACCCCACCCAGCTGCTCTAAGGCATCATCTGTCCTAGCCATGGGTAAATATCTGACTCTGTGTCTGTTTAATTTTCTGTAGTCCATGCAGAATCTGATGCTGCCATCTTTCTTTGGTACCAGCACCAATGGAGAGGCCCAAGGACTGCTGGACTCCTGGATTACTCCTAGTTCCAATATTTCCTGCATCTCATCTGTCAGAGCCTGTCTGGCTTACTCATGCAGCCTATAAGAGGCCTGCTTAATAGGCGTTTGAGTCCTGTATCTACATGATGCTGCACCAGGTGGATGCACCCAGGTTTCCCAGTGAACATGCCCCAAATGTCCGCAATGCTGATCAATTTTCTTGTGCCTGGGAAGGGGATTGCTGCTGTGATATTGCAGCCCCTAGAACACAAAAAGCAGCAGCCCAGATAATCCACACACAATATGTTTATTGGTAAGCACTTTAGGCTAGATTTACCAGCCTTCTTCAGGCAACTCGCATCTCAACAAATGTTCCTTTTATACAAATAAAACCAATTATCCAATTACATTATTAAATAATCAATTAAAATATTTACAAATGTAATTATCTATTAAAGACAAAGAAGATATTCAAACACATTTTTACATTTTTTACTAGTAATCACCCATTTCATGTGAAAAGAGTTGTGATAAAAGGCCAAATGGAAGGAGCTGCAAAAATGGTTACACTCACAAATGACTGTAGATGAATGCACTTTTATTGGACAAATGTTTATTAATAGGGGATATCCAAAAGAATTTGTGGATTCTATTAAAACTGAAGTAATAAATAAAAGGAAAGCAGGTATCTATTGTCCCCAATTGGGAGATCTTACACCTGAGAGTAATGGGGAAATAGCATTTGGGATGCATACTAATAATGTTGGAACATCTGATTTTAATGTGGAATATGGATGTTTTGGAATGGTAGTATGAATATGAGAGGTGCTATCTTACCACTTGATACTTTGACCAATGCTACTCATCCAAGTATACATATTAACAAGAGTTTAGCATTTGTTATGCCTTACACTAAAGACAATGTAGCCACAAGATGTATACTTGAGAAGAATTGGCCTTTGATCATAGGTGATCAGGACTTAAGTAAAATTTTGGGCAACGGTCCTAAAATTACATATAAGAAAGACAGAAATCTTAAAGATTGGCATGATTTTTTTAGTGGATGACAAAATGAAAGTTATTGGAAAGATGAGAAAATGTGGCATGTGTAACTATTGTTCTAATATTTTAGAAAGCAATAATGTTCAATTGGGAGATAAAATTATCACCATCAATGGCCAGTATAATTGTGGATCCAAGGGGTTGGTGTATGTTGCTGTATGTTCCAACTGTCCTGCTTACTATATAGGCAAGACAGAAAGGAACAGCATATGTATGAACATTTGTATGAGATCTCAAAGAGACAAATTACAAATGCTCTATACAGGCACTTACAATTATTTGCTAATTATTCTTTTCCTTTATAGTATTGGAACAAGTTAACTCTAACCCTGGGAGGTGGGGAGGGTCCATGGAAAATCATTTTAGAAAATAAGGAATATTGGTGGCAAGTGTTTCTGAATGCTTCAATGCCACCTGGCCTCAGTGAGACCATATCTATAGCTAGTGTTTTGAAAATGAAGGTCTTTAATAGATAATTGCATTTGTAAATATTTTAATTGCTTTTTTAAATGATGTAAGTGGATAATTGGTTTTATTTTGTATAAAAGGAACATTTGTTGAGATGTGAGTTGTCTGAAGAAGGCTGGTAAATCTGGCCAAAAGCACCTACCAATAAACTTATTGTGTGTGGATTATCTGGGTTGTTGCTTTTTGTGTTCCTGGTTAGTGTTTGGCATTTTTCATACTAATATTGCAACCCCTTCCACAGAGGTGGCATTCCAAGCCTCACTGAGGAGCTCAATCACCAGATCCCCCCTCAGGCTCCTCCTGCCATTCACAGCAAATTCTCAGTACCAGGGCATCCCTATCATGGTAAGGCTTCATCATGTTAACATGGCACAATTTAAAAAAAAAACATGAAAACACACAGACCATATAATGCTAGTAACTTCAAATAAAAAAAATGGTCTGGACATAACAGAAACGGCTATAAGTTATTTAATTCCAAAGTCAAGATAATATAGAAACACTTTCACCCTGCTATAATGCTGGGCTTTTTCGAGTGTAAGAAAGGACAATTTGTGCCCTTGCCACCTGCCTAGCAGTTTTACCATGTAATTAACATCATTGACCTTCCTTACCTCTTCAACTGGTCCATTCCAAGCTGCATGCTTACAGCTGACAGGCATGAGCACTATAACTATAACCTGTTGTACCACAGCATACTATCAGGTTCAAGCCTTCCTGTCATGCCAAACTTATTTCTACTACTGAGCTGCTGCCAGGTACTCCTGGGCCAAACCTATGAGCTCCCTAAGCCCTGTCCTGAGGTTTAAGTCATATGCCACAACAGATTCCTTGTTGGAGACACACTCACCATCCCACTCATTAAAAATAAAATTTAAAGGCCCCCTCACCCTATGCCTATAGAGTAACTCAAAGGGTGAAAAACATGTGAATTCTCGAGGTACCTCTCTGTATGCAAACAGTAGATGTGGCAAATATTTGTCCCACTCTCTCCTAAACTGGCCTTCAAATGCCTGCAGCATGTTCTCCAGTGTAGAGTTTAACCTAGCCACAAGAACATTAGTCTGGGAATGATAGGGGGTAGTCTTTAGGTGCTTCACCTCACAATGTTTCCACAGACAAGTCAGCAGGTCTGACATAAAACTGGCACTTTTGTCAGTCAGTATTTTTCTCAAGAAAACTACTCTGCTGAAAATTTCTAACAAAGCATTTGCCACCTTCCCTGCCTCAAAGGAGGACAGAGCCACCACATCAGGATATCTGGCAGCATAATCTGCTACCACCAGGATATTCTTCTTTCCTTTGGAACTTGGGATGGTCAGAGGTCCCACAATATCCATAGCTAGCCTCTGAAATGGCTTCTCAATTACAGACAAAAGCATCAATGGAGCTTTGGCCTTGTCTCCTGCTTTGCCTACCTTTTGGCACTGCTCACAGGTCCTGCAGTACCCTGCTACATCCCTTGCAATTCCAGGCCAATAAAGGTTCTGCATAATATAACTCTTGGTATGTCTTATATCCATATGACCTGCAAAAGGAATGCCATGGGATATGGCTAGAAGTGCCAGACAGTAGGCTTTGGGCACTACCAGCTGCTGTATTACCTCAACCTCTAGCCCTCCCTCAGGGGTCTAATCTCTGTACAGTAAACCTTTGTTCCAGTTTACAGGCTCCCTTTTCCTTGAGCATCAGGTCCCTCCTTAGCTACCTCCCTCAAGCCTCATAAGGTAGACTCCGAAAGCTGTATCTGTCTCAAGTCTACTTTTGTGACTCTTCCCACTCCCCTTCCACAGGAAGTCTAGTATCATTTGACAATTTTGCTTCTGTGTCAGTCTGGGTACTATCACTCACCTCTCTCTTTGCAGGCACCTTGTCCATGGGAACATCAGTATCTACCTGCAGATGTTGTTCACTTTCAGACTCTCTGCTGCTAGGTAGCTCCCTCCCTGAAATAACCACATCACCATTGCCAGCTTCAGGAATGGGGTCTGTCTGGGTCCCCCCAGGCTACCAGACCTACCTGCCTATCTCCAAGTCTGACTACATGTAACTTCATGCACACAAGGTACTACATTATCAAAATCATTTCCTATTAAGGCATCTGCAGGGATATCCTCCAGCCCACCAACCTGCTTGTTCCCTTTTCCACTTTCCCATTTAAGGTGAACCCTAGCCAAAGGTATTTGGAATGGGGTCCCTCCCAAAGCTCTAACTGGTGTGGACTGCCCAAGCAAGTACTGCTCTTCTTTAACCATTGCAGGATTCACAGTGATTATGTCAGAGGCTGTGTTAGCAGTGGCCTGTCTTCCATCCGATAACATAGTATAAAAACTCTGGTGACAGTTTGGTACCTCTGTTGTCTCCAGACAACTTAACGACTGGCAGGTAGTTATTCCCACTGGCTGGCTCCCTCACCCTTTGTTCTCCACCTTGTTTCAGTGGGCATTATTATGCAACATGGCCACTCTGGTTAAATTTTAAACATCTAACCCCTAATCCTTGCAGTGTACCTGAACTAGTGGCTGGGGCAATTTATGCTGCCTACCGTGGGTTCGTGCAGTGAAACCCTGTCTGCTTTTCTCCCCAGCTCATCTGCCAAGTTACATTATTTGCCTGCCAACCAATTTTCATGTCCTCAGGAAAAGTGGAAGTGGTGACCTGACACCCACTCACCCATCTATGAAAATAAGTGTTTAACAGCAATATAACTGCATAAACTTTTATCTCCTTGTGTCTATGCACTTGAAACATTTTTCTGTAAGCTTCAGGTGTTAACAAACCATTGTAATAAACACTGCTTCACTTTTTCTTAATCTAAACAATCAGTATTAGACAATTTGGAAACAACAGTTACAGCTTACCATGGAGTAATGGGCTGAGAAACAGTACCCAAAGCTCTTAGTCAGCTTTACACTGTTTACATACTCTTTCAAATATATGAATAAAACTATCAAAGTTATTCCGCTCTGCAAACTGTGGAAGAAATTTACTGTTTATTGCTTCAGGGGTCCAGTTATTCCCTTCCCATTATCTCCATGACCCTGATGAACAGTCAACATTTCCCTCTTGTGTTGTCAATGCTTCTCTTTTTCTTCAGTCTCCAGTCACCACAGTCTCCCTTCAATCTCCAATTCATTCTCCAAATGCTACAGTATCTCTTTCATCTCCAAATGTTTGGTCTCCAGTTCAAGTCTCTCTAACTCCAGATGGATGTTTAAGTAATTTGAGGAAAAGGTGGTGTCCTGTTTCCGAAGGCTGCACATCCCCATCACTGGACTGGCTATCTCCTGGGTTGCTGGACCATGCTGCAGCTGTGATTAAAGCTGAAATCATATCCTCTTTAGTAAGGCTGGCATGCACCAATCCTTTGGCTTTGCACACCTTGGCCAACTGGTTGTTTGTCAGCTTGCTATAATCTTCTGCTGACATCTTTGCCTGCTTTCCTGGACTAAACTGACTAACAAAAAAAAAAAAAAATACAACTGTTGTGAAACTGAAACTCTGAATGTTTATCTTGTGGCTGTTGAGAGTACACATACTCTACGTTGAGTAACAACTGCTTATAGGCTACTGAAGTTCAATTAAAATCCCACCACTCTGACACAAATATGTGACAGCTCCTCTTTACCCTGAGCCAGTAATCAAGGAGTCTCAATCTTCACCACTGACACTGGTGAGAGGTGGTCACTGAAACAGGAATGGATTTACAGAGTATTTCAAATGCAGCTCACTGCATCAAGCACAATTTCTCCCAAGAGCACACAGAGAACATGCTCCACTGTATCTGGACTCTCCCTGGGATTCAATAAACTGTGCAGGAATAGCACTATTCCTGTATGGAGTGGTTCATCAGGTATAAAAGCAACAAAGGAGTGACCAAGGCAACAAAAATTAGTAAGTCCTGTATCATAAAAAAAATCTTGGTAAGTCAGACCATAAATACAACCACATACAATATGTCTTATATATAAGGATTTAAATCCAAGTGCTCCAATCATGGAACAACATCAATTAACTCAAGGAAAATCCTTAAAAACACACAACTCTGAAAGACATATGACAAATATACAATATAATAAGAACAATAACCGGAGGAACAGTAACCAATGAAGAAATTAGTCCACGACCATGGAAAAAGGAACCAATACTTGATTGTAGACTGAAATAGTTTTAATGACGAAAATTCTCTAGTAGCACAAATCAGTTAAAATCACAGGCAGTCCTGAGCTTTATCAAGTGTTACAGACATTCCATGTTACAATGCTCAATATATATCCTAGTAATTGCAGTCTTAATTGGAAAAACCTGCTGTTAAAGTGCTTCAGTGATTTAAAGGTATAAACTAAAAATAATTTTCATTGAACATCAACTAAAAATATACAATATAAAACAGTTGCAATTTTTGTGGCCTGATTAATACTTCTGAGTCCTTCGGTCATCCCGATTTAGGTAGAGAATTCACTTTTCATGTGGATGCCAATTGCAGGACCATGAATGTTATTTATTTAGCTGAGTGTGTCCAGTGTAAGTCATTTTATGTTGGAAAGACTAATAGGTCATTACGAGAGAGGATGAGAGAACACGTATACAGTATTCGAATATGCTCTGAACATAATGATTTATCGAAACATGTTGCAGAGTGTGGTGAGATGCATAGTTTTGTTTTTAGGGTTATTGATATTATAACACCCACAATTAGAGCAGGTAATATCCATAATCACACGGAATATAGGGAGACAAATTGGATGATCATTTTGAGAGCTGATAGGGGCAGTGGCATCAATGAACGGGCTTCTTTGAAGCCCCTGTTGAAAAAACGTAGGATCCGTAAATAACATCGAGTTGGTATATTATATATTTTTATTTTTTATTTTATTATATTCTTTATAGTATTATATCAGATATTTTTAAAAAATATAACATCATACTTTTATATTTTTTATGATGTTCTGTTTTATATTGTATATTTGTCATATGTCCTTCAGAGTAGTGTGTTTTTAAGGATTTTCCTTGAGTTAATTGATGTTGTTCCATGATTGGAGGGCTTGGATTTAAATCCTTATATATAAGACATATTGTATGTGGTTGTATTTATGGTCTGAGGAAGCTCTTATGCGAAAGAGCTTACCTCGATTTTGTTTGTCCACAATAAAATGTTTTTTATGATACAGGACTTAGTAAATTTTGTTGCCTTGGTCGTTCCTTTGTTGCTTTTATACCGGATATATTTTATTTCATTTGTGAGCAACGGAGCATTTGCCTGGTGGATTATTCTATATTATTTGACTTTATGATGTGGTTCAGGACAGTATAGCACAGCCGTGCGCCTTGCATATTCATGAAGGCGAGCTGCTGTTTAACCTACACGGACACGAATAATGAACAAATGCAGGGGGAGTGTTCAAGTAGTGCAAGGACATTGAACATGCCCCCAGCACTCAGAAAGTGCTGTAGGGCACTTTCTAATATGATCTGGCATAATATTAGAGAATTACTCTAATATTATGCCAGTATTTCAATATATTCAGTATTATATTCAGTATTCAGTATTTCATGTATAGCTGGTCCAACTATCCCTGCAGTTTCAAAACCGAAAAACCAAAAACACTTAAAACAAATGAATAAAGTCCAACAAAACAAGCCACTGCTCAGCCGGATAAAATACAAAGATTTATTGTTAAGCAAAACACTTCTGCTTTTCGTCCTGCTCCAATCGCAAAACTTCTACAGACAAGTTAATCACAAACTACAATGCTTATAAATACTTGTTAATCAAGCAATCAAATCTGTTAAGTTAAGCTGCAAAGTAATAAAATCATGGAACAGTTTATCACTTTTGTGAAATTATATAAAAAACTCCAGCATACAAAAACATATAAAACCATATAATCAGTTTATACTTCTCCTACTAAACATCTACTTTAAAATACATATGAATGTGTGCATACTTTATTTCTAAATAAAATCCTAAAGTTTTAAAAATAATTAAACATTAAAATTATTTTACAACTAAAATTCTCTATCTAGTTGTAGGTCAACCAGTGAAAGGCAGTAGTTGTACTATAGGCAGTAGTAAAAACTATCTAATTAGACTCTTAAGCCTCAAAATACACTTAATCGATAAATAGTCATTGAGGCCAGGAAAACTACTTGCATCTAAGCATAATTGCCAAAATAACTCTAACTTTTCTAGTAGTAATGAAGATGGACCTCCCTCACATTAGCCGGCACCATGTCTATCCCTTTAAAACTAAACTCACGTTCAGGATAGGTATCTATATGTTTGGCCAAGGCATTCGCGCATTTGTTTTTATTAATGGAATACTGATGTTCGTATACACGTTCCCTCAGCTTCCTATCAGTTTTCCCGACATAGAACGCTGGGCAGAGGCTACACTTGGCCAAATAAACTACCCCTTTGCTTTGACTATCAATTTTGTGGTTAATATTACATTTGGTGTTCTCCCACAACAAAGGAAGACCCCATGGTCATGAATTTATAAAATTTGCACATGTTGCATTTAAACATGCCTTTTCTAATCTTAAATGAATTATTGTCTCCTTCTAAAATGCCTTTTAGGTTCATACCCCTTCTAAACACAATTCTAGGTTGATCTGCAAAACTTCCTCTTATTGAATTCTCATTAATGAGGAAACGCCAGTTTTATAGTATAATAGATCTAATACTACTAGCATCAACACTAAAAGTACAAATAAAATTGTGTTCAACTGGTGAATTTTCCAAGGTGGAGGTCGAAAATAGATGACTCTGACCTTGGCTCAAAATTGGTACATAAAAGCAGTGTCCCTCTTAGATTGAACTTCATACGTCACCTCCAACACCAACCCAAGGGGATACCCTCTTTTAATGAACATGTTTTTTAATAAATCACATTCCAACAAGAAGTCATCAATTTTAGAGACCATTTGTGTGGCTCTAACAAGTTGTTCTTTCACGACTGATTTCTTCTGTAACAAGGGATGACAACTTGAATAATGGAGAAAGGCATTAGAATAGGTCTCCTTCCTAAAAATTCTGGAGACGTAACAGGCTTTACTATAATCTTAAGAAAGTTCCACATCAAGATATGCTATCTTCTCAATACAAAAAGATGATGTAAACTGTAGGAAAGTAGTGGTGGAATTTAAATATGACAATAAGCCTACTGCCTGGGTAGAATCTCCTTCAAATAAAATAAATATGTCATCCAAAAAGCGTGTATAAAAATGGATGCTTTTGGATGCAACGATACTATCATTCAATAAGAAATGGTTCTCCCAGTATGCCATTACCAGGTTGGCAAAGCTGACCCCACAAGGAGATCCCATCACTACGCCAACCTTTTGGAGGTAGAATCTGTTGTCAAAAGTCACAAATTTGCAAGATAAAATAATATCGAACAATTCACCCACCAAGTCCAATTCCTCACGTGTGGCTCCATTTTTCTGCATGGTTGCCAAGGCCCATTCCATACCTTCACTATGAGGGATGGAAGAATAGAGATCTTTAACATCCACTGTTAAAAAATTAATTTCAGCGTGAAAGGTCAAACTATTAATCTTGTCAAGGAAACACCATGAATCTTTACAAATTTGGTCTTCCAACAGAACATATTTTTTCATGTAAAAGTCCTCAACCTTTGCACAAGCATATGTTATGCTATTTCTTGCATCCACTAAGGGATGCATTGGGGGGTCTTGTAGGCTCTTGTGGATTTTAGGAATGCCAAAGAATATAGGTAACCTTGGAGCTGGCATCTTAGGATAGTTAAACATGTGAACATTGATCCGGGCTTCGATGAACATGTCAGATGTATGAGTTAATTCTGTTATAAACAATGTTCATCTCATTCCTGGATACCTCCACATAAGAAGACATTGAAATAATCTTGGTCATTCTGTCCACATAGTCATCCTTATCCATAATGGCCAAGCCTCCCCCTTTGCCAGGTTGCATGATCCTAACTGGGGTCTCTTGAAGAATTTTAAGCATACTTCTTTCGTATTGGGTGATGTTAGGTTTTATAAAATTTACCTGAGGCCTCTGTTTTAAAGCACTACGAATGTTTAGTTCACAAAGCTGCTCAAATAATAATAGAGCAGGATAAAGAGGGGGTTATATACACTAGAAATACAAAAATCAGGTTTGGGGCTGTTATTATGGCCCAACAATATTTTCAAATTCAAGCTCCTAACAAAACTCTTAAGATCAATAAATGTCCTGGCTACATCTGCCAGGGCTGTAGGAACAAACTTAAAACCCTTAGATAACAAATCCACCAGTTCAGGTGCAATGTCAAGGTCAGAGTAATTAAAAATTTTAAAATCCTTACTAAAATTAAAAATCACTCTGCAATTGCTGTTCACATTAGGAATGGTTATCGGTGTTGGAAATTCATTTCCTCCGATTCCTGTTCCTGTTCTGTTTCTTGCCCCGAGCAGGGCTGTGATTGAAGGCTCTGGTCTGAAAATTTGTATTATTTGCAACAGTATGGTGAAGTGATTCACCCGGTGAATTATTGTTCTTCCTATTACAAAGACGTTCACTTCTCCTTATATTGTTATTAACTGTTGCTGCATTGTTGTTGTCTGCCGAAAGTTCCACTCCCTCAGGGGAAGTATTACACCCAGGTTCTTGTGGCACTCTTGCCTCAAGTAGATAATTCCCCTGGGAAGGTGTTGGTTTGGGATAAGCAGTCCCCTGCCTATAATCTTTAAGGTCCCGGTTTAGTTTTTTAACTTTGGTGGTTTTCAACTTAATCATATATTGGTCTATGCTGTTATAAATTCTTTTGTAATCAAACCGGTAACATAAGTAATCTTGATCTAATTTTATAGAATTGTCCAACACTGTTGTTTCCTGGATCAACATATTAATGTTATTCTGGTACCTGTACATAACAGTTCTAATAACATAAACTTATGTTTGTCGAATAAACACACTAACTCTTTATGAAACAATGAACCTTCGGCAAGCCCAGTCGGGTATTGCCATGACCTAAGCCCTTTTGGTATGATTTTTAAACGCAAACATTCCCAGAAGCAAGCAACCTCCAGTTGTAATTTTTTCAACTTGACCAGTTTCTGGTCAAGTTCCTGCAATTTAAAAGATAAATCAGTACCTGAAGGCTCCGAAGATTGCGGGTTGCTGTTTTGTGTGCAATCATCGAAAACAAATGGTCTTTCTACCCAGTTCCCAAATGAAAAAGCTCTTGTGTATTGTTAGGTGTATTTCCTTCCATTTGGTTTATATTAAAGGAGCCTGTGTTCGAAACATCCGATCCGTGGTTGTTGCTCCCCAGTTTATGGCCCAAAATAGATGTTGTTGCTCCCTGTTCCAATGTTGTAGTCCTCAGATGATGGGGGTTGTTGCCCGAGGCAAGGTGCAAATTAGTAGCACCAGAAGAAGCTGAAATTCTCGAGCCTTCATTAAATCCTCGAGGGCCAAGTTGTTCTGTATGCTGTACCATCTCCAATCTCCTTGATAAGGAGTCGACCTTCTGTGTCAAGCACTCAAAAGAAGTATGTTTAAAATTCTTCAGGAGGCCCCAGTTAGGATCATTCAACCTGACAAAGGGAGAGGCTTGACCATTATGGATAAGGATGACTATGTGCACAGAATGACCAAGATTATTTCAACGGCTTCTTATGTGGAAGTATCCAGGAATGAGATGAACATTGCTTATAACAGAATTAAATCATACATCAATAACATGTTCATCGAAGTCCAGATCAATGTTCACATGGTTAACTACCTTAAGATGCCAGCTCCAAGGTTACCTATATTCTTTGGCATTCCTAAAATCCACAAGAACCTACAAGACCCCCCAATGCGTCCCTTAGTGGATGCAAGAAATAGCATAACATATGCTTGTGCAAAGGTTGCGGACTTTTACATGAAAAAATATCTTCTGTTGGAAGACCATATTTGTAAAGATTCTTGGTCTTTCCTTGATAAGATTAATAGTTTGACCTTTCACGCTGAAATTAATTTTTTAACAGTGGATGTTAAAGATCTCTATTTTTCCATCCCTCATAGTGAAGGTACGGAATGGGCCTTGGAAACCATGCAGAAAAATGGAGCCACACATGAGGAATTAAACTTGGTGGGTGAATTGCTCGATATTATTTTATCTTGGAATTTCATGACTTTTGACAACAGATTCTACCTCCAAAAGGTTGGTGAAGTGATGGGATCTCCTTGTGGGGCCAGCTTCACCAACCTGGTAATGGCATACTGGTAGAATCATTTTAAATTGAACGATAGTATTGTTGCGTCCAAAAGCATCTATATTTATACACACTTTTTGGATGACATATTTATTTTATTTGAAGGAGATTCTACCCAGGCAGTAGACTTGTTGTCATATTTAAATTCCACCGCTACTTTCCTACATTTTACATCTTCTTTTTGTATTGAGAAGATAGCATATCTTGATGTGGAACTTTCTAAAGATTATAGTAAAGCCTGTTATGTCTCCAGAATTTTTAGGAAGGAGACCAATTCTAATGCCTTTCTCCATTATTCAAGTTGTCATCCCTTGTCACAGAAGAAATCAGTCGGGAAAGGACAACTTGATAGAGCCATATGAATGGTCTCTAAAAACGATGACTTCTTGTTGGAATGTGATTTATTAAAAAACATGTTCATTAAAAGCGGGTATCCCCTTGGGTTGGTGTTGGAGGTGACATATGATGTTCAGTCTAAGAGGGAGACTGGCTTTTATGACCAATTTTGAACCAAGGTCAGAGTCATCTATTTTCGACCTCCACCTTGAAAACTTCACCAGTTGAACACAATTTTATTTGTACTTTTAGTGTTGATGCTAGTAGTATTAGATCTATAATACTAAAAAACTGGCATTTCCTCATTAATGAGAATTCAATAAGAGGAAGTTTTGCAGATCAACCTAGAATTGTGTTTAGAAGGGGTATGAACCTAAGAGGCATTTTAGAAGGAGACATTAATTCATTTAAGATTAGAAAAGGCATGTTTAAATGCAACATGTGCAAATTTTGTAAATTCATGACCATGGGGTCTTCCTTTGCTGTGGGGAACACCAAATTTAATATTAACCAAAAAATTGATTGTCAAAGCAAAGGGGTAGTTTATTTGGCCAAGTGTAACCACTGCCCATCTTTCTATGTTGGGAAAACCGATAAGAAGCTGAGGGAACGTGTATACGTACATCAGTATTGCATTAATAAAAACAAATGCGAGAATGCCTTGGCCAAACATATAGATACCTATCCTGAGCATGAGTTTAGTTTTAAAGGGATAGACATGGTGCCGGCTAATGTGAGGGGAGGTCTATCTTTATTACTACTAGAAAAGTTAGAGTTATTTTGGCAATTACTATTAGATACAAGTAGTTTTCCTGGCCTCAATGACTATTTATCGATTAAGTGTATTTTGAGTCTTAAGAGTCTAATTAGATAGTTTTTACTACTGCCTATAGTACAACTACTGCCTTTCACTGATTGACCTACAACTAGATAGAGAATTTTAGTTGCAAAATAATTTTAATGTTTAATTGTTATTTTTAAAACTTTAGGATTTTATTTAGAAATAAAGTATACACACATTTATATACATTTTAAAGTAGATGTTTAGTAGGAGAAGTATAAACTGATTATATGGTTTTATATGTTTTTGTATGCTGGAGTTTTTATATTATTTCACAAAAGTGATAAACTGTTCCTTGATTTATTACTTTGCAGCTTAACTTAATTAACAGATTTGATTGCTTGATTAACAAGTATTTATAAGCATTGTAGTTTGTCATTAACTTGTCTGAAGAAGTTTTGCAATTGGAGCAGGACAAAAAGCAGAAGTGTGTTGCTTAACAATAAATCTTTGCATTTTATCCGGCTGAGCGGTGGCTTGTTTCGTTGGACTTTATTCATTTATCCCTGCAGTTTGCTATCTCCTTCTATCATTAGGTGGCAGCATCTACTAATATAAATCCTAGATATTCTTTATAATCCCAACAAGTTTTATTTTTTCACAAACAGTTGTTTGATTTAATATCCTTAGATTGTAAATATCTTCTCCCCCCTGCTAAACCACCCTCTATAAAGGCAGCCTTCTTTTTCTGGCTGGAAATATTTAGCTCATAACTTCCAACTACAGCCTTTAAACTGCTCTTTGCTGATACTTTTTCTGCCATACTCACCTCTAGTGTTCTTTCCAGCTCCATTCGCCCTACGGGCTCACTCTGCTCCCCTACCCTGCCCTCATTTCCCACACACCCCAGTACTCCTTGCTTTATTCCTATCTTACCCCACCCTGTCAGACTAATTACCCAATACCAGCTCCCCATCATTACTCCTCCCACCTATAGCCATCCTTCTTAAACTCTGTAATCTGTACTCTACCCAATAATTATAGTCCCTTCCCCTTTCCTTAAATCTCTAGAATACCTCCATCACTTTTTAAACCCTTTCTTCTTCATAGCCTTCTCTATTTTCCTAACCACTCATACCACTCTCTCTTTGCTCCAACATGCTCTCAAGTTATCACACCCTCCAGCCTCCTCTTTCTGTTCCTACTGCCCTTATACTATGCTACCTCATATTCCACCTATGCTTGTCCAATACCACCTACAAAGACAACTGCCATACTAACCCACCTCCCCCTCACTCTTACTCCCATTTCCACTCTATTTCCTCTTCTCTCATTCAGCCCAACCCTCTGCACCTATTCTACCCTAAACTCTTCTCCTCTAAAGTCAAGATACTGTCACCTGCTCCAATCTAAAATCTACCAAAATTCATGCCTGGCAGACCAATATGTCTAAATGATATCTCCTTCAACAACCTAGTCCAAGCTGGTGATATCCATCCTAACCCTGTTCCTACATCCTTTATTAACAACACTCATCCCTTACCCTCATACTCCTATCTCAACACCCTAAAGATTTTTACAATTAATGCACAAAGTCTAAACAACAAAGTACACCAATTTCAAGTTTGGTTAAGCCATAACCAACCAGATTTCTTAGCCATCTCTGAAACCTGGCTCAAGCCCTTTATCTCCAACTCTGAGATTCTGCCCCCAGGATTTCATTGTCTCAGAAATGATTGACTAAATAAAAAATGTGGAGGCACTGCCCTAGTCTACTCCAACCTTCTTACCTTAATTCCCCTTCAACTTCCAATTCCTCAATTCCAGAACACTGAACTAACTGCTGGAATTCTAAAACTAAATAAACATAAAAATATCTGCATCATTGCCCTATATATCTCACCTGGTAACAATATCTCTACACTCGAAAATATTTTCCTATGGGCCTCTACTGAAATTAACTATGAAACTTATATCCTTGGTGATGGTGATGTGAATATTGACTGTAATAAAATCAATTGGCCCTCTCCCCTCCCTATCCATTAACCTCTATAACTTCACTCAAATAATCCTCTCCATCACTTGACCTAACAAAATATACCCTCCTGGATCCACTATAGATTGTATCCTAGTCTCAGTTTCAAATAAAATTACCAGTTCTGGCACGATTCCTGATACCTTTAGTAATCACCTCCCAGCCTTCATGCATCGCTCAACTAGTTCCTCCCCACACCAACATCAGTACATTCAAACGCATAACCTCAGTAGCTTCCACCCAACTACTTTCTCAAATACTTTCAAACAAATGAACTGGCAAATTCTAAACATCCTTCCTCTTGACAAGTCTATAGAATACTTCAACTCTGTCTTCCTTGATACTTTAAACTCACTAGCCCTACTAAGAAACAAAAAGATAAAAACTAAAAGTGCTCCTTGGCTATCCAAAGAGACAAAACAGATTATGCACCACAGAGACAAACTATGGAAGCTTTACCAAAACAATAAACTGGACAATACCTTGCTCTAATATAAACTGCTCTGCAACCGTGCAAAAGGACTAATCACCAAAGACAAATAATCCTACTATATCAAACTTCAGTCCAATAACAATAAAAAAAAACAAAATTTCTAGAATTCAGTAAACTCACTCCTCAATCCAGGCTCCAAGAATAATCCCTGTCCTGACCCAAGTAAATTGGATCTCAAGCTAGGCTCTGAATTTAACTCATTTTTCATAGACACTATTACTATCCTCACCAAGACATTACCCAATAGTAACCCAACTGCTCTACACTCTCCCCCTTCTAACTCACTTCATCTGTTTGAACTCAAACCCATCTACACTAACTTTATAAAAAAACTTTTGTCCAAACTTAAACCTTGCTCTAACGCTCCCGCCAATATTCCCTCTTCCTTCCTAAAACGTGCTGCTGATGGTATTGCAGTCCCAATCAGCATCATTATCAACCGATCCATAAAAGAATCATACGTCTCCAAACTCTGGCGCTCAGCTTATATTCTTCCTCTTCATAAAGGAGGCAAAAATACCAGCATCTCAAACTTTTGCCTCATTGCTTTGCTCTCACCAATCTCCAAAATCCTAGAAAAATGCATCCACCTCCAACTTATGCCTTTCCTGACCAAAACAATCTTATCACTCCTACCCAGCATGGCTTCCATCCAGGCCATAGCACAATAACCACTCTACTCTGTTTCCTAGAAACTGTCAGTCAAGCCCAAGATTCATGCCACTCAGTTTCTACTGTTTTACTTGATCTGTCTAAAGCCTTTGATATTGTTTCCCACAAGCACCTTCTCTGTCATCTCTCAAACCTTAATCTCTCACATAATGCTTTATCCTGGTTCTCCAGCTATCTATCAGACAGATCACGGGCAGTCAAATGGAAGAACTCCATCACTTCCTTCGTACTTACCCCAACTGGCATACCACAGAGATCCATCCTTGGGCCAGTACTTTTTAACATCTTCATCAATAACTTTCACACTGTTATTCTTGATGCTAAAATCATTCAATATGCAGATGATTCAACCTTAGTCTGCTCTGCCTCATACCTCTCTGAATTGCTGACTGAAACCCAAGCTTCCTTCTCAACAACTGAAAACTGGATGCGTCAAAACCACCTCTCTCTCAATGCAAATAAATCAAAGATTGTACTATTCCCTCCCACAAAGACCCTCTCCTATGATAAAAACAACTTCAAAGTCTATAGTCAAACCAACTTACCTATAGAAGTAATCCCCTCTGCCAAACTACTTGGCATTACTGTAGATGAACACCTCAAGTTTGATATTCATATTCAACAAAATATTAAGAAAACCCACCAAAAGCTAGGTATGCTGCATAGAAATAATCACTTTCTCTCCAACTCTACAAGACAAACTCTGGCCTTGACTTATCTTCTTCCTTCCTTATTATATGGAACCCCTCTCCTAACCAGACTGTCCTGCTCTATCACCTCTAAACTAGAAAAATGATACAACAAAAATCTCTAAATTTGCCTCTAAATCCAAAAATACCACCCATCACTGCCTAACCCTACAAACTCTGAATTGGCTTAAACTCCCAAACTACCTAGACTATCTCCAACTCACTACTGCACAAGGACTCATATTTCACTCAACAAAATGTCCCACTCTAACGAACATCCTTCCCCCTTATACACCCAACAGACCTCTCAGATCTGAAAATCAGAACTTAATTACTATCCATAAACCTAAACGTCCTGCTGACCAGCTTCTCCTATCTTTCTCACTAGGCAAAACATGGAGTTATCTTCCCTCTACACTAAGAACCATACCAAACTGAGAAAACTTCAAAACCCAACTATTCAAACACCTGTCCACTAAAGGGAAATGTACCTGCCTTCATACAACCTAATCCAAGGGGGTTCTTGCCCTGGTTCCCAAGCTCTACAACTCTCATAGTTATCTTCCTATGAGCCTATCTAATCTCTCAACAATTTCTATAGCTTCTCTCTAAGCTCTCACCTCCTACAGCTACCCTCACACAGCCCAACCTTGTAAATATTGTAAATAGCATTCTACTGTTGATGTGTGCGTGTAGAGTATTTACATTTTCTTAAAAGGTTTGTAAGTAAACTGCTTCCACACCTAACCCATATCTATTTTCCCCAAATGAAACTGTGTGATCCCTACCTTCAAGCTTAATGAATTTGTTAACTATGCATGATATTGAATGCATTTATGAGTAACTATTCTACATAAGATATTTAATATTAACTATCATTTGTATCTAAATTGCATAATGCATCTTGGAGCTTTTCTCCCTGGGCCTCCACTGAAAATGGGTCAATTCGGCCCAGTGGACTTTCCCGGTAAACAAATTGCAAATAAATAAAACAAATAAATACATTTTAGTGTCCGCAGACATTGAAATGAAATAAATGATCATTTCAGTGACCACAGACACTGAAATACACATGGCAGCAGGAAAGCAAAGCAGGGTGTGTGTGACAAGTTCTGTGACACACCCGCTGCATTGTAAAAGTGCTGGACAACACCTCTGCAACCTGCTAAAGCAGGAAATGTGTACAAAAGCACAAATAATGGGGGATAAATCCATGAAAAAGGACACGATATACATATCGCCCTCACAAACATAGAAAGTTGATAGAAAACAGGTTATGTATTACCATGAATTACCAAAGGATAAAAGTCTGAAAGGAAATGTATGCCAATATTCCCTGACAGAAGTCCATGTGGATAAAGGTACAAATAATAGGGGGACAAAAATAACAATAGGGACATGTCTGAAATATTGCCATCACACATTTAGAAAGGTGGTAGAAAACAGGATATGTATTAGCAGGAATCCCTGAAGGATAGAAGCCTGAAAGCCAAATGTTTGCCATTATTTACTGATTGCAGCCCTCAATGACTTGTCAGAACACCACAATACTCACTATATAGCATAATAATATAATACTATTATTATATATTTTTTATTTCTAGCCTAAGGAATGTTTAAGCATACAGTAGGTAACCCGGTGTGCCTGTTATGGCTCTCCGCTTACCCTACATTAAACATCCCATAGGAAATAAATACAAATATAGAGATAAAATATCTAAGCTGAGATAGAGTAGTCATCAGAGTCCCAGCTTTACATGCAGGTGTTCATGGTTTGAGTACCAAGACAGGCAAGTTACTTTGATATGGGAAAGCAGTGTTAAAATTAGTTTTTTAAACTTAAATTATGTAGTAACTGTTTTTTTGTCAACCAGGGAAGTGTAGCTGGTATACAACGTAAGTGTGGAGTGTATATAACATGTGAAACCACCCATATACACAAAAGTGTCCCATACAGTATTGTCACACCCCTTGCCATTGTAAGGAAAGCACATAGAGGGATGGTCATGTAAAGCACATCATATACACTTAATAAATGACGTCAGTCTTCCAATATATTTAAAAAATTAAAAGTGAGCAATGGTTAGCAATGGTCAGCTATGCTTAGCAGGTGTAACAATTGCTAAGACATGAATGCTAAGCAGCAGGTAGCTCAGCTAAATGGATTGTGCACTGTTAAACACTGCTCAACAACTTCCCCTTTAAGCAGTGTTAAATCATGCTTAGCAAATTTGTGCACTGCTTAGCAGAGCTTAAACTTTTCAAAATGGTCCAATGACAGCAAAAGGTGGGAATATTGCACTATTTAAATGGTGCAGGTGAGAATACAGCCATAATCTGGTATAGACCATCTGTACAGATACAGTGGCTGGTGTAGGAGAGGGACTGTGCTTTTGTGTGCAATGCTGGAGCATTCGGGAGTCCAAGGTCATATCTGAACTCCTAGTTAAAAACCATGAGGAGACACTGCTGCAGGCCAGTACCAGGGCTCCCAGTACAAAGTGGAGGCATGGGACCATCTCACACGTGACCTCATCAGTGCCACTGGCATCCCCCGGACTGGTGAGCAGGTACAGCACCCCTGTGCTGACCTAAAGCATAGGAAGTGGGCACTCTTGGACTAGTGGATCCCAGATGGATGGGCCCAGAATGTTCCAGTAGTGTGTAAGTATCACTATCAAGTAGTTTGTAACAAATACTAGCCTGAGAATGTGATAGAGAGATATGCATTATGTGTGTTTTTCTCCCCCTACAGCTGCAGCAGAGAGGGCTGTGAACATTGAAGTCCATGATGACAGACTGCTGAGGCTGCACCAACAGGTTCATGAGTACAAATCTATTTTGCAGTATATCATCGTTTAAATAGCTAAGAAGGAGTACATTGCTTACTGCTAGTAGGTATATTGTTACTGTGTGAACTGAATAAATAAAAAGTATGACTGATGAATATTTAAGTACAATAAAGACCCTTAAAAAAACTGTTGTGTTTATTCTGGTATGTTGTTGTAGACATATATAGAATGTATACAGGTTCTTCACAGCAAATAGACAGCATACATTAACCGAGGTTCATCGGTGAACAAGCCGTTAGGAGAAACCATAGATGGTGTGGCTGTAAAACGAGATATACCCCCGGATTCATGAAACCTCCATGTAAGACTTAATATGTCTTACTCGGAGGCTGCAGTTGAATGGTATGACGTCAGCGTGCCATGAATATTCATGAGGGCACGCTGACTCAACCGTAACTCTTACACAGACTGAGTAGGAAAGCAGGGGACATGTCCGACTGCCAAGCAGTCTAAATGTCCATGCCCCTGCAAGGTTTTAAAAAGCATAATGTCAACACACAAGAGCAAGTTTGCTCAAATGTACTTGCACCCAACACCACACTCCCTGACACTGTAAACCCCCATCACATTTATATAAAGTAAATAATTATATATATTTTTTTAAATCCACAATATAGCTGCCCGTATTTGCGCGTGTGTGCACGGGTGTGCCCATTGCTTAGCTGTAGTTAGCAATTCCGGCATGGAAGAGCATAAGAAAGATTGTTTATACAAACCACACCACATTGCAATAGCATAATGGTAGAGCATATGCACAAAGAGGAGGCATTCACGGTTCGAGTCCCACCACTCCCGTTTGTATTTATGTTGTAAATCAGTGTATGAAATAATACCAGACATATATGATTAAAATATTAGTAAAAGCAGTGAAATGGCCAATGTATCAGTGAACAAAATATATATTTTTAAAGGATCCCGATATATAATAGCCTGCCATTAAGCAGCACTTTACCCAGCTAAACAGAGGTGCCCAAAGTTTAAAAGCACTTTACCCAGCGCAATACAGGTGCCCATAGCTTAATAGCGCTTTACCCAGCACAATAGAGTTGGCCAAAGTTTAAATGCGCTTTACCCAACACAATGTGTTTGCGCGGACGTGCACTCGGCGCCAACCAGGGCACCGGGGAGCAACGTAGAGCTAAGTTGCTTAAACGCAGCCACACCCCCTAGCCTGGCTAGACAGTATTAAAATAAAAGAATGACAAGGTTCGAACCCAGGACCCTATGCATCATAATCAAAGTACAGAACCACTAGCTTAGAAGAAACAGCTACTGTTAGCATACATATACTTAGAAATGGTAGATTAACCATTACTAAGCATGTCTGCAGTCAGCCTAGAATTCTCAAAAATGGCCAATCACAAAAAGGTGCAGGAAATGCAGCATATTTAAGCCCCATAGGTGGGAATACTCACCATAACTGATTGTAGCTCACATTTGCAGTCAGAATGGCAGGTGCAGGAGAGGGTTCACGCTTCTGAGTGCAGCTTTGGGGCATCAAGGAGTCGAAATACATGGTTTGGCTCCTTGTCCACCATCATGAGTCCAGACTCCTGCAGGGCCAGTTCCAAGGGACGGAGTACAAGGCTGAGGCTTGGAACTGGTTAGCTCATGACCTCACCAGTGCCACAGGCGTTCTTTGCACCAGTGAGCAGGTCCATCACCACCATGCAGACCTGAAGAGACAGAAGGAGGACCGCCTGAACCAATGGATACAGGAGGCCTGTGGGATGCAGAATGCCCCACGACTGGGTAAGTAGCCATAGAACGCAGTATGTAAGAATTGATTATTGTTTCTGTATGACGGATAGGTATGTCTCAATATGCCTTCATTTACTTCACAGATGCATGTGAGCATGCTGTGAATCAGCAAGCCTATGCTGATATGCTGCAAAGGCTGCGCCACCAGGCAGGTTAGTAAAATTCTGCATTGTTGTTATATAAAATATGGGAGAGAGCATTAAATAAAGTGTTGTAGTACAATAATACAGCCATAAAATGGCCTGAATAAGTCCTCTGCATGTACTGTCATACAAAATAGTCATTGTGCCAGAAAAAGAGCGTAGTAACCCATTAAGAAAGGTAACATATGTCTGGAATAAAATCTCTGCAGGCACTGTCATATAATATATGTGTGAGTGAGCCTGCAAAAGTGTGCTCTAACCCATTAATAAAGGTATAATATGTCTTGAATATGTCTGCCATATGCACTGTTATAACAAATAAAGAAGTGAGCCTGTGGAAAAGTGTGTAATGTCAGTAATAAAGGTTTAAAACCCATAGTGTGTGTGTGTGTCACTTAGTTTGAAATGTTGTTGTACCCTTGCATTATACAAATAGTATTGTGTTAGAAAGTGCTGGCAACCCAGAGTTCTGCAGTCCCATCTACACTGGGTGATGGAAGTGCTAGTAGCTGTGAAGCATATATACAGTCCTCAACAGTCAGTTACTGGCTGGCATACATAAGTAAATCTGGCACATGAGTAGCATGCTAATATGTTCCCCAGAAATGTGAGTGTGCTTCAATAAATGCTGGGTTCTGTACAAATTGAAGTGAAAATGTCATGTGAAAACATCCAGATATGTAGATAAAGAAATATAAATGCAACCATGAAATATGTAGCAGTAACATCTGCATCTTGGACAGTTAGTATGTCAGATATATGTCAAGTATATACTGAACTAGCCAAACCCATTACACAGTCTAATGCATGGTGGCAAGTGTAATAATACATGTAGGGAATATACACTTCCAGTCACAAGGAATGTAGTGTAGAGTAAAAGTGATTATAAGATGTTAACTGAGGTTTTTTCTACACCCTACTGTTTGTGCATAAACCATGCAATTCCACACCTCAATGGGTATGTGTAATCTTAAATATTTGTTGGGACATATGTCCTATTGTTTTATAAATATTTGCATTCATGTTGATGCATGTGCCCTGTTCAAATACCACGTTCATGGTGGCCTGTTACTACCAAACATCCCTGCATGCTGTTAGAATATCCACTGTTGTTCAATATATGCATGTGTTATGCTTGCTGTTCAACTGTTGGAACCTTGGTATGTTGGGTTAATGAGAATATTACTCCATGCTGTTACAACTAATCTGGAATGCTGTTGTTTATGTTGTAATTAAACACACCTTATCACAGAACGTATGGGAAGGCCGGTCCCAGTGGACCCACCTGTCCCTCCTCAGTTGGCGAGTGCAAATGGCACCAGCAGCTCCATTGCCCAGCCCGGGCTCCCCTCCTCTGTTGGTCCTGTGCCACCTTTGAGTGGACGTGCTGCAGGGGATGGGGCTCTTCCCCCCCGTGCAAGCATGGGTGGAGAAGGGCCACCTGTCACCCTTCGAAGGGTCCGGGTTGTGGTGCGTAGGGAGATCCAGCATTCAATCGCTGATCCCCTACGCCAGCTTGAGGCGAGAGTGGCATGTCTCTCGGGTGAGCCTGCCTGTCCTACTCAGCCCCCAGCACAGGCACCCTCGGGGCTGTGAAGGTGCAGTGGTGACTGCCCCATGGGTGGGGATCTCAGTTCCACTGTTACCATCTGTGGGCTCATGGGCTTGCGATTTCCAAATAACCTTCCCCGTCAATTGTGTTCACCCACTCCATGTGTCAAACTCCACCCCTGTATGCATCTTGTTTGTCTTGTCTGTTTACCTCCCCAACCTACCTCCCCAAATATACTTACATCCCCTACCTCACATTCCACTCTCACATGAAAAAAAAATAAAAAAAAGGGCAATCTGTTCCCACAAAAAAATTACGCCCCATACATAGCTGCCCATTTCGCACACATGTCCGCCGGACATGTAAACTGATAATTATAATTGGCAGTACAACATACTCTGTTGTCCTCACCCCTCTCCCAGGGGTGAAAGGTTACAAATTTCACACCAAATTACGAACATATGCACAGCTGTTGCTGGTAAAGAAATGGGCAGCTATGGGCCTTCCCTACACCCTTCCTGCACATCCCAGCTGGTTTCCCTACTGTCTTTCCCTTTTTGTGCCCCCTTTTTCACCACCTTCCTATCTCCCCATTTTCTTTTCTTTCAAAGAAATTAGCGCAGGGGTTAGCGGGAGTAAGCACTTTTAAGCAGTAATTATTAGGGCTGCGCGAGTGTGAGCTTGTGTGCTCTTAGCTAAGCATCGCTAATCATCGCGCAAACCCACGCAAACCCTCTTACAACTGCTTAAAAATGCCTTAGTCACTCTGTATGACAGGGCCCTTGTATTGCTCAGCAGCAAAATAAAATACACCTGTCAGTCTCGAACCCCAGACCTTGGGCTCACCAGTCTGCATGAAGTACCACTACACCACAGCAGATATACAATAACTCGGTGCTGAAAGAAATATATCATGCATTACAATGAGTGAATGTATAGGGAGATTAAGAATGGCATAAAACAAATCATGTTCTGTGGCCCTTAACCAGCAAGTGTTGTGGAATTGCATGACATGACTGTGAAAAGAGAACCAACCATGCTAGTATGCAATAATGTTACAGTAGCACCTAACAAACCCCACACAGTATCAGAGCAGGATAAACACTGGCATATTTGAATAGGTCAGAGGCCAGACCTCCCAAATGTGACTGGTTTACAGGGATGTCCCTGATTTGCAAACAAATGTTAGCTGTGCCCCTCAGACTCCCTGTGAAATGTAGTAACAGTAGGCAGAAAGGTGGGGAATCCCACTTAATGATAAATGTCAATAAGTGAGAGTAGACACTGCTTGCACGTCAGAAAAGGTGTAGTTCCTCATATAGGCCAATATCATTACTCAATATAGACTACAAGATGTTTATGGCTATATACGCAGATAGGATCAAACACTTTCTTCCTTTCTTAATTCACAAAGATCAAACAGGTTTTATTAAAGGAAGAAATACTTCAGATAATATTAAAAGAATACTAACATTAATAGATTATAGCAAACATAAAGTCCTAAATTTAAATGTAATCTCATTAGATATTAATAAAGCTTTTGATTCGGTTAATTGGAACTTTCTTTCACTAGTTTTAAAAGAATATAACTTTCCTTCTAATTTTAATAATCTTATCCAAATACTATATGAAAAATCTACTGCATATGTTAAACTGGGGTCATATAGATCAGGCCCTATAACAATAAAAAAGGGAACTAAACAAGGTTGCCCTTTATCACCATTGTTATTTGCATTACTCATAGAACCCTTTGCAAATCAAATCAGATCAAACAATAACATAAAGGGCATTTGTATTAATAAAATGTTAAACCTTAAAATCCAACTCTTTGCTGATGACATACTATTAACTCTCTCAGATGCAAATGAGTCTTTGAATGCTCTATTTAACTCCATGAATAAATTTCAAAATATTTCAGGCTTAAAATTTAATGAAAACAAAACTAAAATTATGCCCTGTAATTGTAAAAAAAAAATAATATAAACAAAAGATTTTCCAAATATATAGTAACAGAAAGTAAATTATTATATTTGGGAATAAATCTACTCAATGAATTAACAGATTCTCTAATATTTAACTATAATAAAATACTAGACAAAATAGAACAAACAATTGGTTACTGGAATAAATATATCTTTTCAACAGCAGACAGATTATATCTTATTAAAATAATCATATTTCCCAAAATATTATACTTAATACAAAATTTTTCATTGCCACCTCCCAAATATATTATTCAAAGATACAATAAACTAATTTTAAATTTTCTATGGTTTCCAAATAAACCCGTATAGCCTTAAATAAACATTTGCCAGATTGGGAAGATGGTGGAATTAATTTACGGATATTGATTTATATATTACCTCATCTGTTATTAAAACATAACACTATGGTTAAATAATTCATACACACCTATATGGAAACAAGCCCATGAGCAGATTTACATAGAAATCAATTATGATCACATACAAGACAACTTAACAGTAATACCATCACCCTTATATGGATGTTAAAAGATTATTTTTAGGAAAAGGAATAATATTAATAAATTGCCATCAAACTATGTAAGTTCTACACTTTCAGTGTTCAGAACATATATAAACAAAATACCAAATATTAATTCTTGATTTTTCTTATTTTCCCTATAGCTTTTACACCAAATATTCTAGATACATTCCAAATATCTAAAATAAATATACTTAAAGAAGAAACATTACTCTTTTGGCATCAACTTATAGAGAAAGGGAAAATTCTAACAAAGGAACAGATAATTTATAATTATAATATAAATAAAGACAATTGGCTGTTTTACAAAATCTAAGGCATTTTCTTATAAATAAAATAGAACAAATGCAACCTTCAGTTAGACATGAAGCTCCAAAACTCATTGAATACCTTATTCTTATCACAAAACAGCCTTATCAGGGTACAGGTTATTTGTCTAATATCTATAAAATTGTTAAAAACAAAAACTATCATGAAAAATCATACTGGGATTATTATACTTTAATAAACAACCATCCTCCAGTTGAAGAAGAAAAAAGTAATATTCTAAAATCTTCCAAATTTTCTACATTATCAAAATACTGGCAATTATTCACTTGGAGATATCTACACAGAAGTTTCTATACACCACATAGGTTAGCCAAAATGTATTCTATTGAAGATCAATGTTGGAGATGCCATATCAAGATAAAAGCAGATTGGCAGCATGTTTTTATGAATGTATATGTCTCAATATGTACTGGAAATGCATTAATTATTTTTTCAGACTGTTTATAATGATAATTTTCAATTAACAAAGTCTTTAATTTTATTCAACTCTCCTATTCCAAACTGTGTACCAAAAAAGACACTAAAATCCTATGGTCACTATTGGCAATTTCACGAAAAATCATAACTATACACTGGAAAAATCAGGCTTCGCCTACGTTCAAGGAATTTGAGACTTTAACAACAACAGTTGCTCACATGGAAATATTAACAGTGAAGAACAGAACTAAAAGATGTACTTCTTACTATTACTCTTGGATGAAAGTACTGGAAATACTTGAAAATATCGAAGAAGATATATCATCTTATGTTTCTAACTCTATATAATATAGAATTTCAATGTTATTTGTATAGACACCAATGTAAATAGTTATATAATGGTTTGAAGTTAGTAATGTTTTAGAATTGTAAATATGTTATTTATCTTTATTTCATGTAATGTTTAAGACATCTTATTTGAAATAATAAAAAAAAATATTTAGTGAAAAAAAAAGAAAAGGTGTAGTAATACATAAGCTCAGAATCCCCCAAAATCGCAACTGCAAAATATCTGAAATATATCACAGGTGTATCCCATTGATATGTACCTTTCCCTGAGGCTGTTCAAATATATACCTGAGAGTATCTGAGGCCTGGAAGAGTCAGAAACACACAGGCATATCAGCCTGTCTGCTGTTACACACTCTGCGAATAGCTGTAGAATGAATTCCACAAGCATGCCCTTATGTAGGAGTACAACACAGAAATATCAAAGGATGTAGCCATGTACTGCAAGCAACCACCTGTGATAATGCCATTGTTCAGGTGATGAAAAGACTGGTGTGGTGCACAGTCAATGAATACTAGCTAATCTCTGTCTACCATCTGGATATGTCCACAGGTGGGAGCTACTCAGACAGATTACTAGCCTTTATAGACTTACAGGTACACAGCAACTCTGCATGTTCAGCAAGATAAACATCACACGATAATAAATAATGCACTCTGCAGTTCTGCACCCCTACCCAAAGGTACTATATACCCGTGTAGTCAGGCACAACCAAGGGTGTAGGTAGGCATACACAGTAGTGAAATATGTCCAGTTGTCCTGAGCAGACTGTGCTAATGTCAACACAAACAAACCACAAACTGTTCAGAAGTGAGTAATGTACTAATGACAGTATAGCAGTTCACAAACAGTGCATGTGCCTGATATTCATAATTGGTAGTACAACATACTTAGTTGTCCTCACCCCTCTCTCAGGGGTGGAAGGTTTCAATTATCCCTCCTAATGTATTGCATATGCACAGCTGTTGCTGGTAAAGAAATGGGCAGCTATGGACCTTCTCCACACCCATCCTGTACATCCCGAGCTGGTTTCCCTACTGTCTTCCCCCCTTTGTGCACCCTTTATCACTACATTCCTATCTCCCCATTTACTTTTCTGTCAACGAAATGAGCGCAGGGGTTAGCGGGAGTGAGCACTTGTAAACAGTAGTAAGCGGGTTTGCACCAGAGGGCGCATGTGTGCGCTTAGCTTAGCATTGCTAAGATATGATAAGCTAAGCCAAGCTTAGCTTAGTATTGCTAAAGTAAAATAAGCTAAGCTTAGCTTAGCATCGCTAAGTGTTGCGCAAACCCACGCAAACCCGCTTACAACTGCTTAAAAGTGCCTTAGTCACTCTGTATGACAGGGCCCTTGTACTGCTCAGCAGCAAAATAAAACCCCCTTGTCAGTCTCAAACCCCACACATTGGACTCACCACTTTGCATGATGTACCACTAAGCCACAGCAGATATACACTAACTTGGTGCTGAAAGAAATATAACATGCATTACAATGAGTGAATGTAAAGGGAAAATAGGAAAGCCATAGCAATACATTGCAATAACTACTGTCGTATGCCAGTTAATTCTCTAATTTGAAAAGAAAGTACATACTCCCATTTATCCAGTGTTAGCATTAGGAGGTGTGAGTAAACCTACACACTGAGAAGAGTGTACTGGAAGAAGCAACAGTCAGGTTTCAGTACAACATGCATTTCACTGGCTACAACCCCGCTTCAGATATGAGACATATACCAATCTTCTGACTGAGACAACAGTGTCTACAGCAAACAAGCATGGTCCCCACCTTGCAAAACTGAAAGGGCTACACCTACCTAACCTATCATTTTATAACAGTGTCCTGAAATCACAGTGAGAACTGCAAATACCACACAGCAGGCTGCATGCAGTTACTAAATGGTGGGCACCAATTGGTGCAGAGGCCATCACATGCGCATGTGCAGATACCTAGAAAAGCAGCCTGTATCTGCTGTCCACACATGCAATAATATCATTGCACCAACTGGGAGAGAGAGAGAGAGAGTGCGCAAGTGAGAGAGACAGACAGAGACAGACAGACAGACGGATACAAACAGGCAGTAGAAGACAGACACTGAAAAGAAAGACCAACACACAGAGGAAACCAAAACCAAAAAAAAAAAAAAAAAAATCAACACCTACAACAGATGGAGGTGAGGAATGCAAAGGTAAGGTATGTAACGGATATGTATTTGCTGGCATCCAAATAATGTGTCTAAAGGGTACTCTGCATACTGTGAATCATCCATATGTGGCAGCAGTCCGTATCTATATGTACATGCACATTTGCATAGAGCAAGGGACATACTGCAACTGTTAGTGAAGGCTGGACATATGTATGTTGTTGAAGGCTGCTATGTGCACATATGTATGTAGGTTGTAGTGTGTGGCATTGCAGACAGCAAGCAGTGCCAGTATATGTCATGTGGTGATTAAATGCTGTGGGACTGAGCTACAGGCAGTGAGGCCTGATACAGCTATATGGCTAGAGGATAGCAGAATGCATTCTGCACAACAGTGTGCAATAGTATTACATAACCGTATGTCTCACAACTGTTGCATAATTGACATCCCCACCATGAAAGGTGGGCAGTATATGTGCCTACATGTGCAGCTATATGTACAGCAATGGGTGTTTAGATGTATGTGTGTGTATATATATATATATATATATATATATATATATATGTGTGTGTGTGTGTGTGTGTGTGTGTGTGTGTATATATATATATATATATATATATATATATATATATATATATACATACAATATATGCATATATAGATATATATAGATATATAGAATTATAGATATATAGATCTATATATAGATATATACATATATACATAAATAGATAGATATATATATATTTAGATATATATAGATATATATATGGATATATATAGATATATATGGATATATATGGATAAATATAGATATATATCGATATATATGGATATATATAGATATATATAGATATATATGGTTATATATGGATATATAGATATATATAGATATGTATAGATATGTATGGCTATGTATAGATATGGATAGATATGGACAGATATGTATAGATATGTGTATATGTATGTATATATATATATATATATATATATATATATATATATAGAGAGAGAGAGAGAGAGAGGGAGACACGGGGTCATATGTACTGCAACAGGTGCCTGTTGTCCAAGGCATGGACTGATCACCAGTGTTGATACTACAGTGCCATACCCCATTCCAAAACACCTTACGCAATAACTACCACATAGGTGGTAGCCTGCCTAACACTGAAGGTGTCAGAAGGGAACATGGGACACAGGTGGACAGTAGGCTCCCCTTTTATAATTACAGTGCCACACTAGTCTTGTAATCTGTCTACGTGGTACGTGTCATCACAAAAGGTGTGTCATCTAGGGAAATATAGGTCGGTGTTCCCCTCTTCTCATCACAATGCCCCATGTGGTATGTAGCTCACATGACAACTACAGCAAGTGGATAGGCCACAGACATACCTAACAAAGAGTAATACTGCCCTCAAACACATGCCCTATGCAGACTGACTCACAAAACCACAGCTAGAGTGCATTGCATACCACCCACCCAGAGGTTACCACTGCCAGACATACAGAGGCATGTCACACCCATAGCAGTCGGCCAACCACCATGACAACACCTCACAATCCCTCCAGGCTACATGACCTAGGGCCATAATCCTTGTCACCTCACTAAACAGCACATGCTGGAGGTACAGGTTCCTATCCACAAATATGCCATACTCTGGACTAAACCACCCAGCATTAACAAACTTGGCTCCTCATTAGCAGATGCCATACATACCCCTGATGATTGTTTTGGAGATAGGTAATATGCCCTGGGAGTCACCTCTGTGTATCCGGTTGACAGGAGCAAGTGAAATCACATTACATGTGTGTCAAAGGGCAGGGTAGCATATGGCTAGGCTGCTCTAGGCCCTAGGACCAATAGCGTATTACCTACCTATGACACAATGCACACACACATGTACTCAGTGCAATACCTGCTATGTGAGGTGGAATGAGTGCGACAGTGACTGTGTGCAAGGTTTGTAAAGGTGTGATAGCTTAGTGTGAGGTTGTGTCTGTCATGGTAGTTTGTGTCCTAGGTGTGAGGCCAGAGAAAGATGTGTCAGTTATTGGGATGCAGACATAGTAGAATGGCATATGTTGTGACATAGTTCCTTGTGTATGACTGTGGTGTCCCATTGTAGGCTGAAGCAATACATGTATGCTCAGTAAGTGGTACTGCTGGTGAATCCAGCTCACATATGAACTGTTGTACTACCTGAAGCTGTAGGCCTAAACAGCACAGTATGGTGTATGTTCACATTCCCTGGTAACACTGTCTTGTGTGTTTCCTGTAGTCTGCACAGATTACATACCTCAGACATAGGTATCTGTAAGTAGGGGCACACAGTACTATAAGGTACACAGGTAATGCTCATCTGTGTCGGCATACATTTGTGTGTTGTATGTATGTCTGATGTGTGTATAATGATGCCTGTACCATGCCCGCAATCACATGTGTGTTACAGGGTATGTGTGTGTACCTAGCAACATGCATACTCTGTTACAGCAGTATGCCAGCTATATTAACAACCGTGCACATATGTTAGGTAGGGGTATGGCATCAAAGACTAGGGTGGTTTACTGGTAATACTGTAAATGTACATTACATTCATTGCATTGGATGACATATTTCTTCATGCATTAGCTTGATATATACCCCCGGGGCAAGGTTGTGCATTGTATTCCAAACAGTGTGCTGACTACTGGTGTATACTGGTTTGTTATATGGAGTGTGGCAGGCACTGTCAGCCAGTTTTGGGCTGAGTACTGATATGTGGTATTGAGAGTGTGTATCCTCTGATAGACAGATAGATGCTATATATGGCAGTTAAGTGATATCTGTACTTCATAATGTTAAGTGTGCCACATGACTTGCTCACAAATATCATTTAATTGTCTTCCAGGGTTATGGCTCATCAACGCAATCCGTCATATACAGCTGCAGAGGAGCAAGAAATACAGAACAGCCTGGTGCAGCACTATAACCTGCTTTTTTCCAGGGGCCAGCCAGCACCAGCATGAGCGTACTGCACTGTGGCAAGATCTTGTTCACCAGCTAAATGACATAGGCATGCATAACGGGACATATGAGCAGGTACACCATCACTGCAGTGATTTAATTAGACATGTCCGGCGGGTTGTGTCTGATATCCATAGGCAACAGCTTGCCACAGGTGGTGGGGCGGCCATACATTCCCCACTCACCAGAAGGGAGGAGCTGCTCCTAAGCATGGGGGCTCCTGGCCTACAGCAGCAACAGCATCACACATGTGTCATCATGGAGGCCAGAGCCACCCAGCAGGATGACATGGAGCGTGCAGGTAATATGCCCTAGCTGTAGACTACCGTTACCTGTATTGTTAGAATATGCATATGTGAGATGTGTACTGTGTGTTTAGCAGTTGTGCTGCCTATCTTGTGCAATACTGATATTTGGAATAGTATCTGTACACCTGTGACTGTTGACTGTTGTTCCACTGTAGTTTAGCACACTCACAGTAGCAATGCCGCAGTTGTGGCCACTAACAAACTGTGTCATATTCTTGTAGGTCCCTCTGGTGTGACAGCAGGGCAGATGATACATGCTGGTGAGTGTGTTAACACTTTAATATTGGTAATGAAATGTGCATGTCATAAGTGAGGTGTAGGCCATGTACACGTAACACACCTACGCATAATGCATGCTGTGCTTGTTTGCTGTGAGACATCAATCATCTTAGTAAAGTCAGTAGCTGCCTCAATCACATGCAATGCACAGTGCAGCAGACACAATTGTGGCAACACTGTACTGCACATTGGATATGCATAGTTGCTACAGCTGTACACAACAGAACACGTTTATCATACGCAGTACACGAAAACATGCTACATTTGGCATTACCACACACCCGCTGTAAGGTCACACTTCAGTATCCCACATGTCATGCACACACATGATGTACCTCAGAGGTAGAGGCCTATCATGGCACTGTGCAACACTCTGCAACACATAACACAGTCATGTTAGGCAATGCTCCCTATTGGGCACCTCACACACCCATGTACAAGGTGGCTGTGTAATTCTGAACATAGCCATGGCACTGCAGTTCAGGTACAGCATGCTAGGCAGTGGTCTTGCACACATTAGTAGCTGTGAGTGACCACAAGATGCATGTTGATGATGGAACAGGGTACTACACTCCATCCAGTTACAGTGACCACAGTACTACTCATAGCAGTCATTGCTTTGCACCTCAATGTTGTGTGTGTGAAAACATATGCACCTATACACAATATGCATAGCATGTTGTGTGTGTGCTTACATATGCCAGTATACACAATATGCACAGCAGTCGCCATCCAAACAAAGTGTCACATATATGTCCTGGAATGCTAGTGGGTGTATAGGTCACTTGACACACATTGGGTATGTGTGGTGTATAATGTTGCAGTCATGTAGCATGCCATGCCATGTCTGGCACCGACATATCTGCAATATGTCCCACACTCACCATAACCACTGTACACTGGCCATGTTGAGCATTGGGATTCCTTCACGTCAACATGCACCACTCATCCCGTGTGTGTACATAGCATGCATGTGCTACACTCGTGCCCACTATTATCTGCTATGGACACAGACACTGTACTCAGACATGGATATCTATGTGTCACACAGATAACACATGCAGCCATGGCATGTATACTTGTGAGTGATGGTGCACAGGGCATTGCAGAGCTGATAATACCTGCACAGCAATGTTGTGTCCATGTACACATTGTGTTCCAGGGTGTAGCCAATCACTGAACAACTACACAGTTTCATCAAAGCCATGTATACTGCCATTAAATAGGTGCATCTACACTTGCACTGCATGGTCTTGTGCAACACATATTCTGTATGCTGACATGTGTGTGGCGATTGTTTACCTTGTGATACTGACACCCACCTTCACCCACTATAGAGTATGTGTTGGATTGTTGGTGTGTGTGTGTGTATGTACTGTAGTGAGGAGTGTATTAGTGTTCATGTGTTCATGTGTGCATGTATTCATGTGTGTATGTGTGCATGTGTTCATGTGTTCATGTGTGCATGTGTGCATGTGTGCATGTGTGCATATGTTCATGTGTGCATGTGTTCATGTGTCCATGTGTTCATGTGTGCATGTGTGCATGTGTTCATGTGCAGACCATAAAGTGTGTTTCCTGTCTTCCTCTCACAGGTGCTGAGTTAGGGGTGGCCAAAAGCAGCAGGGAACCTGAAGCCACTGCCACGAATAGTGGTGATGATGAGACATGTATTTTAGCACAGTAAGGTTTGACAGGGTCTGTCGTTGGTCCGCCAATCGACAGTACACAGTGTTTAACCCCATCTATGTGCACACTCATACTGTCAATGCATCCCTCACCACCAATGGCCATAGGCGAGGGACAGCATACAGTTGGCATTGACCAGGAGAGTGTGGTACCCATGGCACTTGCATCCCCTCACAGCAGCCATAGCCGTATTCCTGGAACGGTACCACATAGGCAGAGGTCCAGGGGTTCTCAGGGGAGCACCGCTGGTCGTATTGCCCCTGGCAGGTGTGCCCTCACAGGTCATACGACGCCCAGTATATTCCGGGCTGTAATGCAGGTTCAGGCATGTATGGAACGGTACACCAGGCAGGGACTTAGGGCGCAGAGGGCACATTACACCGTTATCAATGACAGCATCCGTGACCTTGCCGGTGCCATCTGGACTTACACCGAGGTCATTGATAGACATTGGGGGGAGACATTAGATGCCCTCCACAATATATCTTCCATGAGCCAGGACCGTGCGGGACAGTTGCAACGTCAATGCGGACGTATTCCAGCAACAGCAACAGCTGGTAGTGGTCGTGGATGGCCCACAATTCACAGCCGCTCCCATAGTGGCAGTACCAGCCCCAGCAATGGTGGGGCTGGCCTGTCCATTGACTGTCCCAGTAGACCACGTGCACGTGGCTCTGGCCAGTCCCAGCAGGGACATGGGTCTAGTCATCATACTTCTGCCTCTGATGACAGTACCCAGTCAGGGTTGGTACCCGATACTGTCCATAGCACCCCTGCCAGGCACAGGTACTGTGTCCATGGCCAGAGACAGTGATCTGTACAGCCTAGCAGGTACAGTCTGTGGCTGTCCCACAAACTACCGTATATGGCAGCCACATGGTGGAGCTGTGTGCATGCAGACACACACACATTAACCAAACAAGTAGGGCTCAGACATACACACACACATTACATCAACATTGGCCCATGCTGTACTGTTGTCCCTCACACACACACACACACACACACACACACACACACACACACACACACACACACACACACACACAGACATGTCGATTGGATGGGTCAATGTCAGGCTCTGGCAAACAACAAAATGGCCTGTGCATGTGATGATACCTGTGTCGCCTCCTGTTATCTGTAACATTGACAGAGGAACAGGCTAACATGGTGCTGATGCACAGGGTGACACTATAGCAGTGTAGCAATACTAGCAAGTTGTCAACAGGAAAGTGTAATGACATCCTTATAGGTATATCTGAGCAGACATTATGCATCAAAGATCTGATTGTCAATGTAGCATTGTTTACACCACTGTTAGGTCTGAGTATGTGTTGTCCACCCATGTGCTACTTGGCTGAAGTGTAATGTGTTGCCAGCATGTGTTAGTGAGTGGACAGTACATGTGTGATGTGTGCAGTACAGATTAGCAAGTGTACATCTGTGAACATGGTGGGTGCGCACTGTCTGCATATACCTGCATAGTGGACACATGGGACGTGTGGCATACCCTGTTGTACACATTGTTAACATCTCATAGTATCTTTCAATGGCCAGTATGCATTCTACTACAGTTATGTACTAACATGGGTAGACATGTGTGTATGACATGGGTTGACACTATGCTGTGGGTGATACTGTTAATATCTGTCAATGATTTGCGGTCTGGTAGTATACACAACCTCAACAGCATGACTATAAGCAATCATTGGATGATGTCCTGACAAATGACACACAGTCATAGGGAACTCAGTAACAGTTGGATCCTTCTGGTGCTACACTATAACACTAACCAGTGGTAATGACCGCCACCCATTCCTGTGACCACACCTGTTTGGCATATAGCCCCCTTAGGTACAGACAAACACACTAGGGATGTGTCCATCCAAATCTGGAAATGCATGCATTGGCCTACAATGCATTCCCTGGATGGGATGCATATCCTACACAAAGATACCTGTTGTCTGATACATGCTGTATAGCAGTAAGCTGACTATGGCATAGTCATCCACATGTAGTATACATACTATCCCATTAGTACCACATAGGTGGTAGCCCTCAACATGTATGTTGGGTACCAATGTGTACATACAACCTCATGTTATGTCATGTGTCCCTTGGTATCCACATATCCATAGGTATTGTGTAGTCCCAAGGTGTATCACATAAGACATTAGAGGCCTGAATGCATATCCACAAGGCAGTTGTACACCTATAAAGATTGTCCATTATTGGCAGTCATTGTTGTGTATGAACATGTCTGACATATACTCCAGGTATATACCCTCACTCACACTACTCTTAAGTAACTGTCATGGGTTTGTGTGGCACAGATGACCTTGGCCACAGATCATGACAGTGGACGGCCTTGTCACATACATACATATGTGACCTACAATCTGAGAAGCAGTGGCACAACCTGTCAATGGAAACAAATGTATTCATGTAGTATGCAGGCTTCACACCTATGTACTGATTGAGGGGACATGTACATATATATATTTGCCACGCAGATACCTGATGTGTGCAATGCACTTACTGATGTAATCATAATATGTCATACCATAGTAAAAGCAAAACCCACACCGCATTGCCCAACAGTGACACACACACAGTCAGCATTTGTAGGATTCAAACCCCTACCTAACTACGTTATGATACTAGAGAAAGATGCATTAATATGGCGGGCTATTTACTTTACTGGGTGGTTTCCCTTCTCCGTCTGTATTTGTAGGATGGTGACATCATCAGTCTTTCCAAAGAGGAATGTATCTCTTTTAGTGTGTTTTCCCAGTCTCCAAAAAGGGCACTCCTTTCAAAGACAATTGCCCACATACACCCCCCCCACGCACACAGTCAGCGTTTGTAAGATTCAAACCCCTACTTAACTATGTTATGATACTAGAGAGAGATGCATTAACACAGTGTGCTATTTGCTTTACTGGGTGGTTTTCCTTCTCCATCTGTATTTGTAGGATGGTGACATCATCAGTCTTTCCAAAGAGGAATTCTCCAAAAAGGGCACTCCTTTCAAAGGACAATTGCATACATACAATCAGCATTTGCAAGATTCAAACCCCTATTTAACTATGTTATGATACTAAAGAGAGATGCATTAACACAGAGCATTATTTGCTTTATTGGGTGGTTGCCCTTCTCCGTCTGTATTTGTAGGATGGTGACATCATCAGTCTTTCCAAAGAGGAATATACCTCTTTCAGTGTGTTTTCCCAGTCTCCAAAAAGGGCACTACTTTCAAAAACAATTGCACACATACACACCCCCCCAGCATTTGTAGGATTCAAACCCCTACCCAGCTAGGTTATGATACCAGAGAGAGATGCATTAACACAGCGTGCTATTTGCTTTACTGAGTGGTTTCCCTTCTCCGTCTGTATTTGTAGGATGGTGACATCATCAGTCTTTCCAAAGAGGAATGTACCTCTTTTAGTGTGTTTTCCCAGTCTCCAAAAAGGGCACTCCTTTCAGAGACATTTGCACACATACACTCAGTGTTTGCAGGATTCAAACCCCTACCTAACTATGATATGATACTAGAGAGAGAGATTCATTAATATGGCATGCTATTTGCTTTATTGGCTGGTTTCCCTTCTCCTGCTGTATTTATAGGATGGTAACATCATCAGACTGGACATGGTAATGTGTGTACACTTTGTTTTATGCCATTCCAGGAATGGTCCATGTGGGTCGTCGGGTGTCAACAGCTTGAACAGGAACTCATAATACTTACCTTGTGTGATCTATCTGTGGACACATTGACATTCCTTCATATGTCAACACATATTTATGCACAGCTTGTTGGTTTTGTGGGTACTACATGTGTCTGGGATGTTGATAAAGGGCTATTCAAAGTTTATGTGAGACATGTGTAGCTGTGTTCATAGGTTCATAGATTAGTACTAAGCTAACTGCCCTTGCGAGCCATTTTAAGCCTAGCCAATTATCCCTTGTGAGAGTCAAACCCTGCACCTTGTCTTTATAAGGCAAACACCTTAACCATTAGGCCACCCACTCACCCTCAGTGATGTATGTCCTGGGTGGCTGCCTTGCAAACAGTCTAGCATGTTTGGGAACCATGATCCGCACATGAACATATCACAGTTAGTAGGGTTGTGTGTATGTCAGCTTCCAATAGCTCTGTTTATGACTTCACCCATGATGGACTCCATGGCCTTGCAGATCAGATGTCTTAGGCATACTGGACTGTACTTCCCATGGTGTGTTGTGCACCAACACTTGTGTGGAGTGCCATATGTTGCTGTAACACATTCAACGGTTCCACATCCTGTGTAGGGGGGGAGGCTCAGCTCACTGTTCAGGTGCAGGATCTGTTTGTTCTGTAGTTTATGCATGACACATATTGGGAATCAATGTATTCTACTTGCTGCCATGCTTTTGGCATTGGGGCAGCTGTTCATCCATTCTACATGTGATATCTCCTGGTATAATGATATGGACTATCGTCAGTGGGAGATGGGTCTGTATATATGGGCCTGTCTGTCAGGATGTTGGCATTGTCAGTCAGGTACAGTTGGCCCTGACTCAGGACATATATGGGTGTACATTGCTATATATGACATAGCTGTCAGAGGTGTCATGTTTCAGTCTGGACTCCTTCTCAGCTACTCTTTACAGAACACCAACGAACCTGAGCACTAATCCCTGTTATACTCTTTTACATACTTAACACCCTATTGATCCTTTGTGATCTGGCTACAGTGTGTGTCATCATAATATCCCGGCATGTCCAGGGGTCGGTTTCGTGTGTACTCTCCAGTCCAGCTGGTGAATATTGTAATGTTGACACAATGTCACATCTGCCTCATGTACACAGACAACCCTCTCCTCCTCCCAACAAACTCAGATATATGTGTGAGATGCACCTATAGAGACATACAGGGTGCTGAACTCTCTCGACCCATGACTGGCACAGTCTATCAGGTGGTGAAGGTAACCACACACACCACATATCAGTCTCACATATCCTCTGGCGACAGCACTCAAACCACATTATCACACATAGACATACTCAGATGCTGTGAATTAACTCTGCCTAAGCAGCAGAGACCTCCACAGCAGGCACACACACAACTGCTACCCCACTACAATACCCACATATCACATAGTTCACAATGTCAGTGTGCCACACAGTCACTGCCCTTCACCTCATACACTTATAATAGGTGACATTTATTGTCAGGCACACTGAAGTACCACTCACCAGCCCAAACATGGGAATAGTCAATTTGGGCTGTCTGTTGGGTGCCAGCATCTGCCACATAACACAGGCAGTCAGGTCACTCCAAAGCAAGTACAGGACTGGCACCATCATTGTCCATGCTGGTGCGTAAAACCTCAGACGTTACTCCCTGGACCACATGACATGGTACATGAAGGAACACTCTGATCATGTAGCCCAGGCCAGTATGACCCTGACCTTGTCTAGCATCTTACACCCACCAGTTATGATGTCACAGTATACAGACAAACATATCACGTTTAACAGTTGGCTAACAAATTGGTGTCATTCATAGGGGATACAGTGTCTGTCAGCCTGTGGTGACATGCTCGATATGCCACGTAGCTTCTCTATGGACAGCTTGTACCTGTCATCCTTGGACCTTCGAATGCTGGCTAAGGCTCTTGCTACCACCATAGTGCATTTGTTGAGCAGGGCTCAAAAGACAAACCCATCTCCATAGACATTACAGGTTGAACAACACTAAGGTTAATGCTGCTCAACACCAGATGTGTTACCCTCATATTGGGGCCACTCAGGACTCACCTCAGTATGGAGGATAGCGACATCTGTGCACTAACAGACACCTAGTTCAGGCTGACATATGCACACCAGCACTACCAGGTTATGTTTCATACCATGCTTTCTGACCACAGGACTTGGAATGGGCAACACAACTAGGGGGAGTATCCATATACATCACAGATACACACACCTCCGGGTTAGTAGCACTGCACAAAGCATCACAGACCATACATATACAACTACCGTTGTGCAAAACTGCCTTTGAGTTTGTTGCCTGCTACAGACCACCCTCCCATTCTCAGGAACCACACTCGGCATTCCTGGTCACAGTGGAGAATATGAAGGTCTCCACAAACACCATTATATTGGGTGACTTCAAATACACAAATATTGACTGGGGATACTACTCAAGCCCCAACACCCTCGCCCTACAGTCGCTATAATTTGTAAATTCATATGCTATGGCACAACCAGTCACCACAGCCACAAGGGGGAATACATATTGGACCTGATCATCGCCAACATGGGGACTCTATTTTCCACATCAGCGATATACCCCTCATTGTTAAGGTCAGAATATACATATATCTCACTTGACATACATATACCCTCCACACACCCATCCTGGGTAATCTTGGTGAACTTCTCATGAGCCAACATCTCACTTCACCAAAGCAAGGTGGTATCCCTCAGAGACCCTGAGACAGTGGCAAATATGGCTCCGACTGCTGAATCCTTTACATACACATTCTATGGACACCTAGTGGACTGCATGGATTGTGCTATCCCAAATAACAACATGACTCACTCCTCCAATGGCAGGGGACCTGTCTGGTAGACCCCAGCAATTAATAAGCTGTACAACATCAGGAGGAAGCTACTACATGATAGAGCACAATCCCAGACAGGGAAAGCATCTGTGATCTGTACTAGCAGACAGCTACGATCACTCATGAACTTATCTAAGGGCTGCTTCTCACAGACAATTGCACCAGACACGTAGGACTATCACAAGGCCTTCTTCCATTATGTCAGGAACCTGGGTGGATACTCATTGATATGCTGTGAGTTACTGCATACTGATTAAACTTACCCTGAACCCATTGGCATTGCCAATATCCTGGCAAACAGGTTCAGTGCAGATGTCTCCCCCCATCTCCCCTAGGGAGCAACTATCCATCCCAACAGCGTGTAACCTCCCTGACATCACACAGTAACAGGTGAGTGCTGCCCTCCCCAAAGCATACATCACAGCATCAATGGGACCAGATGGTGTCCCGGCATGCATCTTACACAAGCTTCATGACAGACGTAACCCTCACATTACATCACTGTGCAATATCGAAGTTACTACAGGATATGTACCCACGGAATGGCATACAGCGACAGTGGTCCCACTCCACAGAGTTGGTGCGACAATGGACCACAGACAATATTGCCCTATAAGCCGAACTAGCCTGTTCTGCAAAGCTATGGAGCGTATTGTCATGGGTCTCTTGCACATAGACATCAGGAACCTACAGACACTGTGTCCTACACATTTCAGCGTTGTTGTGGGCAGATCTTGCCTCTTGAACATGTTTGTATTCTTTAGACGGTTAACAGGTCCATCAACATAGGGACAGTTGTCCACACAGCCTACCTGAACCTTGCAAACCCCTTCCACACAATAACCCACTAGGCCATTATGCATAGGCTCACCAGCGTCGATATGGACACATATCTCACATGATGGATTGCTACCTGGATCAGGGATACCACCCACATGGTCAGAATTGCAGGTGCCATGTCTGACTATACACCAGTTACATGTGGCATCCCACACAGCTCGGTCCTGGGACCTCTCTTGTTCAGTATATATTTGTCTGACGTACAGGCTACCACAGGGGGAATATGGCTGACCTTGTTCGCACTTGACTGCAAACTGGGTGCCATAATCAACTCTCCAGCTGCCACATGCATACTCAAACAGGGTCTCACAGAGATGGATGACTGGTGCCTGAGCGATGGCCTACAGCTAAATGCCATTAGTTGCATAGTCATCCCCTTTGGGAATAGCAACATTACCACATAGGTAGCACTCCATTACATACGGTAGGAGTTGTTAGGTGATTGGGGACATGACTTGTTTGTACTGTCGCCTTTGACATTCACGTTGCCAAAGTGGTTGGACAGACCTTCTATATAAGCCACCTTATCCTATATGGTTTCACATCTAGATCGAGTGAGGTCATTGTGCCCCTATACTCATCACAACCATGCTTGGTTACAATGCCACATTTGGGGTGTACCTTACCCAACACCTGCAGCAATGGTACTGGCCACAGAAGTTCCTCACCAAGCAGATGTAGGGACTCACACGGATGACCTGCACAGTTTGGATGCAGTAACTCCAGCTATACTCAGTCGCTTACCACCTACTCGGATATGATGTGTGCCTGTTGTTTACAGAAATATCCAACCCAGAATTACTGGACATGCTCCACCTCAGGATATCTGACTCACTCCAGGGACATATACCTCAGCACAGATATTAATAGGACATGCTGGAGGGACAGATTCATATCCCAGGGCCTCCACTCACTCTGGATTGTGATCACAGTTTCACATAGGCAGAGCCACCCACTGACCACCTACAGGGGACATCTTGATGGCTGTGTGGGTGATCGTATGTTTACCCCTGGGATATCTTCTGTGTCCCTGCTAGACAGAGGCACACTAGCCTAGACGTACATGGGCTATCTTGTGTGACCTACTATTCACTGGCACAGTGTAGTAATCTGACAGGGTTGCAAAAGCCAAACACACTCTGGCTAGGCTTGTACATGCCCTAGGGCAGAAGGCCTAGTATTGACCTCTGAACCTATGCTTATGTTCAGGATGCACAATATTTATTGCTGATACTGTTTGCAGGTCTTTGTCGTCTTTGCTTTCCCAGTTTCTATGAACAACTTAGGTATCTGCAGAACATATTTGACTATCACAGGGTTCCACTATATTATATATGTGTCTGTTGTCATGTAACTGTGTGCACAGGGTGGATTGCTGGATAGTGAGAGTTTCCTGGGTTAACACATGCAACTGCCAGATATGTGTGGCCCACTGCTGTACTCAGACATGGCCTAAGTGTGTGAGCATGCCCAGTTCAGGCTTTCCATGTTTTGTTGCCTGACACTTGTCTCATTTATTCAAGTGTGTGAGCATGCCCAGTGTGACCTTTCAGTATGTTGCGATCTGAGGTCCACTAAATTTGTGGATGTGTGTGAACATGACCAATATTAACATTCATACTGTGTGTGTGTTGGAAGTCAAATTCTGTTCTTACTGCAGGACTCACCTTTGTGTCATAACTCAACAGGGATTATGCTGTGCCTGCAGGGTTTCCCTGAGATACTTTGCATAGACTTATCAACATTCCTTCATACTGACTGCCCACTACAATGCTGTCATGGTTTAGTGGATCAGTACTTTAACAATATTGCACAGTATCCTGGGTTCGAGGCCCATCACTGCTTTATATTTTCATACTGAGCAGACCAGACTGCTTAAGGGCCAGTTAAGCAAATATGAGCATATTGGCTTTTGTTCAGCTATGCCCTACTTAGACCAGGTTGTCCAACATTGCTGAATATTCACCAACTTTGCTGGACGTTGCCCAATATTACTCAACATTGACCACAGTTGCACTAGTTGGTGTGTGCGATTCTGTTTGCATATACTACATGGTGGTAAATGCTGTTTAGCACTGCTTTAAATTGCTTAGCACATGGCAATCATGCCTCAGGTGGTGCTGAAGGGCTGCCTATTTCGGATGCACATACTACACTCCCTGTACATGTTTGAAAGCAGGTAGTGTCAACTTAGGCATCCCTTTTACTATATGTGAGAGGCATCATTTCCAGAGTTCCTACTGAGCCAGTGTATGTGCTATGCGTTGCCTTTTTGCCAAGGCCAAAGCATACTGGGCACGCCTCCTTCTGCCTACTGGGGCAGGCTCAGGTTGTTCCTCCTCCGAGTCACGCTCTGCCTGTGATGACCTTGGCAATGGTGGGGGGCTGTTTGGCCGAGGCCTATGCTGGTCCTGCTGCGGCTGTTTTTGCAGGATCATATTATGTAGCATAGCACATACCATGACAATTTGGGTACATGTAGTTGGTGAGTACTGCAAGGCTCCACCAGATGTGTCCAGGCACCGGAACCGTGACTTGAGCAGCCCAAACACACGCTCGATTACATTTCGTGTTTGTGCGTGTGCCTCATTATGGCATTCCTGTTCAGGTGGGTGTGCGTTTCTGATGAGTGTCATCAGCCACGGCTCCAGTGCATTGCCAGCATCCCCCACTAGGTGACCATGTGGGATGTCCCTATTGGCAAATGTCTGGTACAGCTGCATCAGATGCCAGATATGGGAATCATGGTAGCTTCCAGGGCAGCCAGCACACTCATTCAGTATTATGCCCTGGGCATCACACACAACCTGGCAGTTGATGGAGGGGAAGCCCTTGCGGTTGAAGTAGACCCTACCCCGCTCGCCAGCTGGTGCTTTGATGCGTATGTGCATGCAGTCTATTGCACCCACTACGTCAGGGTATTCTGCTATTTGCTGGAAGAGACGCATATTGCTGGCCAATACCTCACGGGAATTGGGGAAATATACATAATCACCATGTGCTGACATGGCATCCAGGAACTGGTGCAGTACCCTGGATGCTGATGCCTGTGATATCCCCATCATATCACCAGTTGGTCTCTGGAAGGTACCTGTTGCTAATATTCTTAGGCCAACACATACCTTGGTTTCCACTGGGATGGGTTCTCTTCTGTTGGTTCTGTGTGTGAGGCATGGCCTGCACAGCTCAACAATTTGCTGCAGGAGGTCTCTGTCCACTCTATAGCGCTCCACTATCTCCAGCTCATGTAGCCCCTGGTAGGTTACCCTGGGCCTGTACACTCTTCTCTGTCTCCTCACTGTGGGTTGTCCAGCAGCATTTCCATTGTCACTACCCTCAGCATGTTACATATGTCACCTTATAACAGCAATGGCAGCCCCTAACATTTCTTTGTCTCAGTAAAGCTTTTTCAGTTTTCACTTCTATTAGCTTACTGCAGTGTCTCTTGTGAGAGACATAATGGACTGTTGTTTGCAGAGTTTTAAGTTCTAGGCTGGGCTGGGCTAGTGTACTGCCTGTGTAATTGCCTGATTCTGATTGTTTTCACCTGCTAGCTCTGCTAGTACTCCCTGGTAGCTTCCTACTATTTGTTGTGCTTCCTATTTCCTTTCAGTTTCCTTGGGGGAGGGGGGCAGCACCACGCACACAAGCGCAAACATGCTCACAGCAGCTCACATGTGCGCACACATGCTTACATGGACTACAACTTGCTTATTTGGGTTAAAACGCGTGCACACCAGCGCAAATGCACTTACAACACTTTAAACTGCCTTATACATGCTTACTCTGGCTTAAACACATGCACTCATGCTTACATGCGCGCACACTGTCTTACTCGGGTTTACAGGTGCGCACACGCATGCATACCCACTCAGCAAGAAACTTTGGTGTTATTCATGGCATACACCTTCCATTTCTTGCCTTTACCTAGCCTACCTGTTGACACACCTCTTTCAATGATGTGTAAATGACAGCTGACACATGCCACTCTTGCTCCAATGAGCTTCCCTTCTTTCATACATACCCCACTCGGGATGTCACCTATCTTCTACTCTGTTACTCCCCTTATCCTACTCCTACACTCCACTGACTGTGCTCATTTGCTATGTAAACCTGCAATTCACTATCCTAACCCTCCTTTGCATAGGATTGCCTACTAATGCTTGGTTACATCTCTTAGACTGTGCTTCCCCCCTTAGCAACATCTACTCAGTGGCCATGTTGTCTTCAGCCTGCCATTCCCTTGCATTGTAAATTAACAATTTAAATAAAATCCACATTTGTGGGTTTTAATTTTTATTTTTCTGGTTTTTAGAGCACAGCCCATTTGCGCGGCGCTGCAGTATGCTTAAACATTGGAAATCGAGAAAAAAAAAATATTTTTTTTTTCATATTGCATCAGGAAACATTGCCATTGGCCATATATTTGGCCATTGGCATGCTTCCTGCACTGGATGCAACCTTTATTTGGAGCTGTCATGGCTCCGTTTTGCTATTTGCAGAACAGTACTCAGTTGTCAACTGAGTACATTTCTGCAGATAACACTGCTCTTACTCGGACAGGTTCAGGTTTCCTGAATCACAAATCTACCTCATTTGCATGCCTTTCACCTGCAATTGAGGTAATTTGCATAACCCGGCCTGTCCGTGTAAGAGCCATTTTAGGAGCTCTCTTGCACGCCCCTACAGGCTGTTCCTGGATCGCTCGTTGGACATGATGGCTGCATGGAGTTTTACTCTACTCTTAGACTCCATGCAAGCCATCGTGAATCCGGCCCATAATAAATTAAATGTGAAATATATACTGCACTAAGCTCTAAATCCTGAATAGTAATATGGAACATATCAATGCATGTACCATGCGGCATTGCCTTGTGTTAACCTTTGTTTTCCAGGTTGTAGTAATCCAAGAGGGTAATGCACAGTACAATAACTATCTGTCATGCATGCATCATAGGATTACAAGTTCAGACTGTCGAACCAAAGAAACTATGAGACAGAAATCAGTAAAACAAAAAAAGCACCAGTTCCCTAGTAGCTTAGTCTGAAGAGAATTAACTTAGTTGTTAATTTTGCACACCCAGATATGGTTCAAATCCAGGGAGTGGTACTAAGTTCTGTGCATATCTATCTCTAATGTAAAAACAGTCAGGTAGTGTTAACAGATATTTTCCCAACAAGATTTATCGGAAAGTAAATGTTGCCAGTAGCTGTATGAAGGGTATACTAATAAACTGTGTACAACTGTTCAATTATCCCTCCACATGCCTGCAAATGACACAAGGGCAGGTACGTACAATATGCACTCTTTCCAAATCATAACTTTCAGCTGTACAGATATTCACTGAATGTCCAGATATTTTTCTCAAATTTTTGGTCCATTTCACATAAAGTAGTGGTGTCATGGCAAATCAATGGCAAACCATTATAGACTAAAGTTAGAAAATAATGATAGATATTCAACTGTCAGATGTCATATCTATCAGAAAAGCCATACAAACACAAAACCTGTTATTTTATAAACTTTCTAAGTTTGTAAGAGCAATATCTAAAAAGTTTCCATATTCATGGGCCTTTGTCCCACTCTTATGCATGGCTTTGTTCAGATGTCATGCTCTAAAATGTTGAGAGGTATGTTTCTGATACATGTCTCTCAAATGTCAAGCTGTCATGGCTACTGGTCACTACTGCAACCAGATAGGAAACCAGTTGACTTATGACAGTAGAACACTCACATAACAGCAGTTCAGGGTACCCCTCCTGTGCCAGATATGTAACCCGGACATGTACGAGTCCCCTGTAGTCATGTACCTAGGGTTGTCACAGTTTGCCTCATACCGTTCCAGGCTGACAGTTTAATAGGTATGTTTGTACTATGGAAGCTATGACCATAGGTAGATATAAAGTGAGGGCAGACCCATAGAATATTGAGCAGTACTGTTGTAGAAAATAGAAGCATAAACAGCTGTTAATGGATTTTCTGTCTCTCCCCACCCCTCATCTGCATCAATAATTATTACTCATATACTACAGGCATGTTGTGGTCCAACCCTAATGTTGGGACTTGTGTTATATTATTGTTAATATGTTTGATTGCTTGCATGTTAACATATCTTGTTCAAATATCATTGTTGGTGGCATGTTGCCATCAATGTTACTGGCATGTTGTTACGATGCATACTGTTGTTCCATTTATGCATGTGCTCTCTTTGCTATGCAACTGTTCAAATCTGTTTCATGGGATTAATTGGAACACCAATGCATGCTGTTATAATTAATCTTGAAGAGTGTTGTTCATGACTAACCAACATATTTTGTAAAATCTCAACACCATAGCGTATTTGGGAAGGCAGAACCCAGTGGATCTGCCTGTCCCACCTCATCTGGCTGTGGCACTGAGCCAAAGCACATCTATGACCCAACCCAGATCTCCCTCATCTGCTAGTCCTGTACCACCTTCGGGTGGAACTGCCACAGGGGATGGGGCCTGTTCCCCCCTGGGAGTGGGTGCTGACAGGATGCTGTCACCCGTAGTCAGGACTGGGGTTTGGTGTGCAGCACCCTTCGATCCAAGTATGGAGAGCAGCTGCACCAGATTGAGGGTGACCTGGCACACCTTGAGGGGCAGGCTGCCCCTCCTGTCCAGCCCCCAGCACAGCCACCATTGGAGTGTGAAGGTGCAGTGGTGACTGCCCATGGGTGGGGATCTCAATACCACTGTAACCATATGGGGGCCCATGGGCTTCAGATTCCCAGCCACACTCCCCATCAAATGAGTTTACCCACCTCATGTGTCATATACTGCCCCTGTCTGTTGTCTTGTCTGTCTTGTCTGTCTCCCTACCCATCCTACCTCCTCAGACATACCTACAACCCTTACCCAACATCCGTCCCTCACATTAAAAGAAAGTGCATCTGTCCCAAAAAAAATCTACCCATACATAGCTGCCCATTTCGCACGTGTCCACTGGACACATGTAATCTGGCCCAATTGGCTTGACAACACAGTTTTGTTGCTCTCACCCCTCTCTCTGGGGTTGGAGTGTCCAAATACACCTCCAACCTTTGTACAAATGCAGAGCTGTTGCTGTATAAGAAATGGACAGCTACGGACCTTCCCTACACCAGTCCTGCACATCCCTAGCTATCTTTCATATTGTTTTTTCCCTCTGCATGCCCCTTTTCACAACTTACCTATAACCCCTTTTACTTTTCTTTTAAAGAAATTAACATGGGTGTAAGCAAGAGTAAGCAGAAGTAAGCGAGTTTTTGTGATGGTAAGTGACGCCAACACACATTAAGCATCTGTATGGTTAACCATATGTTAGCATTGCTTAGCATCATGCAAACCCACACAAACCTGCTTACAACTGCTTTAATCACTCTGCTTCCATCAGACACTGTTCTGCCTAGCAACAAAATAACTAGCATAGCCAAGTCTTGAACGCAGGGCCCAGTACATCATAGTCAGAGCAATGCACCACTACACCATTTGAGCTGTACGGACTACTGACACTTTTTCAAACATATCATGCAGTAGAGTCCATCAACAGTAGGGAAAATATTTTGTAGAATCAGTCAGGTTTTGTATATATACATATACACATGCATATATGTATGGAGATGCACATATATGGAAAATATATACATAATATAAATAGTGATATACATATAATATATATATATATATATATATATATATATATATATATATATATATATATATATATATATATATACATATATATATATATATATATATATATATATATATATATATATATATATATATACATATATACACACATATATATATATATATATACATATATACACACACACACACATATATATATATATATATATATATATATATATATATATATATATATATATATATATATATATATATATATATATATATATATATATATATATATATATATATATATATATATATATATATATGTATGCTCATAACATGCAGTGGAGTCATACCTCAGAACCATACCTCAACCTCTTAGTGGAAGACATCTGGCCAAAGGGTGTCAAAATGGGGGGACAATGGGCCAAAACTAAGGACACATTTTAAATATTGCTGTTATAAATGTAGAATGTTGCCAGCGTGACAGAGTTTGTTGCACCATACATGTGCTGAAGGATGTAAGTTCTGAAACTGAAATGTATGTCATCATTTACTGACCGAAATCCTCAGATCATCACAGTGATTTATCAGGGAAATAAAAATAATGAATCTGTGGAACAGACCAGAAACATGAGCAACAAACCTAGACATTCTGAAACAATCTGGCCAGTCGAGATATATGCTCAAAACTCCTTAGTGCAGCGAATCTGGACCAAGCCTGACAAAGTGGGGGGGAGAAAGCGATGAAAATAGGGACAGTTTGTTGGGCTGTCTCCACAATCTTCATTGTAAGAGGTATTTCCAACCACCCTCTGTGATGCTGTTGTTCATACACTTCCATGAAATTCTCCTCACAGGCAAGGAAAAGGACCAACGCCCACATGAAGTACTTAATTATAGTAGTGTGTTGCCATGCCATTGGCTATAGGAATAACAACACAGCTGTTCTGCATGCAATTAGCAAGTGGGGGACACCAATAAGTGCACAGGCCATCAGCTGCTCATGAGCATTACCTACAAAGGCAAGCTGTTGCCTATGCAAAACAGATGTATACCCTACATTTCAGGGAGAGAGAGAGATAGAGAGAGAGAGAGATGGACAGACAGATAGACAAACAAACCAACCAGCACATATTGGAATCCAACCAACCACACTTGGAAAAAAAAAGGTATGTCAAACAAGTAAGCATGTAATGGAATGCAGTAGGGGGTGTGTAATAATGGGAAATAGGACGTTCAACAAATGTGACTCAACAGGACTTGCTGTACTAATATATTACTGATCAGAACCTATGACCATAACATCTGGGTCTGTCTGCAGTAACATATATCACAGCTCAGGTCCCTGAGTCACCTCAGGAAAGGATGGCTCACATATGACTACTTCTGGAGTGTGTGTTGAACAATACTGACTGTGACACTGCTAGGCCAGCTACTGGGATGTCATATATATCTATATGTTAATTGTGAATATAGCTATGATATACATGTTTGTCTCAGAAATGCGAGAGACCTATACAGGGTATTTGCATAGTAAAACTACAGTTGCAGATGTATGTGTTGAACTGCATGTGATATACTGAGTTCATACTATTCAACTGTCAAGTGTTATGCACACTGACCATATGTGTGCCTCATATTTGTAGTCATTTACTCATAGAGTTGTGTTATGTCTGACAAATCATGGCAACCTGAGAAGACTAGCATTACAACATCTCCTGCTCTTTCTTTTGTCTGCTCCTGTTAGGGGTCGCCACAGCAGATCATCTGTCTCCATTTCTTCCTGTCCTCTGCATCTTACTCTGTCACACCAATCACCTGCATGTCCTCTATCACCACATCCATACACCTTATCATAGGCCTTCCTCTTGTCCTCTTACCTGGCAGGTTCATCCTTACCATCCCTTCCTCAATATACTCAGCATCCCTCCTCAGCATATGGCCAAACCAACATAATCCTGCTACTTTCTGGCTTTGTCTCCAAACTGTCCAACCTGTGCTGACACTCTAATATACATATTCCTAATACTGTCCACCCTCGTCACACCCAGTACAAATCTTAACATCTTTAACTCTGCCACATCCAGCAATGACTCCTGCCTTTTTGTTTAAAGCCACTGTCTCCAAACCATATAACATAGCTGGTCTCACTACCCTCTTGTAGACCTTCCCTCTCACTCTTAATGGTACTCGTCTGTCACAAATAACTCTTGACATGCTTCTCCACCCTCCCCATCCTGCCTGTACTCTCTTCTTTACTTCTCCCCCACACTCGTTATTACTCTGAACTGTTGATCCCAAGTATTTACACCCATCCATCTTTGCAAACTCTACTCCCTGCATCCTCACCATTCCTCTATTCTCCCTCCCATTCACACATATATATTCTGTCTTAGTCCTGTTGACCTTTATTCCTCCCCTCTCTAGAACATATCTGCACCTCTTCAGGGTTTCCTCAACCTGTTCTCCACTCACACTACTGATCATAATATCATCTGCAAACATCACAGTCAATGGGGACTCCTGCCTGATCTTGTCTGTCAACCTGTCCATCACCACTGCAAATAAGAAAGGGCTCAGAGCTGATCCCTGATGCAGTCCTACCTCCACCCTAAACACATCTGTCACTCCCACCACAGAACTCACTGCTGTCACACTACCCTTGTACATATCATGTAGCACTCTTACATATTCCTCCACCACTCCTGACTTCCTCATACAATACCACAACTCCTCTCTAGGCACAATGTTATATGCTTTCTCTAAGTCCACAATGACACAATGCAACTCCTTCTGACCTCTGTACTTCTCTTTCAGCACTCTCAGAGCAAACATCACATCTGTAGTGCTCTTTCCTGGCATGAAATCATACTGCTGATCACTAATCCTCACCTCCCTTCTTAACCTAGCTTCCACTACTCTTTCCCATAACTTCATGCTGTGACTAATCAATGTTATCCCTCTGTAGTTACTACAGCTCTGCACATCACCCTTATTCTCATAATCGGTACCCAAACACTTTTTCTCCACTCTTCATGCATCCTCTCACTTTCCAAGATTTCATTAAACAATCTGGTTAAAAACACCACTGCTATGTCTCCTAAACACCTCCATGCTTCCACAGGTATGTCATCTGGACCAAGAACCTTTCCATTCTTAATCCTCTTCATAGCTATCCTTAATTCCTCCTTGCTAATCCATTGCACTTCCTGATTCACCATACCCACATCATCCAGCCTTCTCTCTTATTCTCTTCATTCAACAGCCCTTCAAAGTACTCTTTCCATCTGCACAACACACTCTCCTTGCTTATGAGTACATTTCCCTCATTATGCTTTAGCACCCTTATCTGCTGCACATCCTTTCGAGCTGGGTCCCGCTGTCTAGCCAATCAGTACAGGTCCTTTTTTCCATCCTTATTGTACAACCTTTCATACAACTTTTCATACGCCTCATCCTTAGCCTTCACCATCTCTCTATTTGCCATGCACTTCATCTCCTTATACTCCTGTCTACCTTCTTCATCTCTCTGACAATCCCACTTCTTCTTTGCCAACCTTTTTCTCTGTATATTCCCCTGTACTTCCTCATTCCACCACCAGGTCTCCTTGTCCTTCTTCCACTGTTCAGATGTTACACCAAGCACCTTTCTAGTCACCTGCCTTACTAGTTCTGCTGTAGTTACCCATATATTCAGTAACTCTTCACTACCACCCGCTGCCTGTCTTAACTCTTCCCTGCACTCAACCTCACAATCTGCCCTCTATCAGTTTCCACCATTTGATCCTTGGTGCTACCCTCACACTCCTCCTCCTCTTGATCACCAACGTCATCCCACAGACCAACATTCCATGCTATCTAACTACACTTTCCCCTGTCACCACTTTACAGTTGCCAATTTCCTTCAAACTGGCATAGGATATACTCCACCTGTGTGCATCTTCCTCCACTCTTGTATGTCACCCTATTGTCCTCTGTCTTGTTCAAATATGTATTCACCACAACCATGTCCATCCTTTTTGCAAACTCCACCACCATCTCACCTTCTGCATTCCTTTGCTTAACACCATACCTACCCATCACTTTTGCATCCCATCTGTTCCCTTCACCAACATGCCCATTGAAATCTGCTCCAATCACCACTCTCTCACCCTTGGATACAGTCATCACCACTTCATCCAACTCACTCCAAAGTTTTTCTGTCTCATCCATCACACATGCAACTTACGGAGCATATGCACTAACAACAGTCATCATCGCATCATCAATTTCCAGCTTCATAAACATCACTCTATCCAACACTCTTTTCACCTCCAAAAACACTCTTGGCATACTGTTCCTTCAGGATAACCCCTACACCATATTTCCTCCCATCCACACCATGATAGAACAATTTGGACCCAACTGCAATACACCTAGCCTTACCCCCCTTCCATCTGGTCTCTTGCACACACAATATAGTAACCTTCCTTTTTCCCATCATATCAGCTAGCTCTGTCCCCATACCAATCATACCGCCAACATTAAGTTCCTACCCTCAGTACCACACTCCTAGCCTTTCTCCTGTCATCCTGCCATGTGAGCATTGGACATCCTCCAGGGTATGTCTGTGAATTCAAAAGCTACTGTGCTATCAAATGACTTGTGTATTACAGCAATATTAAGAAAGTGTCACAAATTTTGGCCCATTGCCCCCCATGTGTGTGTGGCATCCTCCAGATGTCCTGCTCTAACAGGTTGACAGGAATGACTGAGCAGCAAGAGTGTAAATACAGTGTGCCATACTGACATAGAACAGAAATGTATATCAGGTATTACCTGTGCACATGTATGTATGAGTAGGAGTGGCTGCCTCATAATGACAGACATGGGATGCAAAATGTCAGGCAAATAAGCTGTATATGTTGTACACGTGTGTAATCTTAGTTTTTGTGCATCCAACAGAGTTAGTTTTCTACAGCTACTGGGTGTTGCATTGCACTGACACAGACATGGGTACTAGAATAAGCATGATTATCAGGTTGAAATTGGAGAGGTATCCGACTGTGTTATGACCTGGTGTCCATGCCTACTACAAACAAATATAGGACCACCTACATAGCTGTATGGACTCAGCAATACCTTACTTGTAAAACCTGTCTCCACCAAAGTAGAGTAATCCCCTTTGTTGTACAGCAGCAATACACAAACCACATAATTGGTCACTATATTGGCTGTACAGAGCAAAGTAGGAGCAGCAAGTCAACCTTTGTCTGAATGAGCATATGAGGTCACAAGTGGATTATTGTAAGGCTAACTATGAGTACAAATTAGACACATCTACCAAGGGCAATCACAAGGTCATCTTCACATGTCTGCAAACTCAGAGTCAACAACCCAACCCACCCTGTAATGGTGGGCAATCACGCCACATACACACACCATAGCTATAGCCAACCTGCTGCAGACAGGTTTAGGGAAAGCATCACCCCCCTGGATCACCATCAGTATAGGTGGATATGCACAGCACCCACACCCCTCGCCTCATCATCAGGGAGCAGGTGCACACTGCCTGTTTAAAGTCAACAAAAGCAAGTTTCCATGGGACCTGATAACATTCCTGTCTTCATCCTACATGAACTCAGGCATATGCTTCCAGCTCCATTACACAATGCATGCAAGCAAAGCCGAGCACCATTGACATCCTATCTGCAAGGAAGATGACCACTGTCATCCCTCTACACAAATGTGAATGATGAATGGTGGTTTGTGCAATGTACTGACCCTCATTGGGTGGAACATGACATATTAGGACCAGGAGTGCAATGTAGGCTCATACTGTGCTGATAGATGACAAGGGTATGATGTGGTTGTAAGTGGTGGCTAATGATAGGCAATATTGATATGCTGGCTCTGTAAATAACTCTGGGCAATGTCTGAGGTCCTGTGATGTGTTTCCCTGTTTATGTCTTCCAAGTGACATGCAGAGTCAGCCAGCATACATTACAGAGGAGAATGCAGCTATCACTGATATAATAATCCAGCACCATGTGGTGCTGTTTAGCCATATCCAACAAAATCTGTGAAAGTGCACTGCCCTGTGAGATGACCTTGTCCACAGAGTTAACACTGTGGGCCACCATGGCTGCACATATGATCAGATCAGGCATCGGGCAACTGACCTGACATGTCATGCCTGCAAAGGGCTGCTACCCTGGCCAGGGACCATACTGCTACAGGTGGGGGTCCAGCCAGAAGGGGCCCATTTACGGCAACAGAGAAGCTCCTTGCCAACATTGTGGCAGCCCCTACACAACAGCCAACACATGAAACACAAGTCATGGATGTGGGTGGGACCCAGGCAACAGGCGAGGAGCATCCAGGTAAGGCCACAGTGCACATCAATTTAATCATGTAGTAGTCATACTGTCTTCTATAGATTATCTAGATGCATATGTCAGTTCAAACTGCATTTGTGGGTGGGGTTTAGTAATGCACACATGTGCACATCTATGGTGAGGGACAGCAAATTGTGTACTATCATAGCTTGTACTGTACCAATGCAGAAACGTAGCATTCATCTTGTACCAATACCAAATGTAAGTGTGCTGACAATACCTCTCCCCCACAACTACATAGGTCCCTCTAGTATGGATGTGGGGCAGCAGTCTGAAGCTGGTGAGTATGGGATTTCCCTGTTGTGGCTCACCAGTACTCTGGGCATGTTAAGGTCATGCATGTGACCATGCACACAACTGTTACTCTCAGCCATTTTGCAATATCTGCAAGTTCACTTGTGGTGAGGTTAACTGCATTGCATCACAGTGGTCATCAGAGGGGTGTATTTGCAGGAGATGTCACATATTTGTAGCATGCCTCACAACCTGTCATTGCAAGGCATCTGGATAAAGACTGACAAAATGGCGGGGCGAAGGGCCAAAACTAGGGACATATTTTATAAATTAGTATTATACAGTGCATATAAATGGTCTACACACACCTGTCAGAATACCAGGTATTTGTGATATACAAAAATGAAAGCACAATAAAACATTTCTGAAACCTTCCAACCTTTCATGTGACCTATAGCCTGTACAATTCAATTGTAAAACAAACAAATCTGTTAGGGGAACAACTATGACACATAAAAAACTTACAAGAAGCTAGATGCAAATGCGTGCACAGGCTGAAGCTAATACTGTGTTGAAGCAGCTTTCAATATTATTACAGCATTACGTCTTCTTGGGTACACTCCTGCCATCAATTACAGAGACTCTTTGATTAACAGCAAATAACAGTTAGCTGTCCTACTAGGATTATCCTAAATTTACTCATTTACCAGCAATAGCCATAGTTCACATACAGCTTACAAAGCAGCAAAGGGATCTCATTTGTGAAAGGTATCAACCCAGAGAAGGTGCACACACATTTCCACATCATTGCATATACCATGGAACACAGTGAAGACAGTCATCAAATGGTGGTGGAAATATGGGGCAACAGTGACATTGCAAAGAACTGGACATCCCTCCAAATGTGGGGAAAGACAAGAACCAAACTGGTCAGGGAGGCTGCCAGGAGAACTATAGCAACATTATAGGAGTTGCAGGAATCCCTGGCAAGTACCAGTTGTGTACTACATGTGACAATAATCTCCTGTTTTCTCCACATGTCTGGCCTATGGAGTAGGGTTGGATGTTGGAAGCCTTCTCACACACAGAACAACATCCAGGTCTGGTGAATTTTCTCAAGAAAAATACATCAGGTCTCCAAAAGCATATGGGAGAATGTGTTATGGTGTATTGAGACCAAGGTTGCACTATCTGGCCACAATACCAAAAGGTTTGTTTGGCACAATAACAACACTGTGCATCACCAAAAGAACACCATCCCCATGATGAAGCATGGTGATGGCAGTGTCCTGCTTTGGGGTTGCTGTTCATAAACTGGAAGTGGGCCTTTAGCCAAGATAGAGGGGATTAGGAACAGTTCAAAATACCAGTCCCTTTTGGCCCATTATCTTCATGTGTCTGCTGGAAAGCTGTGGCTGGAGAGGACTTACACCTTTCCACACAATAATGACCCATACCATACATCAAAATCTAAAAAAGAATGTCTTCACCAGAAGACAATCAATGTTTTGGTATGGCCCAGCCACAGTCCACACATACATCCAATAGGAAATCTGTGGGGTGCCCTGGAGAGGCCTGTGCAGAAGAGATGCCCTTTGCAATCTGACAGAGTTGGAGGGCTTCTGCATGGGAGAGTGTACAAATATTGCTAAGTCAAGATGTGCCATGCTGATACACACCCTCCAAAGAAGGCTGACTGCTGTTATGAAATCAAAAGGTGTTTTAACAAAGTATTACTTTAAGGGTGTGCACAGTCATGCAACCAGCCTGTTGTACATATTTCAACTGATACATGTTACCCCTAACTGATGTGTTTGTTCTTCAATTAGATTGCACAGGTTATAGGTCACATTAAAGGTGGGAAATGTTATCATATGGTTTTGGTGGTCTCATGTTATATATCAGACAAACCTGGCATGTTGACAGGGGTGTCTACACTTGGGGCAACCAGTTCAGTTGTGACACACATGTACTGCAGGTTTTAAAGTGTGAAACACAAAATATGTCATTAATTAGTGACACCAGTCCTCATATCATCCCAGTAATGTGTCAGACAAACACAGGATTTATGACGAACAGGACAGAAATATGAGCCACACATGTAGATATTCAGTGACACTCCACACAGTTGAGATATATGTTCTGTAGGAGTTGCCACTGTGCTATACAGGTGAACAGCAATTATGTGTACATGGGTGCAGTGTGTGCTACTTGCAGGCCCATCACCTACTAACACCACTCACATATCACAGAGGTGTATATAAGTAGTAACACTAAGTGGAAAGGGCTGCACTGCATGATGTTGAGGACCAGTCCAGGGTGTGTATGTAGTAGTCTGACAGTGTTGTGAATGTCACCAGTTGGCTATTGTGAGATCTGTGTAATGCCTGTCTACCACCTCACCTGTATGTGTGTGTGTGTGTGTGTGTGTGTGTGTGTGTGTGTGTGTGTGTGTGTGTGTGTGTGTGTATGTGTGTGTGCGTGTGTGCATGTGTAGCAGCAAATGGTATAATACAGGTATTAATTTACATATGTTGTCTTTCCCCACAACATGGTTCCTCCTGCTCAGAATCCAATGTCACTGTCTCTGCAGACTCTGGCAATGATGATAGTCATAGTCAGGCACAGGCAATGTTGTCAGGGGCTGAATCTCTGCCATCGGTTGGCGTCCCATAGTCCTCCACAATGTCCCCGCACACAGTCACAATGCCCACACATGCCTATCGCCAGCAGCCACAGATGATGGACAGTTGGCAGGTGGTAGCATGGAACAGGCTAGTGTGGTGACTATGGCAGGTATGAGTGTAGACACTGACCATAGCCAGAGTGCAGGCAAGGTCCCACACAGGCTGATGGACAGGAGTGCTCGTAGGAGGACTGCTGCTCATCAAGCTGCTATTGCAAGTGCCACAGAAGGTATCACCAGATGCATGTTTTGGGCTGTCATAGATGCACAGGCATGTAGTAAATGTAGCACCAGACAAATACTCAGGGTGATGGATGCAACTCTTCCTGATTTATGTGGCGACATACGTGACCTTGTTGAGGCCATACACCAAAATACTGAGGTCATAAATAGACGGTGGGGTGAGACCTTGGCAATCCTCGATTGTGGCATGTCTGTGCTAGAGCATGTTGTGGGAGATGGGCATCGTTAACATGGACACAGGTCAGCACCAGCATCAACTGAGAGTATATGGGGCTGTGCACCTTCACACTCCAATAGTGTCAGTGACACCAGCACTACCAAAGTGGGGCTGCTGTACACATCATAATGGAGCAGGCCATGGGCACGTTGTCCTGGCCGGTCCCATCAGGAACATGGATCCAGCAGACAGCAATCACCATTAGGAAGCAGTACTGCATCTGGCCTTGGGCCTGGTAGTGCTAGTGAGACCCCTGGCAGGACCAGTTCATGTGTCCTTGGCCAGAGGCGGTGAACTGGACACTCTGCCATGTACAGTCCACAGATGTCCAACATACCCTTGTGTAGAGCAGCCACATGGCGTAACTGTGTGCATACATACATACACACACATGCACATCTGTAGGCAGGTCACCTCCAGACACACACAGAACCTCTGCACAGCCCATCTATAGGATACCCTTCCAAACACACACACATGGATGTCAACTGTATGGCCCAGCCTAGGCCTAGGCCTCTGGGAAGCCCACACCACACCCTGTACATATGATGACACATGTGCCACATCCCTGTCATCTATACCATTAATGCAGGGACAGGCTAATATAGGTGTGATGCACAGGGTGATTATAGTACAATGTAGCTATGTAATACTGTGTAAGGTGCTGTCTGCTTGCATTTGTTATGGGCACACATAAAGGTGTAGGTACCTTATTAGCCATGATGAATTATTGCTGTTAGTACCACAGTCTAAATGTAGTCTGACATGCTGTATTCTTTTTGTGTTCCAGGTGTCTGTGTGTCTACACTCTGTGGCCCTGCAGACATTACCAACATGGAGTATGGCAGAGTGGAGATGCACCAACCATTTCATAGCCAAGGTACAGCTTTATATGTATGTTTACCAGGTGTGTATGCATGCAACACTGTGTGATGGACACTGTTGTCAGACAGTGTGACCTTGTGTACATACCCCTTGTCACAAATAGGTACCCACCAGACATGTCACCTCAGTGTTGTTTAGTACCACAGGCTCATACATATGGAACAGGTTACTGGAGTACTGTCAGTAGGTCCCTCACCAGCTTAGCCATTAAATTGACCACAACAGATTCACGTGTCAGTACCTGTTGCCCCTGCCATTTCTTTCCCATACACTCAATCCTGATGCAGTTGATGAGGGCATGCATGGTACTGTCTATGACAGGTTTGTGGTATGTATTCCTGTGTTCATAGGATGGAACAGGGAGACAAAATGGTATATCCTTTTCATACACACAGTAAAGACTGACACAGGGGATATGCATATAGTAGCACAAAAACAGTTGACAATAGACAGATTCATAAACCCTACATATCAACTTTAATGTACTACAGTGCTACATATATATGACATGCCCCACATAGATTATATGTGTGGGGCATAACCCACTACCTCTTAAAACACAAAATGTTGTGAATGCCTTCATGGATGGTGAGATAACCCACCAGAAATAGCAGCTGGAGTCATCTATTGTTCCTACAATCCTGGACAAGTGATAGGGTAACAGACATTGTACCAGCATGATGTTTCAGTCAGGTATGATATCTGATGCTGGCATGTGTGTCAGTACACTAATTGTGACCTATTTGGCAATGATATCACACACATGGCCATTGTTAGGGGACACAGACCACATGTAGGTTGCAATCATTCAGATATTCCATAGACATCTGCACAGATGACTGGTATGGCCTGTACAATGGTTTAACATGCCGTATGTGAGGCAGATGCCATTAACACACTATATAAACTAATGCCATCGGGAGGTGGTAAACAAGAATGGATGGCACACACATCAAAATGGTATAACCCACACAGGATATGATTCTCACTCAAACACACACACAAACACAGTTGCCAGCATTGAGATTAGAACCCTAGCTATCTAGTTATTTCTGCTACAGTGTTATGCACTTATTAGATGCTCCATTGAGCTTATATGAATTCACCTTGTCCCAAGGTACTTCCAAGGTTAATGACATCATCAGGCCTTGTAAAGTAGGGTGATGGGAAGTTTACAGGGTGGTAATCCACTCAAAATGGTATAACCCATACACAATATGATTCTCAACCCAAACACACACACACACACACACACACACACACACACACACACACACACACACACACTTACTTGCCAGTATTGAGATTAGAACCGCTACCTATCTAGTTATTTGTACTATAGTGTTACACAGTTATCACACGTGCTACAGAGCTTACAGGGTTGATAGGTGTCCAATGGCACTTCTAAGGTGAATGACAGCAGCACATCTTGTGGAATAGGGCAATGAGAAGTGTACTGAGTGTGAACAGTCTCCTTATACTTAGACCTATGACACACACACACACACACACACACACACACACACACACACACGCAGGTGATGTGATATTATAAACGCAACCTCAGTATTATTACACAATGGGGCTCACCTTTTATGCTGGCATGTGCAACTGTTTACAACTGGTATGCCACTGTTCACTGTAGGACATCACTGCAAGTCATTCAGGGTATCCATGTGTGTGACTCACTCTGTGCCCCCCCTCTCTATCATTGTCTGTCTCACACTTCCCCACATCTATTTGTGTGTATGCTTGACATATATCTATTGCCCATATATATATATATGTATGTTATCTCACACAACAGATGTAGATATATCACATATGGGCCACCAACAGCTAGCTGAGGGTAATCCTGTCTGAGGTGTCTTTGTGGGGACAGTTAAGGTGTACATTGCTATCTGTATTCAGATATATATATATATATATATATATATATATATATATATATATATATATATATATATATACACTATACAATCATATAGTCTGATGTGGGCTCCAACATGCCCTGTGATTCTCTAATGTAGCAGCATGCCCAGTGTGACCTTCTATAGTTAAATTGGGACTCCATTCCAGAGATAGGTGAACTCCAGTCCAGGGTTTTGTGTGCTACAGCCATACCTATCAGGAGTACACAGGACTTTCCTTGGGGTACAGGGTTTGTTCAGCAGACATTTTCTGAAATATCTGTAGTCTGACACTGCAATGTAGTGTGTCATTACCTAGTGTCAGGCATCCTCAGATCATCACAGTGCCTTACCAAAGGAATACTAGTTGTATGATGCATAGACCAATATTATGAGGGCAGCTATGTACATTCTTGCCCAACAAGGCCATTTATGAGGTGTGGCTATAGCCAGTTGAGTGATGAAGAGCTGTGTAAATAGTCCAACAACTTGGTGATATATTGGCTGGGGATCTCCTGCTTATGTGGTATCTTTCTAACCTGAGATGTCATATCCTTTTGTGGCCATACCTCTCACCTGTACATTTTTTGGCAGGTTGTCCAGGTGTTTGGCCGGAGGTTTCATCCTGTATACATACACTTGTGTTTTTATGGGAAGTAAGTTACATACAATTCAAGAGTGATGTTACAAAATAATGACAGACATTACTGTTTCAGACTACATAACCTTCAAAAAATGCCTGCTACTACAAAACCCTCACCCTACCAACTTTCTCAGTATGTAAGGGTGATATTTGCAACACATGCCTATCGTTGTGCCTTTTTTCCACTTTTATTTCTGCCCTTGTCCAGACATCTTGCTGTCAGAGTTTGGGAGTTATGGGTGTGGGTACAGAGTGCATTCTACTGTGCAGGCATGTCCATTATATGTAAAAGCAAACATAAGAAAAAAGGATTATTGAAAATAACCACTGGCAATAGTATCAAAAAGCACTATATTCACAAAAGCCTTAACACTTTGGCTACACATCCTTCAAGATGTCCATTATATGTGTAGTATATTCCACATAGCCCTGTGACTGCCAGGTATGTCAGTGGCAGAGCAGTGGGTATCACTGTCATGCATAATAGTTAGCACAGTTGTTATCTGCACATGGTCCTGTCAAAGACAGCACTGTACCTAGGGCACTACAAGACAACTTCCAGGAGAACATGCTGGCCAGATCCTGACAGTATTAACCACACGTACACATAGCTTATTGACCCCTGCATATTGTGGACAGGCAACATGTTTTCATGTGTATTGGGACAGTCCTGCTAATGTGTGCTATGCTGCTATTTCCCTGCAACCATACATGTTCCTGCATTTCTGTGGTTATATGGGGGGCACACCTGTCAACTGTACACATTTGCACAGACTATGCTGATATTTGCTTTACATTTTGGTTCCATTTACCATACTATTATGCCCTGTCTTGGGGACTAGAGGCATATCAGTAAAGACCTCATGTCAGATTGTAATGGCATACATTTGAGTTTCAGACTTCTTACCCTTCATAGCCTTACTGCAACTACAAGGCCTGTTGTGCAATCACTGTGTGAGTCTTTGGGGGGGGGGGTAATTCAACTTTGCTGACATTTGTGTGCCTTTACCAGACATTTCTCTCTGGTTTTCTACAACTGACTTGCTGTGTGGGTGTGAGGGGTGGGTATGGGACCCCCACACTAACATCCATGTCAGTGATCTATGACCCCCCCAGTTAGCTGTCCCCATACATATAGTGCAGTGGGATTTGCAACCTTGGGTACTTTTGCATAGTGTGGAGCGGCCAGTTGTGGGCAGACATTTCCTGGTGTCCCACATAGCTGTCAGTTGTTGCTGCTATCCCAGTAGGCCGCCCCATTCCCTTGCATGCATGCAGCATTACCATAGATATGCTATCAAAACGTACTAATCCATTCATTTATTGTTAAGAAGACTGACTTACCTTGTACCTACAGCAGTTGTGAGGACGGTGCTTGAGGGCTACCTATGTTGGATGCACACAGTACACTGCCTATACATGGTAAGTTACAGGTAATGTGATGTGTGTGTCATCCATTTTACTGTGTTTGCCAGTCAGAGTGATGTGTCAGTCCCAGGGATCCCTACAGTGTCAGTGTGTGTGCTATGCATTGCCTCTTTGCCAAGGCCTGAGCATACTAGGCACTCATCCATCTCCATCTGCCTACAAGAACAGGCTCAGGGGCCTCCTCCTCTGAGTCCCTCTGTGCCTGTGGGGACCCTGGCAATGGTGGTGGCCTGTGTGCCCCTTCCTCATGCTGTTCCTGCTGCAGCTGTTTTCACAGGATCATATTGTGTAGCATGGCACATACTATGAACAAGTGTGCACATGTGGCTGGAGAGTACGGCAAGACTCCACTGGATATGTCAAGGCAGTAGAACAGTGACTTGAGCATCCCAAACACACACACTCTATAATGATCCTGGTTTGTGCGTGTGCCCCATTATGGCATTCTTGTGTGTGTGCATTTCTGTTGGGTGTGATCACCCATGGCTCAAGTGCTTAGCCAGCATTAGCTACCAGATGACCATATGGGATGCCCCTACTGGCAAATGTCTGGTACAGCTGTGACAAATGACAGATGTGGGAGTTGTAATAGCTTCCAGGGCTGCAGCAGACACATTAATGATAATGCCCTGGGCATTGCACATGACCTGGAAGTTGATGGAGGGGAATCTTTTGCAGTTTATGTAGACGCTACCTGTTCACTGTGTGGTGTTTTGATGTAGATGTGCATGCAGTCTATTGCACCCAGTACCACCAGGTATTCTGCTACATGGTGGAAGAGACACATATTGCTGGTCCTCTCCTCATGGGTGTTGGGGAAGTAAATGGTGTTCCCCAGCTTGTGAGGGCATGGCATCCAGGAACTGGTGGAGTACCCTGGATGCAGTTGCCTGTGAGACCCCCATGATGTCCCCAGTAGGTCTTTGGAAAATACATGTAGCTAGTATTCTTAAGGATACATATACCTTGGTATCCACTGGGATGGGTTCCCCTCAGTTGGCTCTAGGTCTGATTTGAGGCCAGCACAGCTCAATGATTTGCTGAAGTGGTTGGAGGTTGGCATACTGGTTAAGGTGTTTACCTTACAGACACAAGGTGCAGGGTTTGATTCTCACATGGGGCAATTGGCTATGCTTAAAATGGCCCACAAGGGCACTTAGACTAGTACTAATCTATGAACCTATGAATCTATGAACCTATGTCTCTGTCCACCCTGTAGCGCTCTTCTATCTCCAGATGATGTAGCCCCTGCTAAGTTACCCTGGATCTGCGGCAGTTGTCAGCATTATCCTCCTCACCACCATCAACCTCTAGCACATACTGATGATTCAAAGCAATGGCAGCCCCTAATATTTTTCCAGTTAAAATTCCACCACATGTATATACCAATGGTGCAGAGTTTGTGGGAAAAAAAACAGACTGTAAGGTGTTTCCATAGTTTATACTGTTGTGCTACAGATGCTTCTTGTATGACTGGCTGACTATGATGCATTCCATCTGCTAGCTATGTCATTTGTTCTTGATTGTTTTTATTCTGCTATTTTCCTTTTTTCATTTTTTGCCTTCCCATTTCCACCCCATTTAAGCCCTGATGCACACCCTGTGCTGAAATGTAAACAGTCCAGCTATTTCTGTTTTTTTTTGTTTGTTTTAAACCCAGTGCATGCCATGCAAACTTGTTTAGCTAATGTAAACACTAAGAAATGGCCCACCCTGGACATGAACACACTCTTCATTTCATGGAATAAGTCAATACAGACTCAGACACACCCCCTTGCTTAGCTGTGCTTAGCTAAGGTTATCTGGGGGCATATAGCTCCAATGTGCTTACACCATGCATGACACACACCCCTTTTCATGTTTGTTGCTCCTCCTGCTTACATAATTGTGTTATAGCACCTACACGGTTAGGTGCAGTTTGGCACTTAGAATATTTTTTTGATTCAGTAAATGTCCCCTCATTTGCATACCCCACTAACTTAGTCCCTAGTTACTGCACTACACCAGAGCCTTTCCTCTTAATAACCGCTGTTCTCTGATATTGTTTTCATTCTGCATGCCATAGACTATAATGGCAAAATGCAGATTTCTCTTTAAATTGAATTTTCACATTTTTTTTTGTTTTCGGCACAATCACATTTGCCTGCCACTGCTCTATGCTTAAACGGCCAAAATCGGCCCCCCCAAAAAAGTTTAGTTTTTATAAAAATTAAACACTTTTATATGCCAGTGGCAATATATTTGGCCATTGGCATGGCTAAAGATTACAATACATGCTTTTATTTGACCTGTCATGCCCTGTTTTAATTTTTGCAGAAATGCATTTGGCTACTGCAGCTAACACTATTCTTGCATGGATGTCCACCTATTTGCTGAGTCACTAATTCACCTCATTTGAATGGTTTTCACCAGCAAATGAGGTAATTAGCATTACGCGGTAGTGTCTGGGCAGGAATAGTGTAAACAGGCTCGTGCACTTCAGGACAGTAGTTTACTGGATCCTCAGCGCCGATATTCCATGCAGGAGCAGCTACACTGTTCTTGCATGGAAAAAACTGCTTGTTGAATCCCAGGGTGTCTCTCTGTTTCAACAGATTCCAAGCATACCACCTTGGAGCACTGTGTCCCATTCCCAAGTATCTGACATATACACTTGAATATTTAATTTTGCACACACACACACACACACACACACACACACACACACACACACACAGACACACACACACACACAGCTGGGAAAGGCAGATTGCTGCCACCAGTCAGATACTCTAAAGTTATTACAAAGGATAACCAATTATATTCTGTCAAATTAATACTAATATGAGTGTGGTCGAAGCAGTAAGGCTTATCAAAGTGGCCACAGTATCACTAAAAAAAGCACAAGTACTCTCAAGTTGTTAAAAGTATTCTCTAAAAGTCCAGCCACAATGAAAAGGTATAAAAATATTTTATAATGAATAATAAAATAGAGAACAAGTGAATACTTGATATTTAGTTACAATAAACAGAAGTTCAGTCACAGGGAATATAAAAATAATATAGTTGGATAGAATCTCACACATGCAGAAAAAAAGAAAATATTAAACTAATCTCACTGTATTATTCCTATATGAACTAAAGAGAAACTGTCTCTATTTAACTCACTTAGTATCACAAGGCAAAATGTACTACTGAGATGCTCACTTCCATAAGGCAAGATGAGATACTACACACACTAATTGAACTGTACAACTAACAACTGAACAACTGAACTGTGATAACTGAGTTTGATATTTTATACCAGGTTCCAATGAAAAACAAAAACAAAGACAAACAACAGACTGCTGCTGCCTGAGTTCCATCCTTCAGCTTGTTATAGAATGACATCACATCTAGTCACCTGACTCTGGCATACTACAGAGTCAGAACTCTGTTAAGATTCTGTTTCAGCATTTTTAACATAAGCAACTTTTACAAATACATTTTTCATGCAAGCATCTGCACAAATCAATGTAATAATCAAATTTCATAAAATTATTTATAAAACATCAGCCAGCCATGCTGGCATATGCCACGCATGCACCATACCACTTTTCCTGGTACAGCTGGCAATACCTCACAACATCACACAAGTGTACTACATTGGTTATGTCAGTGCTTCAAAATCAAAGCATTGAAGACATCAGTCTACCAGAGGTTTAATAAAATACTGAAATCTGCTAAGGTATATTATTGATCGGGGGAGGGGATAAAAACTGTGATTAGTTGTTATCTTATTTATTGATTACAATCAGAGAGGTGCTATAAGTTTCACATGGGTTTATCCCCCATTTTAATTTCCATACAGCAAGCATCCAGTAGGGCTGCTTGACATTGCTAAGAAAATGCTAGAAGAGGAGGATACCATTTATGCTAATTTTCCGGACAGAACAAAGTTGGTGATACTCATAGTAAGGGACCACATGCAGACAGAACAAGAAATTCAACAAGTTTATAATAATAATGCTTAAAATTAGTGTGCAGAGGATTAAGAACCTGTTAACAATCTGTTTCCTGTGGTCCAGTGGTCAAGGGTTTGACTCCCTCAGCCTCCATTGCATAACTGTGTGACTTTGAACAAGTCACTTAACCAAAAAGCAGTCCCAACCTGAGTCTGAAAAAGGTTTGTGGAGATCAGTGCTGTATCATGGGTCGACAAATACAAATAAATAAACAAACAAAAAAACAAATAAATAAAACAAAGAATTCATCCTAGGAGATCAAGTACTACATGGTGGTGCAGCAGTTAGCATTGCCGCTTCAAAGCAAGAGGTTCTCCGGTGTGATCCTTAGCTCGGGTGCCTTCTGTGTGGAGTCTGCATGTCCTCCCTGTGGTTGCGTGGGTTTCCTCCGGGTGCTCCAGTTTCCTCCCTCATCCCAAAGACATGCTATAGGTGGATTGGACACTCTAAATTGGCCCTAGGCATGAGTGCATGCATGTGTGTGCCTTCTGTGGAAGTCTGGGTGCCAGGCTGGCAACTCAATACCGTAAAAAACTCCACTACAAATCATGAGTGGACAGGTGATCTGCTGTGGTGACCCCTAACTGGGAAAAAGCCAAAAAAAGATGTAAGATCAAGTACTACTGCTGTTGCTCTGAGGTAGTAATGTGCCAATCAGAAAACTGGATTATCCTTGAATGTATATGAGATGAAACTTTTTACCTCATGAGCAAATTTGCTCATCCTTTGAAAAGGAATATTTACCTGTCAAAAGAACAACAGATCAAATAAATATGGTAAACAATTGACTCATCCGCACTCTTTGGATCATTGCCCTATTTTGAGAAAAATGCATACACTATAATGAGGTTCTGCAACCTCAGAGTAGTTTATAGTATGTAAGGAGCAGGTGGTAAACACCCCCTGCATTAGTAATGCATCAGGCTTGCCTTTCCATATGAAGTATAGCAGTTATTCTTAATTTTTGCTTCTTTTTGATGAAATAAAAAGCTAGTGGTATTCCACTGTGAATGAAGTGGTCAGCTGTTATACAACATGAACCTCATATTGTGTGAACAGCAGGACTAATGGAATTTAACATGAACAGGATAACATTACAGTCTGGGGACCTATTGTTCTCCTGATCATTATCTACAGGATGTCTTAGAAGAGCCAATCCTCTTCCTGGAGAAATAAGATGTCAGTACAGCTTTTGTCAACAAGCAACCTACCACCATATCTTTCATCCTCTTAGCACAAGAAATCTGCACAATCTCAAAAATAATGGGGGACAAAGGCCCAAAAATAATAACAAATTTTAAATATTGCTCTTATGAACTTAGAAAGTTGCTAGAATAAAATGTTTTGTGTTAGCATGCATTTTCGTAAGGCTATGAAACCTGAAACTTAAATGACTGTCAAAATGTAATGACTTTAATCCTCATTTATGAGAAAACTACAAATTCTATGAGGAACAGACCAAAAATATTTGGCAAAAAATCTCAACAGTCTGCAAAAATCTGGACAGTTGAGAGGTATGCCTACCACTACAGGCAGGACAATTGCCATAGTGCTAGTTTTGCATGATGCTTCCTGAGATGGTTGTTTTCCCTCCATGCTCCATTGTGCACAAAGCTGACACCATTTCCTCTTCAGACATATTAGCCTGATGTACTCCTCTGGCTTTACACTCCTATGTCAGCTGAGCTTCTTACATGTTAGCATACTTGTCAGTAGAGCTCATTTTCCACCTGTTTCTAAACTATGCTGAATAAAAAATAAAATATCTGCTATGCACTCCCAGACTTCTGTATATTTTACCTTGTTGCTTCAAGGGTTAACATGTCTTTGCTAAAAACCTGTTTTAGGAAAATAACTTCACTTGTAGTATTCTCACCACTGGACACCAAATATGTAGGCTGAGTGGCACTTCTGCCACCAAATATGGATGTGTGATGTGACACGTGGCACCAAAGGGTAAAGTAATGGAAAGAAAGTGAACACAAATATATTTTAATGGCTAGCTCACAAAGTGTAATATGGCTGACAGAGCATAAAGGGAATATGCACTGCTGTCCTGGTTATTGGCTTCCAATGTCCATGCCCAGATTGGACTTCATACAGATCACTTACAGAGCTGGGTCTTTGGCCCAGCACTTTCAGGTCCCTGTCTCACTATTGTCTCTGTTAACATTCATGCAAAGTATTATTTTCAAACACAGATACACACACGAACACACACACACACACACACACACACACACACACACACACACACACACACACACACACACACACACACACACACACACACACACACACACACACACACACACACACACACACACATACACACACACACACACACACACACACAGTATCCAGGGAAGTCTGTCAAAATTTCTCTATTCCACACAGCTTTCTTCCTGGCATGCTACTACTGCCACCACTCTGGAAAAACCCAGAGACTTTCAGAGACAAGATGCTCTGAAATCAAACCCAATAAGAAATACACCGGTTAATATCCATTTTAGTGGTAGCAGACCTAAACAGTCACATAGGCATGTGCCATACAGCTTTGCAGCCCAGCAGTATAAATAACAGTTACCCTCTTTTCAGATAAACAACAATGCATAAATATTCTTATAATAAACGTATACTAGTCAAAAGTGCTTAACGGTAAATAAATGGACTTTAATAGTGCACAAGGAATATTTTAAAAAAGGCAGCAAAAACTGACAGAATATATATAAAAAGACCTAAGCTGCAGATATCTACATTCCTTTGCTAGCTTACTACAAAAATACTGAACCTACATAAATAGCTAATACTCACTGATTGTTTCACACAGATAAGGCAGAACAGCATCAACATATGCCTCCTCTCTTTTTCAGTGTACACAGTTATATAGCATTTTTTTCTCCCAGTCCTCAGTCTCCATGACATCAACATAACATTGTTGGGAAAATAAGTCCTTTTATTTGTCATGGTGACAACTAAAGTCTGTGAAAACACATCTCTATCTGCTTTCCTTGAATCCAGAGTATTATTTGTGTCTTAAAGATATGTCATATAACCATTTCATTCCAATGGATGTTTTATCCTTATTTGTTAGATTGGCAAGAGATACCTGTACATCTGGGGATTGAACACAGTTCACAGTCCTTCTCTGTCATTCATAAAAATACACTACCACATTCCTACAATGAGAACACATACACCGCAGTAAACTTTAGAGAGGGAGGGGGAGAGAGAGAGAGAGAGGGGAAAAATCAGTCTGCTTCAGTAAACCTGACATCATCACAATTATTTTTCTTTTACCCTTGGATTTACCCTTAGCTTAATCTATTTATATATGTATTATATATAGTTTGTTATAGTGTTATTGTGGGCTGTCAAAATGAGGACCTGTATCCCATGCTAATCTCATGATTACAGTGTAACATCAGGGATCATAAGAATAAAAGACATTTAACCTTCCTGCTAGTGTGGATACATAAATAAATGCTACCATGGGACAGGAGGGGTGGGGTGGGGAGTAGTCCAAAGCTCAATATTAGGGCTTTGATGCTATAGTCTAATGGAGTGATTCTCATGGGATTCAGGCACTCAGTACCTTGTTTCAGGGTAGCACAATAGTAAATTTAATGCATAGAATTTTAAAGATATGATATAGCAGTCACAGAAATTATTAAAGAAGAAGAAAAGTAGCAATATAATATTAATTTTACATATGGGAATGTCAGGCATTAAGGAGACCTTTCCTTAGTGGTATAGTTATCGAGGAACACATGCCTGGCAATTACAATTAGGCAGATAATTACTTACAAGGTATCCAGCTGACTTCAACTGCTTTGATTTTATTCAGCAATACCCAAAACTTTTGCATTTCTAGGAATTGCCAGGTAACTATGAAAATCAAAAGATTTTTTTCTTTTCTCCTTTTTTTTTTCTGTTTTGGAAATCAGATTAGAACTCTGTTTTTTATTACTGAATAACACATATGCATACAGACACATATTAAAAGAGTCTACATCAAACTGACAATACTTAAAATGAAAACTAAAGCTAAGATGAGATAACAGATATAGAATAAAAAAAATCCCAAATCATATACCAAATTAATCAACTATTACACAGCATCGAAAATAAATAAAATACATCTTTCCAGTCATGGAACTCTTTCTTGAATTGGTTTATGAGTTTAAAAGCCTTTAAAATTTCATGGAAACTAACAAAACATGAAATCATTGTTCTAAAGAACTATATGCATAGTTAACACATACTATTCAATGAATGATAGAGAACATAATCACTCATCAGTAATTACGCCTTCTTGGTTTGCAGGCTGTCATAACTAACTAAATTAAATCCTTTCTACATTCTTGTGGCTGTGGGCCTATTCAAACTATACTCAATGCTGAAGCAAATGGAAGCCCATACATTTTAAAACATGCCATTTTTCCTTGCTATGTTTTTTATGAAAGAAAGAAAGATCTAAAAAAGGCATTACTTCAAAAAACCCATGTCTCTAGCAGTGTCCCAGACTCCTGTCCTATGTCTGCCAGCACATCGCAATAGGTATCTGCCAGTTATCTTCTGCTGAAGAAGGTCTAATCACATGATGGTTTTAATTAAGATCAATGCTGTGCCTTGTACAGAGGTAACAACTAGGTCATTACTAGTTAGTTGATCCTGGAAATTGGTAGTATGTCAAAAATAAACATTCTAGGGGGTGTGGCCAAAATGCCAGTCTGATAACAGCAAAAATCCATAACTCTACTTAGATTTTAATATCCTGACAGGAAATATATATTCATTAAAAAAAAAATCAAATTAAAAGTATAGTAAAAGTTAGATTAACATAGACTTTTTATTATTGTTTAAAAATAATACATACTCGAGAATTTTTTAATTATTCTTGTCAAGAAGTTTTCTATTGGAGATCTCAAGATGAGAACCTTGAAGAACCCACACCAGGAGAGTGCAGTGAAGAAAGAACTACATCTTATAATAACAAACTTCCAAGAACTGTCACTAAAAATGGACAAATTCGAAAACAAAATGGATATTATCAAACAAGAATGCAGTAAACAACTGGAACTTCTAAATGGAACAGTAAAAAAAAAAAACAATCTGAACAGATTCTTGCCTTAGATGAAACAATAACTGACCTAGATACTAGAGTGACAGAAAATGAACATCACAATGAATTTCTTCTGAAACAAAACACCAGGCTGACTGAGAAACTAGAAGACCTTGAAAGTAGATCGAGGAGGAATAACATAAGAATATATGGAATTCCTGAGAAAGAGGAAGATGCTAATATGATTCATTTCCTCAATAAGTGGTTTTCATCAGCACTAAACATGCTTAAAGCCCTCTCTTTTGAAAATGAGAGGGTTCATTGGTCCCTGGCAAATCCAGCTTCATCTCTGAGTTCATCTAAGCGCAGGTCTGTAATAGTTAGATTTATTTCCTCGCAAGACAAGGACTTAGTGCTGAAATCAACTTGGACTAATTCCCCTATCAAGATGGGTGAAAAAGTTATTTGTTTTGACAATGACTACACCTCTACAGTCATATCCAGAAGAAAGGAGTGTGTTCCTCTAATTAAGTCCTTGAAAAAAAGCCAATATAAAATCTCAAATTCTTTTTCCTGCAAGAATAAAAATCACCTTGCCAGAAGGAGTGAAGATCTTTGATTCCCTACAATAAGCATTAGAATGTATCCAAAAGAAGAAAATACTGTTGGGCATAGAAAAAATGGTATGGTCATCCCAGAGATTGAAGAGACAGGCAACAAAAATTGATGGTCTATGAAGGAAGGAGCAAACAAAACTAAGAAACTAAAGGACCGATGAATAATTTCCTTCTAATTTTAAATGCTTTGTTTTAAGAATCATAATATATTTGATTCTGGAAAGTCTCTATGCTGTAAGGTAATGCAAATCATTTTTATTATTAACTTTCTCTTGTCCTTTCTATAGCTACTTCTTCTAATTACATATAGTACTAATTATTTAAATAACATTCTCTCTCTCTCTCTTCTTTCTTCCAATTCCTTTTTGTTACCAATATTCCTTTTATCTCTTTTCCTCATTATAAGTACTTTACATGCTTTTCCCTTTTAAATAACTGCAAATGATGTATGTCTTCTAATTCTTCAGTAATAGTATAATTTGACTTAATACCAAAGTGCATTTTTTCTAGTGGGTTAGTGGTAAGGTAACATGGTGTTTCTGATTAGTGTTTCTAAGTAGATGTTTTAGACTCTTTGTTTAGATACATTTAAACATTAATACAGTACTTTAATGGTGTTTTATAGCTAGCTAAATATAAGTTATACACACACACACACACACACACACATATATATATATATATATATATATATATATATATATATATATATATATATATATATACTAGGTTTCTTTTTTCCCTCTCTCTGGCCTGGTTAACTTGTGGGTAAATGAGTGAAATGTTATAATACGATTTCTGATTTGAGGTAGCTGCTGTAACTTCTAAATAGCTGTTTTTATATGAAATGGTTATTTATTTCATGATGTTGATGTTTTGTGAGGAAACTGGTGGTCTGTGTGACTGTTCTCATTATGGCGATTCATGACATGCACTGACAAGGCAGCTTGAGTGTATTTTTTTTTTTTTTTTGCTTTCTGTTAACTCTAAAAGCTTTAAGATCTGAATTTCCCACTGAAAATGCTTTTTTCTTCACTAAAGACAACTTCTGTTGTGTATAAGCTTATTTAGATACGTTTTAACAAGTTTATGAAGCTGCAGCTTGAGGAAACAACAGTAATGGCATCATTTGACCTGTTGAAGTTGTTAAATGGTTGCACTTAGAATTTTTTTCTTTGAAATTCTGTTATCCTTCACTAGATACTTTAAATGGTAAATAATTTATTCTAATAAAAGTGTTTAACTCCTTTGAAAATGGCTATGTTCTCTTATAGATGCATACATTGTGCAGATTCAATGACACTATTAGTAACTAAATGACATAAAGTGAACTAGGAGCTACATTAGAAAAACTCATTATGCATATTAACATCAGACTTATGTTATATAACTAAACCTTTAGTAACTAAATAGAGGGTTGTGAGGCCCCTTTTTTCTCTCACTCCACCCTTCCTGATGAAAGACGTCAACATAGATATTGTTAATACATATGAATAATATGTGTATAATTGCAAAATATAATAGTTATGTTGTAATAAGTGTTTTATATATATATATATATATATATATATATATATATATATATATATATATATTCAAAAGATCCTTACATGGAAAATGTTAGATAGAGGTCTGACAAAATGGTTAAATTATCTGATATTTCTTGAAAAGTCTTGAAAATAATGACAATCTTCTTAACATTCAGCTTCTAATGTCTACACATACTTTGACCTGATGTGTATTTCTGACATATCTATGTAACAGAGGTGCTATTATCATATTTGACATATTCATATAGCTTCAGATATTTTGTACAGTCTCATTCTAATACATATTTCATGGATTCAGATTTCTTTAGTTGTTTTCATAATGCTTTTCTTTTTTTGTTTTTATACTATATTCTAAGCAGAGATGGATAATTTGTGTTGTTTGGTATTGGAGAGGTGGTGGATGGATGGTTTGGTTAAGTTTTCCACTAAACCATAAACTATGTTTCATGTATGTGTTTGCAAATACTTCTGGGTTTTTGAAAGCAGTGCTTAATACATGTTATGCATCAATGATAAGTAAGTTTTCAGTAGATTTCAAGTCAACATGGAAGAAAGGTCTTTCAGTTAGTAATAATACACATTATAGTCAATGGCTTATAAATGTTTATCATTAAATATTAATTATTTGAACAATAATGTCAAAAGAGCTGGTTTGCTTAAATATATCAAAATGCATAAAACCCACGTAATCTTTTTGCAGGAAACCCATCTGTTAAAAAAAGATCTACAAAAACACTCATGTAATGGCTATACCATTCTGTCTGATTCATGTTTTAAGACTAAGAGAAGGGGCACTCTTATTCTATGGAAAATACTTATACTATGCCAAGAATTATAGATACAATTTCAGATAAAGATGGGATGCTAAGCATGGTTATTTTGGAAATCAATAGGAAATATTATACTTTGATTAATACATAGTGGATACCAGGACTGAGTACTAAATATGTAGACAAATATCTGGACATGATTACTTTAAAAGCAAAAGGGGAAATTACAGCAACAGGTGATATTAACTGGCTATTATCAGGCAATGATACCTCTAAAAATGGTAAAATAAAACTAACATCTCAAGCCAAGAAGTTAAATGACTTTACAAAGCAGATGAACCTTAAAGATATACATGGTCCAAAAGAACATTACTCCTTATTCTATACTCACTATTCATATCAGTTCGGTACACAAATAAACATTGATAAGGTCTTTTTATCAAATAATATATACTCTAAAATAAGTGACACATCTATAACTACTTGTCCACTTTCGGACCATAATGCTATAAACTTTACATTAACTACACATACAGATGACTTAAGATTTCTACAGAGAATTCCTGTTTACATAACTAAGTTGAATGACTTTAGGGAATGGATAATGAAAGAAATAGACATGTTTATGGAAACAAATGATAATGGTGAAGACTGATACTATATTATGGGACACCTTAAAAGTCTATATATATATATATATATATATATATATATATATATATATATATATATATATATATATATGTATATTAGAATACAATCTTGGTACCTTAAAAAAAAGAGAGTGGGACAAAGAACTTTTAGACTTACAAAAAAATAGACATGATAAAAATGGACACAAAACCAAATAAAGTAGCACATAATGAAAAATTACTAATTTAAATCAAAAACACTTAGAAGTTCTGAATCATAAGGTAGCCATAAACCTGGAAAAATTGAAATTAGAATCTTATGCTGTAAATCCCAAATATCTACATAAAGTAGCAGTAAAATCCAAAACAATAAACAATCAAAATCTTATTAATGAGATTAAATATAAATGTGATGGTTCAGTTAAGAGTACACCTAACTTAATGGGCATATTAGAAGTGTTCCAAAACTACTATAATGATATAAATAATAACACACCACTTTTGGAGAAGATAATGTAATAAATAATTTTATTCAAGAAAATATAACTACTAAGGTGTCAGTGCAACAAAATAACATATTAAATAAACAAATTACACTAACAGAAGTGAAAGCATATCAAAAAGAACTTACCACCATCTTATAAATATTTCAAAAATCCCAATAAACCCCGGGATTCATGAAGCTTGCGCCAGGCGCAGGAGTAGCGTAGGCGGCATAATAACAAATATGCCCGCCGAGCGATTCAGGTACGATCCAATTCAACGTGCACTACCAGCGTATGCCATATCTGTGCAGCCCTCGGCACAGGTATGCTAATCACCCCATGCGCCGTACTGCACCATGCAAATGAAGGTACATAGTTATTCATGAAGTGGTGCAGGCATAGCATAAGCCCACAGAAATGTAAACCAAAAAAAAACGGTTTACATTTTGCCAAACAGAACATCGGAGCTATGAAAGTGGACCAGACTCATGTATTACAAAGTTAACATATGCCAATGGCTAAATGTACAGCCAATGGCATAAGAAATGATGCACAACACCTAAAAAAAACAACATTTAATGATATGTCCACAGTAACACAAAGTACAACCGCAACAGTGCACAAACGGGAGCACAAGGAAAATATACACAAATGTCATAAAATCGCAATGTAATACAAATCATGATTTCACCATAATACTCAACGGTATGCATGGTACACCACAACCAAGATGCAAGGGTTGCTAAGGGTCTGTGACAGTGTTCGGCTCGGTAACTATGAATTTGTAGTCAATGCAATGCAAATGAGGCAAGTAACAGTGAATCGCAAACGTCCCGCCGGTCTAAGGATGTACCATACGGCGCAGTGCTACAACACCGAGGAGTGGTTTGGAGGTATACATGACATCAGCAGTGCGGTGTGCCACCGTAGTTGTAAGCACATTGGAGCAATGCAAATCTGGCCTGCCCGTTACTAAGCAAAGCCGCAGGATAGGGGTGGGGATGTAGGTATAGCATAGTTTAGCTGAGAGCACATATGGTGCCCGAAAGCACATGTGTATGCGGATGAAAATGTGCCCAAAACCCGGTAAGTGGACGCATGTGCCGTGCACCATAGCTCAAACAGGAAGGTTAGGGGAAGAAAATAAGGAAATGCCGCAGTAGGGTAATTGGAGTACAACTGAGCAATTAACACCTATTAACTCACAGTGGGCAATCGATGACAGCTAACAAGTCTGCTCACAGCAACCTTCAAAACAGAATAGGGGAGGTGTCGGATTGCAAAGAAAAGAGAACTGTCATAGCAGAGCAAAGCAAACCTGCAGTAGATCGGCCATAGAACACATGTCGTAAGATAAGCCAGGTTTTGGAAAGTACAAATGAAAGCAGGCTGCTGGATGCATGCCAGAAAATGGGAGGGGAAACATTAAGAAATGTTAAGGGAAGGGCAAGAGGTAATCCACGGGAGCCAAATGTAATTCAACACCAAAGGCACCACAATAGCAGTACCTGTGGTAAAACACATAAGATACCCTGTAGCTCTGATGGTACATACACACCCTATGATATCATCAGTGTTCACAGTGTTCAGTGTTCACAGCACAATAGTATAAAGTGTGAAGGCACCTCACACAGACCTGTGTATTCCCAAACACTGCACCATCGGTGTAAACAGACGGGGAACTTTTACAATGTACATGTTGGGAGCTGCCATAGCTGTGATTCATCACCATGTGTTAGAGACTGAAGGCGCTGTGGAGGATAATGCTGACAACCACCGCAGGCTCTGGAGGAGGAGAAGAGTGTTCAGACCAAGGGTAACCTACCAGGGGCTACATGATCTGGAGATAGTAGAGCATTACAGGGTGGACAGGGATATCTTACAGCAAATAGTTGAGATGTGCCGGCCACGCCAGAGATCCAGAAACAACAGAGGGGAGCCCATCCCAGTGGACACGAAGGTATGTGTAAGCTTGCGAATACTAGCCACAGGTACTTTTCAAAGGCCAACTGGAGATATAATGGGGATCTCACAGGCATCAGCATCCAGGGTACTACACTAGTTCCTGGATGCTATGTTACCACATGCCAATGAGCATATATACTTCCCCCGAACTCAGGAGGAGTTGGCCAGCAATATGCGTCTCTTCCACCAGGTGGCACACTACCCGGAGGTACTGGGTGCGATAGACTGCACGCACATACATATCAAGTCACCACCCGGTGAGCATGGTAGGCACTACATAAACCGCAAGGGATACCACTCCATCAACTGCCAGGTCATGTGCAATGCCCAGGGCATTATTATGGATGTGTGTGCCGGCAGCACTGGATGCTACCATGACTCCCACATCTGGCATGCCTCACAGCTGTATCAGGTATTTGTCAGGGGGGACATCCCACATGGCCACCTTGTGGGGGATGCTGGCTATGCACTGGAGCCGTGGATGATGACTCCCATCAGAAATGCACACACACACATGCAAGAACGCCATAATGAGGCACATGCACAAACCAGAATCATCATACAGCGTGTGTTTGGGATGCTTAAATCATGGTTCCATTGCTTGGACATATCTGGTGGAGCCTTGCAGTACTCTCCAAGCACGTGTGCCCACATCTTCATAGTATGTGCCATGCTACATAATATGATCCTGCAGCAACAGCTGCAGCAGGGACATAATGGTGAAGGCCCTCACAGCCCACCGCAATTGCCAAGGCCATCACAGGCACAGAGGGATTCAGACCACAAACACCCTGTGCCAGCCCCAGTAGGCAGACAGAGGCGTGCCCAATATGTCCATGCCTTGGCAAAGAGTGAACATATAGCACATACACTGACAGTGTAGGCCCCTATGGACTGACACACATCTCCACCTGCACACACAGTAAACTGGATGGCACACACACATGACCACCTGTAAAGTGTAATGTATAGGTAGCCTACTGTGTGAATCCTACATAGGCAGCCCTCAACCATTGCACACACAACAGCTATTGGAACAAGGAATGTCAACACCTGAACAGTACACGCACCTAACAGCATATGTTGATACTGTATGTATAGGTTCCTAGGTACATCGATAGGTACATGCCCGATTGTCAGAGGCCATTCATCAACCGAGGCAAACAGTGTCTGCTGTCACCAGCACATCGATTAACCAACTGTCCCTCAGTGGAGCAGAGGCAATTGCAGGATCCATGTGTGTAATCACTGTTTCCCACACACTCTGCATGGCTTACCTGATGTGTTAATGAGGGGCTCCATATAATGTAATCAGGGATGTAGTGGCAAAGCATGGGGAGTACCCATGACACGTATCTGTCACCCCAGCATGCTCCACCTATGGTTGTGTGAAGGTGTAGCACATTATAGTGTGTGGCTCACTGTGACATACACTACCAATGCTGGAGCACATCCATTAAACATCACTTGGACATACCATTAATAGGTCTCATCCATATGTAAACTAACTGTGTTACACATTTGATTGCAGTATGGAGTAACAGCCATAGTACAGTCCACATACAAAACACCATAACACGTGTACAAATCCCAGATGCCCAGGTGATAAATGCACTGACTGTCGTGCATGTTCCCAGTTCCACGTCCTGCAAGGGATGTTACGTAATCCCGAAGGCACGAATAATGGATGTTGAATGCAGGTCATCAGATCAGGATTAGCACATGTCAGCGGGATTATGCATTGGCAAGTGCTGGTAAGTGTCGTTTAAACATGAATATACGGATATGCGTGAAACAGGGCTAATCTTTTCTGAATATCGTGCAGATCACGGTCAACGATGTCCAGAACAGGTGAAACTAGCATTATTCACCCCTATACTAATAGTGCCTGCTCTGAAGGGTAAAACGACCACTGCCAGGAGTAGAACACACAATCATGTACACAATCACCTAACACTAAGCTACCTGAAATGTACCAACAGCAGGTGTGTATTGTGACAGGTTAAAACACAAACGTGCGGAGTCCAAGAAACAGTATACACCGACATGTATACAATGAAAGGTGTGTTATCCCTCTCACTCTCTCTCTCTCTATCTATATATATATATATATATATATATATATATATATATATATATATATATAAAAGGGTGATAGAGAGATATAAGTTGATATATACGTATTCACCTATATCTGCAAATATATAGATAGGTCAACGACATGTACACAACCATGGAGGTACAAATAAATAGGATACTGCCAACTATCGAATGTGTCACATACCGACACGCATAATCACAAGGCTGAAAGACCGAAAGACCACAGTACCGGTACACTAGAACCGAGAGTAATATTATCACGATGTTAAGGGACATTTAGTTATTGCTGCCGGTGCTGCGGTCCAGGTAGGTACTGTGTTCAACTGTGTTTGTGATTGCTGTAGTCTGTGTATGTGTGTGTTGAGGGTGCCATGTGCATTTCTGTGGGACTGTAATGTGTGTGTGTGTGTGTTTACATTGTGTGTCTGTTAGTGCTAACTCGGAGGTAGATCATTACTGTAGGTGTGGTCATAGCTGGCCGTAGGCATACGGTTACCACCTGTCCCACTTTAAGAGGGACAGCCCCTCCCTGGGCAGTTGTGTCCTGACAAAAAATATTAAAAATGGCAAATGTCCGAGATTGTAGGACATAATTATGTCCCATATAGTATGTAATAGTTGCATTAAATAGTTATGCCTGTATCTAAAATATGTAAATGTTACATGAAACATGATAAGTAGCTAAAGTGCTTCAAGAATAAGTATGTATTCAGGATAAAAGTATGTTCTATCCTGTGTACTGACCATGGGTATGTGTCGGCTTGGAAACACCGATGTGTGTCCTGCAAATGTCCCACTATGGCCATTTGAAAAGGTGGCAACCCATGCCAAAGAGGTTCAGTCACCAACACAACTGCAATGAGTGCAAATATCTGTGACAGAAATGCACGAGACAGCTGTCATTTAGTAACATTCCCTTACATATCGATGTATTTCCGGAGGTATTGAAGTATCAACCTCACCTGCATGCTACATAGAAACCAATTAACAATGGCTCAAAATATAAACCTGTAACAACCATAGTTTCTCAGTCTACTAAATGATAGGTCATCAATTAGGGAAGGAGCCCACACACATATATGGAATATGTAGAAATGCAGTCCCCACAAACCTGTATATGCTATGTACACCCACCTACATCTTCCCCACATCCGAAACAATTGCAATACAGACTGTAATAACATCACAAACATCCACTCACTCAATTACAGCTGCAGAACCGTTAACGTACCTTGTGAGAGACACATTTGTAATGGCACCATGTGAAATCGTAGCTGTTGTATAATGGAACAGACGGTGATGTTACAGGTTTTATTTGCAGTAGTCCCTTATCAGATGGTTGAGATGACAGGTACACTCACATGTAAAACCACATACTCTAGCCGTAACACACAATCCACGGGGAACATGAATTCAAAATATCCGTGTCTCTCCAAATAGCAGTTGCAATTCCTCACAACAAAAGACATACAGGCCGTCTCCCCGAAGGTAGGGCAAAAGACCAACGCCCACGTGGAGAATTCAATTATACCCCACTGTTGCCATGTAATTGGCGAATGGAGTAGCGGCACTGCTGATGTGCATGTAATAATCTACTCAGAAACACCAATTGGCGGCAGGATACCACATGTTACAGGTATCAATGTATATAAGGATGCCTTGCCATACATTCAAACCTTAAGCTCATACCATAGACCCGTTTAAACAGTAAAGGTGTAAGAGAGATATTTTACGAAGACTCGAAAACAAGGTATGTAGAACACTCAGTATGTCAGTGTATGTAGAGCCTGTATTGTAGTAATTAAAGTGTACGCAATGCATAAAGTGGGAAAAGGTATTATGTAGTGATGTCTTGTTGAGCATAGTAACGCTTGTAGAAATTGTGTGTCCTGCTGTGGGCCACAAGGTAAACATCTCATACACCACAAGGGATGCTACATGAGGGCTTTAAACACAGCAATTCTACACCACCCGCCGTCAGTGGTAGGGTTTGTCCAACAAGTACGTGCCATATCAGGGGATAGTATATGTTGATATACTGTCTTAGTAGGCATGTGTAAGGGCATATAATGAGAATAACATGCCTAGGGTGGTCCTGCTGTGCAAGTATGCTTTGCATTATGGGATAATGTTTAAAATATGTGCAATGTACAGTATTGTAGGTAGATATGTCAGATATTTTACACAGCATAACTGTTATATCATGCAAACAAAGGGTATCGTCTACTGGCATGTAGAATACACAATACATATGGCTTGTAGTCACGGGACACTGTAACAGCATGATAGCTAACTGAAATGGAAGAGCTACTCAATTATCCATGCACAAAGGACATGTAATAGCTTCACAGGTTCATAGTGAGGTACTATGCTGTTTGGCCAAGTCCATGTGTAAGCCCAATGACAGTGTTTTCACCGGCTGCACCTCCCTAGGGTAGTGTCCTGTCGGTGAACAGCAGAGCCATGTGTTACCTGCACCTGTGTACAGTACAGCCACTGCAGTGATCCCTGGCGTACATGTGTGTCTCCCATCCACCCATCGAGGTATCTCATGAAGAGTGCTAGTGAGTATACCTGCTTGATGTACATAGGAATCATGTTCCAAAGCATGGTGAGTGTCTGGTCAAGGAATGTATCCCTCAATCACGTCCCACTCATTGTTGCATTTGTGCACATATCCATGAGTATGTAGCTCTCAGTGGCCTTTGCTTATGTTGCTTATGTGGAGTATATCCATAAATATTGTTGTGGACATGGGCCCTGTATGTTCAGCAGAGGTCACCCCTGAGTATGCAGTATGCAAATGTGTACAGTCGTGGTGTCCGTAGTTGTGCCGCATACGTCCTCCTTCAAAGGTCAACAATCCTCATGGTGTGTTAATGTTGTGGTATGTAAAGCCGTTGCTGTTCCGTAAGGTACACCCCAAAAGGGGTGTTGTACCCCTGAATGTGTGTCATATGTCAGGAGTATAGAGGTACAATGGGTGCCTTTGTTCCAGCTACAAATCCATTACAGATAAGGGTGGCCACGTAGAAGGATATCCACACCACATTGGCAATATGGTTATCAAAGGAGTGGGTGCTATATACGTGTGTACTAAGATCCCGTATAATGTCACATGTATGTATGGGACTACCACCTATGTGACAGTCAGTGGGTGATTGGTGTAATCCAAAGGGGATGTCTATGCACCTTGTGTTATGCAGCTTGAGGCCATGTTATTGACATCAGGTATCCGTCACAGTGACACCCATATGGAGGGTGTCTGTATCAGCTGGTGGATCAATCATGGTTCCTTGTTTGCAGTCATCTGGAAACCTATTCAGGGAAAGTCCCTCTGTGCTGGCCTATACCTCAGGGAAGCATATACCGAACATGAGGGGCCCTATGACCGAGGACTGTGGTACGCCAATTGTAACTGAATTACTGTAGGTACCACGGTATGCTACCCTCATTGTGTGGGTCCTGTCTGTGAGCCACTTTGCATAACATCCTGAGACGTAGGGGTTGATGTGCAGGTGGATGTGTATGTTGTCAATACCAGAATGGAGAACGGTGTGAAAGCCAATGAGAGGACAATGTAGGCTTTGTGGACCCCCTTACCGTCATAAACTACCCTGGTAACTGTATCAAAGGAGTCCACCAGGTGTAGGAGCCATGGTCTGGCCCTAACAAATCCAACCCGGGTGGTATCAAAGGTCTGGAGGCCACTAATGTCTCTGTGAATGACTTCCATGATAATGTGCCCCATAGCCTTGCAGAACAGTCCAGTCAGGCGTATAGGGCAATAGTCCCTGTGGTTCATTGTGGTGCCACCTGTGTGGTGTGTGATGACTGTTGCTGTGTGCCATTCAGGGGCCACAATGTCTGATACAAGGCTATTACTGAATCTGGTGGCCAAGTGGGGAGCCATGTCATTCTGAGGTTTGTGTAAATCACAGCCTGGGATGTTGGCCGGTCACATGGAGTCTGTGTTCCCCACTTTAGAGAGTGCAGGTTGAAACTGCATAGTTGTGACCGCAGGGACTCTGCATTGTTCCTGTATGGATTTTGGCCCTGTAGGGAGTGAGAGGTTGTAAAGTTAGCATTGAACCTATCTGCCAGGATGTTGCCAATAGCAGTCAGTCTGTAATGTTCCTGCCTAACCATCATATGTCAGAGCAGATGTGGGTATTGCCATTGAGTACTGACATACCTCCATAATGCTTTGTGGTAGTCCTTGGAATGTGTCGTAGTAATGTTTACATAGCTAGCTTTGGAGGATGTGATAAGGGATCCCGGATTCCTACTGAGGATGACCAGTGGGCTACCTCACCCATGGATTGTACTCCACTTTGCAAGAGCCACCACCTTCTGTTGTACATTATGTGCATGGAACTGGACCCCCAGAGTGGTGTCCATTATCTGGTGGGTACCATCATGGCTCTGTTTGGGATAGCATGATCCATGCAGTCATGTAAGTGCTAATGAAGTGCACTGGTGTATATTTCAGCATTTGTAAGTGCATTGTTCATCTGCACGGGTATCATGACGTTTACTACCGCTGTCATAAGACGTCTGAAGTAGGCGTTGTAGAAATTTTCTACTGTGTATTCCGTGAAGGGTGTGGTGCCAGGATGTGGATAACAAGGGTGATTAGCATATGTTCAGAAACTACCAATGAAGGGATAACCCCAGGTGTGGAACACCAGTCACATGTTGGTAATGTCCATGTCTAGGATATTGTTGGTCTTGGTGGTGGTGTGTATGGGTTGATCTAGCCGAGTGGAGGTTATGAATCCCAGAAAGCGGTGGCCTAATGTGTTGGTACATGAGTAGGCATCCCAGTTAAGTGTGGGGTAGTGTCAGTCTCACATCAGTAGTACCTGTCTGAACCCTACTGTCCAGTACACCAAGAAATGAGGGCCGGTAACCATGGGGTATGTTGTTGAATCCATAGCAAGTTACAATGTGTATAGCAGTTCTGGCCACAGTTAGTTGCACGTGGATCACTTCTGATGCATTGTGCTAAGGAACCAGCCTGGAGGTGTGTACATCCTTGTGAAATATGAACACACCTCCGCCTTGGGTGTTCCGGTCCTGGTTACATGACTGAAAGGTGTGGTCTGCGTGTAACCTGTCAGTGCAGGTGTGCTCTCCGGAGCCTAGAGGCAGATCCCAGTCACTGCAGAGATATTGAAGTGGTCCATTATAAGGAGTGCCTCGCCTGAGTGCGTTAGAGATGAAGATGTCAAGCATTGAGTAACAGTACCCCAGGTTTTGCTTGCCTGTTCCTGTTCTGGTGGTGAATGTTATTGGAAACTGTCCAAGACAGGCAGTATAGGAGCAGCAAGAGCCTTACATATTATCTGTACTCCCAGGGCTGACAGGTGCAGGTCATCTGTGCCAAAGCATCATGTTTTGTTGACCATGTCATTCAAAGCAGACAGATACTGGATGCCTGTGGAATGTCAGCAGAAGCATAGGCAACTGTTGAAGTGAAACATTCAGTCGTTGTACAGTGGTATCAGTCTGGATGAATGCAGAATGCTTCTCAGGGCTTGGGCGATACCTTCTGGGCTACAAGACAGGAGAGCTATTGCATGTCCCTGTACATGTAGTCCAGGAAGTTACATCTCAGGAACACTAACATGGAGAATGACAGTCAAATCATACCTGGTGAGGTGTGGCATGGGTGCATAGGTTATGTTGCGGATCCTGTAACTCGACAGCCAGATGTAAGTGACTATCGCCTTGTGTAGCCTGCTGAGTGGGACATCAGTGTGACCGCCTACAGAGTCACCTATGACCAGTGTGTTGGGTAGGTTATGACACCCTATTGGCTGTAGTTGATGTGCACACATGAGTCTGTGGGCTATAAGTAATTGATGTTGTGTTTGGTGATGGGGGCTGCCTCTGTTGCCTACACAGAGAGTATGGAGAGATTCTGCAAATGTTGTAGTCATATTATGTGTGGCTTGTGGTGGTGGAGATCTAGTGAGACTATGTGATGAGTGGGGTGTGTTGCAAATATTAAACGTCCCCACATGAATGTCAGGTTCAGTCTGGGTTGGTGAGAGCATTACCCCCAGCATGGCTACATATGTGCATCAACCACAGGCTGTAGTGTCGTATGTTGGGAGGTGAGCATTGACTGTGTACATGAGACAATTGCTCTATTGCCTCATGTTTGCCATATTCATCATATAGACAGGCAATAACACTGGTAAGTGACACTTGGACATGCCTGTATATTCAACCATGTCTCACAAGATATGTGAGTTACATGTGTACAACAGCTGTTGTACTGTAAGCAAGCTGGAAATGTAAGGACAGACAGTGTACCTGTAAGAAATAAGTTGGAATGTGTGCTATAGTAATTAGTACCTCATGAAGTGCTTACATGTTCTGAACAAGTGCTGAGCATGAATATGCAATACAGATAGGGTGTTGGATAATATAAACCCACTGCAACCCACAAGCGGAGACGCCAGTCATAATTGGAGGCACTGCACTATTACCCTGCTGAGTATGGTCTGCAAGTCTATGAACCTTTACCAACGTAGATGTTAGCAGTAGAGATGTAGATGACAGTACGGATGATTTCACACTGCATAGCATACCTGTGACAGGTCATAGGACATCACCCATACTGTGTTCCAGCTACACTGAGTATACTATATGTACCTTCGTATGTCACAGGAGTGGTCTACCAGTGACCTGTTGACAGAAGCAACACTACAAAAGGTGTCTGAGTGACATGTGCATATCACACCAGTGGCAGCTACAGTAAAACAGGGTTAATGTTTTGTAATCCCCCCTCATTGTAGCCCATACCACACAGACAAATGGGAGGCATCTGTGTATCTAGGGATGTGAATGGCCATGACCTAGGAGCAATAGCTATCTCAGTGTTGTGGACAACATACAGAATGTGCTTTGTGGGTGAGGTGCATGACATATGTGCACAATCTGACAGCTGATAATAGCATTGTCACCACTAGGTGAATAACCCTGTACCCATTAACTACCACCTAGGCAGCAGTCAACATTATGGACATTGTGTGTAAGGGATGGTGCTGTGCAGTTCACCTCCCTGAGCTGGTGACATCTCCAGGCCTATTAGGTAGTCATACGAGGCACCCATGTCATGACAGGGTACCATCCATGAGCATGGAGATCATTGGACAGGCATACTCAGCACTCGGGTGACCAATATCAGATCACATATCACCTTTCAGGGGTATTGGCCATGCGTGGATGGATGAGACCAGCCTTCACAATCCTCACCTCCACTATGCAGCATGTTGGCTACCTTGCATAAAGACATGTGCTACACTGTGATGTTGGACATGCTACACGTACATATCCTGATCTGAAAGACATACATCATGGACAACCACCGTCCTACTACAATGATTGCCACATGCTGGACAGATCCGTGTGCCATACATGTTACATACTCCTGCCATACCATGCAACCCTGTCCATCAAAGCTGCACATGTCATCTCTGTCAAACATGGTGCGATGACCGCATGGTAGATGTATCATTAACTGTCTGGATCAGTAATGTGGCACTGATGCACCTGGCGGTGGCAAAATGGCTGTTGGATACAGCTAGAAAACCTTGCCAGTAGATGCCATGGTTGATAACCATCCCTGCGAATAACGTCCGGCTAGCCATTGTCCCATGTGTATCACATGTGCAACACAGGCGATATGTGGCAGGATGTTGAACTGCTGTACAGTGCCGTGTAGATGTATATGGCAAAACACATGCATGTAATGGTTTCCATGCGCATGTGTGCATTGTCACTGCTCATGTCTGTTAAGGCAGTGTATGTGTTGATATGTGACATATACACAGCATCAAGGTCAACAGCATTACTGTGGACACATACAGGCATGTGCTGATAAATAAGAACACCAGTACAGGCAAACAGACATGCCCACATCAAGACAGATTCACATCGAGTATGAGCAATGTAATGAGGTGGCACATATATATGAAGATGATATCCAATGCACAACGGGTGTTACATGTGTGTGACACAAACATGTCAGTCGTGTCAGTGTCATGATGATTTGCAAAGATAACTGTTCATATGTACTAGATTTCATACAAATGTATGTGCACCTGTATCTCTGTACATCTCTGTGATACTGTGACCTGTCCCCATCATTATGTCTTCCAGATAATGCCTCGTTCACGCCTGCCAGCATATAGCCGTCAAGAGGATGATGTGTGGACAAGGTTGCCAGGCAGCTAAGACATGTTAGTAGTTGTGCAGGGGTGTCATCCATAGGTCTTCCAGTGACCTGTCACATGACACAGCATGGTTTAGTGTGTATACACCTCAACGATGTGGGTCACAATCCACAGTAGTTATGTCATGTGTTTGCACGCAGTCATGGCTATGCACTGTGTGTGTATTACACACTGTATAGCAATATAGGCGCCTCATGATGCCATGCAATGGCACAGTGTCTGTACTTCACACTGTATAGCAATGTAGATGCCTCATACTACCCTTCAATGCTCATGCACATCTGCTAAAAGTGCTTTCTATCTGTAGGGCATACAGACAACACTGCAATGTGATACCCATTACACCGCTGTACATGTGTCAGGACACCATTGTGTCAGACATGTATGCATGTCAATGCACACGTCCGCAGATTACATGTCATACTACATGTCAATGTCAAGGTCACATCAGCCATGTGTACTGTTAACCTGTGCTGGTCCACATGGTGTATCACAGGGATGCATGCTTACTACCATGATTGTGTGAACTGCATGGCTTCTGATATGACACCTGCTTGCTGTGTGCAACCCAGGGAGGTATGCTAACTACCACTATTAATGTCTGAGCTGCATGCTGTCTGCTGTATAACATGCATGCTGCATGCCGTCTGTCACATCACATGCATGGTGAGTCAGTGAGTCAGTGTGTGTCTGTGTGTGTCTGTGTGTGTGTCTGTGTGTGTCTATTGTAATGTAGAGTCTTTTTTTGCATTCACAGGTGATGTAGGTGCGTCACCCTCCTGTGGTCCATCTGATGTTAGTGTCCCCACAGATGCTAGCAGTGATGAACATATGCATGAGGTACAGGCAGAGTTGTCAGGGGCTGAATCTGTGCCAATGGTTGTCATCCCAGCTATGTCCCCCTCTTCCCTGCACACAGTACTCATGCCAACACATACCCCATCACCAGTGGCCATAGAGGAAGGACAGTCAGCGTGTGTTAGCTTGGAACAGGAACATGTGGTGGCTACAGAAGGTGTGTCTCCACACCATGGTGTCAGTGTAATGACTGCAGATGTGCCACACAGGCATGTGGCCAGTGCTGCTTGTAGGAGGACCTCTGGCAGACATGCACCTGCAGGACAGAGCGCAGCAGCTGGTGCCACCAGACGAATGTTCCAAACTGTAATGGCGGCACAGGCACGTGCTGAACAGCAGAACACAGAAGGGCAGAGGCTTCGGAGGACTGCTATCCATTCTTTAAACAACAACATCTAGGCATTGGCAAATGCTCAACAGCAGATTGCTGATGCTCTGGACAGGCGATTGGGTGACATGGTTGGAATCCTTGACCGTGGCATGGCAATCCGCGAGCATGAGCTGTCTGTGCTGGAACATCTGGTAGGAGTGAGGCGTAGGCCACGTGGACGTAGGCCAGCTACCCTACCTGGTGCAGGTCAACTTGAATGAGCCACCTCACATGCCTACTCCCACAGTGCCGGTAGCAGTAGCAGTGCAGCTGGTGCTGTGCTGTCCACACCAGGACACAGCAGGCCATGTGAATGTGGCCCTGGACATTCCCAGCGGAGACACTGTTCCAGTGGACATGTGTCATCAGACAGTAGCCAAGCTGTACCTCTGCCTGGTAGTGCCCGTGCAACCCCTGGCAGGCATAGGTCACGTGGCCATGGCCAGACACAGTGAGCTGTACATCGTGGTCTGTACAATCTGGAGCTGTCAATAATACCCCTGTGTAGACTGGACACATGGCAGAACTGTGTGCACACACACACACACTCACACAGCAGAAACATCTGTAGGGCATCGCAACACCCACATGCATAATGACCACACATGTCCAATCAGATCACCGGCCCTAACCCACACACATGATGTCATCCACTGGTGCAGCCTATGCCGTGGCAAACATTATCACCCTGTGCATATGATGATGCCTGTGCCGCATCCCTGTCATCCACACCATCGGTGCAGGGACATGCTCATATGGTCTGATGCACAGGGTGAACAGAATAGTGAGTAGTGTATATTACATTTGTTGTGTACTGTTGACACGCACCAGGCATACCATGTAGTACAGGTTTAGAATGCATTGTTATATGTTCACAGTATGTGTCTTGGTAACAACAGTAACAACATGTTGGCAATGATGCCCTGCTTCCCTCCTTAAGGTCTAATTGCATGTGCCATTACATTACAGTGCTTGCAGCTAGAGTGCATTGTTGTATGTTCACAGTCTGTGTCTTGGTAACAACAGTAACAGCATGTTGGTAATGATGCCCTGCTTCACTCCTTAAGGTCTACGTGCATGTGCCAATAAGTAGCAGTGTTTTCAGTTTCCCATGTGTAAATGTGGAGTACTCACAGGCATGTATGGCAATACCAGCATGCTATACGTAGCCTCAATTTCACTGTTAGAAAGGCCACAGATGTCCACACATCTACTGATCCAGAAGCATGTGAGCTGTTCAATAGGCTACAGTGGCTAGAGACGTGACATCCATGCCGGGTCACATCACAGGTATGGTGACATGGTGTGGGGGGGTTTACACAGCGGTCTGGCTGATGTCAACATTAGAGGCCAGTTGATAGCATGAGGCCTCACTGTGTAGCAATAATACACTGTTACATTACAGGATGAGAACACGCACAGACATACACAGAAACACACAGTAACATGACCACACTCACGGGGACAATAACACTATAATGCACACTTGATAGTGTTGAGGTGAGGACCCCTGCCTATGTGGCAATCACCTTCACAGTACTGTGCACCCACATGATGCGACACAGAGAATGAACATGTACAGGTAGCCAGTAAGGCTGAGACCGATGGCATCAACAGGGTAGTAGACTGCATCACTTTGAGGGGTTAGGGATCCTGTCTGTTCTGTATGGTAGCATACACCCTCACTCCATGCACCAGACAGCCATACATACATACCCACACACACACACACACACACACACACACACACACACTGTGGAGTCCACAAATGTCATTCACATACAGATAGCTGACATGTGTGTGATACACACACCACCCCTGCCTACGTCTTGCTTTCTACACTGCAGTATGTACAAATCTCTACAACAGTGTACAGGGGTATGTAACAATTGGGATGTATTCCCCACCATATGTGGAATATATGGTCACACAAGCAAACACACATGGCAGTACTGTGAATCATACACCTGCTATATGATGATACGTCTGACAGACATGCAGCTGTATTGGCCGCATTATGTGTACCAACGCTACCTTTGGCAATTGTGCTGCTATATGCACATGGGAGGACGTAAGTGTTACAGGTGTCAAGTGATGTACAGTCAGTAACACCCTGACCGCTGTGTAGGTTGTATGTCTTCACCTTCAAGTAACAGTAACATAGCTTACTGTTTGCACATGTAATGGTAGGACGGCTTGGGACACACCTGAGAGCTGTCCTCAGCAAACATCCATCTGCAAAGGTGGACCACCACTTTATGTACACACATCCATCCATACCTGATGTACATCCTACCGTACTGACAGTATTTCACCATATACAGGTGTCAATGATGGAGCTGCATTGCAACTGCATGTTGTAGTTAGACACAGATGAATGACATACATCAGCTACTGCACATACATGGTAGCTGCATGCACACCACTACATGTACATGTGTGTTGGTCCTACATTCCTGTCATGTAGCCATGTTTGTATGCATTGCAATTGGTGGACATGTGTGATGACATACATGACACATGGACTGTTGTATGATATGTTGGTTGTCATGGGTAACTAGTACAGAGGGACTGTTACCTCAGTCAGCATTGCTACCTTATGTACTGCTAGCATTCAACAGCCATGGACCTACCTTCCATGTGCATGCGTGTGATTGCTGTAGCCACTTGTCTGCACAGAGGACAGCAAAAGCTTTGCTATGTACATATGAGTTGTGTGTGTGTGGGCCATGTACATATTCACTGCGATTACATGTATGTCATATCCAAACATGAGTGTTTTCTGGTGTACAGAGACAGTCATCTGTTACAGCTGTGTAAGACCCAGGGCCCCTGTTATGTGTAGAGCCGACCTGGTTATGAACGGTGGTATCATTGCATTGCATACCACATGATGGAACCCTGTCAGTACATGCATAGTCTGCACAGTTGCTGTAGAACCATGTACAGTCCACTGGTCACGAGTAACATGGTGGTGTAGTAATGTATGGATGTGTGTTGCTGGTCCAAGGACATGGTGATGTCCGAGGGCTACATAGTAGACTGCAACATTTACTACTGTGATCTGCACCTGAGACAGCTGTGATGGCTTTTGAGTGTGTACTGGTCAGTACATGTGAGTGGCCTTCATGTACGTGGGGACAGTAACACCTGGCATGGTCCGTCACGGTCTTATGGCCCACATGTCTGTATCTGAGGTATACGGTGGTAGTGCTATTATGCACAACTGTGCCATATGCCAGGTGTTCCTCACTGCAGAGATTTCTGTATTCCCCATTGTTGGATCTGGATTGTCAGCTGTGATCACGACTGCTACACAGCTAGCACTGACGACCGATGTCAGATGTGTATAGTGCAGCGTTCGTGCTAACAATGTTCACTATTGGCACACTGTGCCCTTCTGTGTTTAGAATCCGTGTGCATACAAGACAGCCCTTCACTACTACTAAGTGTGTGAGCATGCCCAGAACGCCGTTGTGTAGATGGACACACAGTACATTCCAAATGGACGTGTGCTACTAAGTGTGTGAGCATGCCCAGTGACACCTTGTGTCGGTTATGTGCCTCTGTGTATGGGCATGACCATTGAAATCCTGTATAGCGATAGTGGTCATCCAGGCAACAGATGTCCATACCCCATGTCAGGATGGATTCCTACATTGAACACACTGGGACTGTCTTGAAGGGTGTACTGTCTGTGGTGCGTCTCATATCCATGTAGTGTTGTAATAGTGCTCCGTAGATAGGCAGTTGTCCCGTTCACACCACTGCCGTGTGTTTGTCTACGTCTACCTTTGGACAGTAATATGCTTTTAGACTGCTCCCTCTCCATACATTCCCTAGCGACGTCTTTGCCTTTGCTGATGATGTCATCCAGCTAGAAGTATGCCTCTGGGAGTGCTGCGTTCCAGTAATCTCGGTAGCGTGATCTGTAACTGCGTAATGCTGTAGTGTGATAAGGTAGTTAGGTGCATGTTTGACTCCCAGCCCTGCCAAATGTGTGTGTGTGTTTCCAGCTGCCTGGGGACAGAGTAATGCTTTTAGACGGCTCACTCTCTATACATTCCCTATCGGCGTCTTTGCCTTTGCTGATGATGTTATCCACCTAGAAGTATGCCTCTGGGAGTGCTGTGTTCCAGTAATCTCGGTAGCGTGTTCTGTAACTGCGTAAAGCTGTAGTGTGATAAGGTAGTTAGGTGTATGTTCGACTCCCGGCCCTGCCAAGTGTGTGTGTGTGTCTCCAGCTGCCTGGGGACAGAGTAATGCTTTTAGATGGCTCCCTCTCCATACATTCCCTATCGGCATCTTTGCCTTTGCTGATGATGTCATCTACCTAGAAGTATACCTCTGGGAGTGCGGTGATGCTGAAACTCGGTAGCGCGTTCTGTTACTGTGTAATGCTGTAGTGTGATAGACTAGACAGGTAGGTGCTCGATTCCACGGCATGGCAGGGGTGTGTGTTTGGCAGTTATACCCTATGTGATATCTGTGGGTGGCTATATGCGGGATGTGTTCAGTGTGTTTTGTTGCTGACCTATATAGTGTCTACAGCCCACATATTCTGCCAAGACACTGGGTTTTCAACACATACATTCGCCAGCAGGTCTGGTGAGTAAATGTCAGCAGCCCTACTCTTACCCTTAATACAGTCTGACTCATGTGATGCAACAAAACACACATACCTTGATAGTAACAACACTACATGATGCAGGTGGCACATGTAGTTTCTTTTTCATGCCTGTATAATGCTTTGCTGTCATGTGGTCCGCTGTTGTGATATAAATGCAATATCTACATATGTGTGTACATGTATATGTGTGTATGTATATCTATGTATATATGTATACAAATAATATATGTGATATATGTAGATATAGAGAGATAGACATAGATATAAACATATATGTCTGGGGACATCAGCACTATTGAATGTTTGTGCCAGATGATCTGTACGTGATAATCGGGGATGTATGTATATCTGCCATGGCGTAGTGGTAATGCACATCATCTGTTGTGTGCAGGGTCCCGGGTTGTAGTCGTGTAGACACCGGTTATTTTGTTGCTGGGAAGACCATGGGACATCGAATATGGTGATAGTAAGGCACCTGTTACCAGTTGTGTACGGTTCTGAGCGACACTAAGCAGTGGTTATTAATTTGGAGGTTCGGTATGGGTCATATAACTATTCATTAGAAGACTATACTATGCAGATGAGGTTGACAATAGTGTATCCCATTTATCCCCAGGGTGTGATACAGATACCTGGAGTGTATGTGTGTAGTTAGCCGGGTGCAGGGCTCGAATATAGTTGACAGCATGGGAGGGGGGTCAGGCATACTGTACGTACATTGCAGAACTGTGCCTCGGGAGTGCTCCTGCCTTAACACGCCTAAGCTAGGGGTGTGTCTATACTTGCCTGGTGACATTGGGAGGGACAACAGCAGTGGTGGGGTTGTCAGGGTGTACAGCCTGCACAAACAGGTGATGATCAGCACAATCAGCAGATGACATGGCCAGCCCGCACCTGAACAGTACGGTAATGTAAGCAAGCATCATACACACAGGTGTATTCCGCACTCTACACCACCGGTGTATACCTGTGGGGACATTTCATAACACAGTCCAACCAAATGAGAAGGGCTGCAGCAGGCAACATAGACCAACATGTGCAGGAGGCTGAGGGCAGTGAGGATGTGTATGCTGCCGAACATCCCTTACTGGGGTGACATAAGACTTTATAGACCCAGGGTGAATTACCAGGGGCTACATGAGCTGGGGATGGTGGAGCACTATGGGGTGGACAGAGACCTCCTACAGCGGCTTGTTGACCTGTGCCTGCCACACCTGACACATTAAACAGACTGAGGGAACCCATCACAGTGGATACCACAGTATGTGTTGGCCTGGGTATACTAGCCACAGGTACCTCACACAGCACAACTGAGGATATCATGGGGATCTCACAGGCATCTGCATCCAGAGTATTGCGCCAGTTCACAGACGCCATGTCAACACATGCTAGTGAGCACGTACATGTCCTCAACACACGTGATTAGTAGACCAGCAATATGCATCTCTTCAACCACATGGATGACTACCCTGGGGTACTGGGTGCTATAGCCTGCACACACATACACATCAAAGCACAATCTGGTGAGCGGGGTAGGGCCTACAGTCACTGCAGGGGCATACCCTCCAACAGCTAGGCCATATGCGATGGCCAGGGCATTAGATTGAATGTGTGTGCTGTCTGCCCTGGAAGCTATGATGATTCCGATATATGGCTTCTGACACAGCTGTACCACACCTTTGCCAATATGGACATCCCCTACAGTGTCCTAGTGGGGGATGATGGGTAACCACTGGTGTCGTGGCTGATGACACCCAGCAGCAATGCACACACACCTGAATGCTCACACCATAATGAGGCGGATGCACAGGCAGGACATGTAATTGAGCATGTGTTTGGGATGCTCAGTTCACGGTTCTGGTATCCGGACACATCCGGTGGAGCCCTGCAGTATTCACTAGCTACATGCACACAATTTGTTATGGTATTTGCTATGCTACACATTCTGATCCTGCAGTAACAGTTGCTGCAGGAACAGCATGGGGCAAAGCCACACGGCCCAACACCACTGCCAAGGCCTGTACAGGCACAGTGTGACTTGACGAAGGAACTACCTGAGCAGGACCCAGTCGTGAAGCCGTGCACAGTATGACCTGCCCTTGGCAAAGAGGCAACACAAGGCATATGCACTGACACAGTAGGTACCCACAGATGTCCCCTCTCTGACCCGCACACAGTACAATGGATGCCAAACATGACACTACCTGTGCTCGGCCATGTATAGGAGGTGCACTGTGTGCATCCAACATAGGCAGCCCTCCAGCACCGTCCTCAGGTCCAGAACACCCCCAGGGTATGTCTATTGACCTAAAAATTGGCAGTTGTATTAGAATGTGTATTTACCCATTGCTATGGTATGTATGTGAGCATACAAGAGACTTTGGTGGCCGACTGTTAGGGCAGCAGACAGTACACATCCATAGTGGCACCATGACATCTGTAGCACATACGGGGGTCACAATGGTAGCCAGTAGTACACAGGGTATCTTAACTCACTGCAGATTATGGGATGAACATCATGTGTGTCCATACAGCCCCCACACGTTCCATGCAGCTGGACAGGTGTGGACCAATACAGACAAATGATATACAATGGCCTATGGATATGCCCAATGAATGACCCCAACCCCCAAAGACACACACAGACTACAGCAGGCCAGGTGGTTTAATGTAGGTTGTGAAAGCTAGGACGTCCAACACCTCTGTGCTGGTATTTAATGCTGGGATCTGACGTACACTGGTATCCCTCCAACCGGCAATTTAGGTAGGTCCACACACTGACATAGAGTACCTGGCATACCAGTACAGTAGCGGCAGATGTGTACAACTGTCAGCTGTGCCCCCCCATCCAACCTACACATGTGAGAGTCATGTGCGCCACCCACGGTGCTGTGTAGGACTGTGGATGCAGTTGGATGTCCCCCCACACTATGCCACATGACCATTAGCTACCCTGCAGACACAGCATGACACCTGTCTGTGTAGAAAAGAGGGGTCGGCAACACAACTGACTATCTGGACATGTGACACATGCAATACAGTTGTCCATACTTGGCATGCTCACACACATGACGGTATGATGGTAATGTCGGTCAACAACATGCATAACAGTCATACTTGGCATGCTCACACACTGACACACAGGACGGCCAGGCATGCATACACCAGTGGTCCGGACATATCTGCCAGTACATTGCTATACTGTTGGATGACTGCACTGCATGGTGTGTGTGTGGTCTATTGTCTGTACATATGCCATGGTCTATTGTTAATTCACATGAGCTATGTGCTGTGCACATGGTACTGCTACCAACACATGAATAGGGCGGTTCTTTGTGGACAGACCGACGCCTTTGGATATGGACTGGGTAAGGCACATTCCAGCAGGTGGGAGCAGTTGTGCATGGGTTTGCACAGTGTTAAGCACTGCTGATCTCTGGTTACAGCACCTTTTACCCATTTAGACTCCACATTTCTTTGACAGTGCACTACTGGCATACTGGTAGACAAACACACCTACAGCCACTTGCTCACCAACATTTCTGCTTACATTTGTCACTCACACTGGGTGTGTGTGATCCCTTGTGATGCATATTACATTGGACTACATGACTACAGTATCAGGTATGTCTAACCATTTGGCGATGGCAGGCATTCGACTGAACGGACTCGGCGGCCTGTCCAGTGACGTAATCATATTATATGCGTGTTCCTCATACGATCTGCTCCCATCTGCCTGATACATGGGAACCGATACTCTGCAATGTTGACATGTGAATATGATTTTGTTAATGCAGCTGTCTGACGAGTCATGCTACCGCATACCTACTGTACGTTTTCCACCTTTCAGACTGCACGACGGGAGACTGTAGGAATAACACCTTTCCCACTTTGCATGGGACAGTTCCTCATTAGGCATATGTGATGTGATGATACTCTAGCCATTGCAACTGTCCTGATTAGGGGACATTCTCATATTCTACGTGTCTGTAGTGGTTGCTTGTTACAGGTCTTGTATACCTGACACGTCGATATGTTATATGTAGTAGCATAAGCAACTTTCAGCTGCTAGACTACGCTTTGATTTGTGCTGATATGTATATTGCTGTACTATGCATGGCTGTAGGTATGTTCTGCCCTGATACATCTGACATTTCTACAGAGCAGGTCCCACTTTGGCCATTCAGAATGGTCCCGTAGATGCTATATGTAGAGATATCACATGTGTCAAGGCAACACATACCCACAGCCAGTTGTAAACTGACTACTTCCACAGTTTGCATACATTAAGGTTATTCTTGTAGCATTATAATTGCTAATACTGTTTCCTATTACATATAGCTGTTTCTGATACAACAAATTCATTTCTGTCACCACTACACACAATATATGGCCTCCTTTCCCGAACTCACAGGCCATGTGCCATAACATTCATTTTGCAGGACACAACTGCCCAAATGGGTGTGTCACTCAAAGGCGTACGGGTGTGGAACCTCATCTATTATGCTATCATCTACCTGAGGTGGTCATCAAATTATGCACTTTCCGTCACTAGCAGACCTCACATACCAATGGGGGAGAATGAACACTCTATCAGGAACACTGCATAACACCCTGTGGGACACATTTAGATGATTGGTTCTATTAACCAGACACATTGACAGTCACAGAGCATATGTATTCATTCATGTTTGTCGAGATACATGCCGTTTATGACTCATAAATGTCATCTGTCATTACCTGTATTCCGCCACCTGTCCACCTAATATCACTAGTTCTGGAAATGTTTATTTGGACTTTGTTACATTCTGATTCATAACTATGGATGTCCATGCTAATCGGGTACACGGCACTGATTTGGTCTCTATGTATTCCCCCGATGGTTTACAGAATATCCGGTAGATGTGCTCTTCAGGTTTGGGACATATAGGCGTCTGCTATGCCCACATAGGAATATTAATGACATCCACTGGGTGGGCCTACTACATCTCTGCCAACCAGCACCTGCACACTTAAGCCCATTATTGCATACCCATGGTCCACCTACCTGGCACCCCTCTACAGCACTCGTGACATATACTTACTGTGAGCGCAGCTGGGGTATGAGCACACCCCTACACATTGCCCACTCTCCCCGTCTCGGGACACATGTCGTACGTTTTGTCAACCCATGTATTATCACACTTGCACAACCTACTTTTCCATGTACACCTACATCCTGCTCGCATCGATGACAACAGGTTGACACATACACTCACTTTTTGGGGTCCCGCAAGGGACACCGTTATCCATGTTTAAAGTGTAGACCTTGCAGATCTCTCCCACTGCTACTTTCCTGCTGGTGTTTTGGACAGCAGCAGTGTAGTAATCTTTATTGCCTCTCTGTATGTCTGACCGGCATAGCTGGGCGGTGTGGGGGGTACAACATTTATTTATTGCACCTCCCAGTCACATATGCCTGGGCTGTATATATGTTACCCTAATTGCTGTAAAGTAACCTAGTTATGTACATGTGTATATCTACAATGACATAATTGTTTTGTGTGTATATGTATATATCAATACCTGTTGTTTGTATATATATATATATATATATATATATATATATATATATATATATATATATATATCTAGATATATATATATATATATATATATATATATATATATATATATATATATATATATATATATATATATATATATATATATATATATATATATATATATATATATATATATGTGTATATATATATATATATATATATATATATATATATATATATATATATATATATATATATTTATATATAGCTATACGTTTTTATCTATATATACATCTGAGTGTCCGTTAACCTAGACATAGTCACTTACACATGCGTTTTGGGTTTTATCTCTGCTTCAACAGCATACTATTGCCTTAGTCATTATGACACCGACACTTCACTCCGGTGAACTTGTGATCAGTATACTGCACGTTATACAGCATCAGATGTCGCACGTTTTTCATGTCTGGGGTGCCGCTGATAAGTGTGATGTGATAGTGTGATTCGACCTATTACTCGTATGCGCAGCCTGTTATTCCTGCTACTGTGTTTGTTTCTGTGCACATTCATATTATTAATGTTAATAGAATGAGTGTTTGTGTTACTGAGATTGTATGTCAACATATTGATGTCTGCATGTAGTTGTGTCTTTCTGCTTTTCCTGGTTTGGGGTTGTCACAGCAGAACTCCGTTCCACTCATGGGTGGCGTTTAGGTTTCACGTGCCGGGCTGCCAGCCCTGATGCACAACATCTGACAACGATACGCCCATTCACGCATGTCTCCATGCAGATGACGCTCTATCTGGGAATCGCACCTACGTACTAGCTGACCTCCACGGGCCGCTCCATTGCAACCGGCGCAACATACCCTAGCACTCCTGTGTCCATAATCGCATATCCATAGTTTCTCCAGCACACCCGTGTTGAGTTTCCATGCATACCAGCCATTATACACCTGTTATCACAGTCATGACACACCTTGACACACCTTTACACATTGCCCTCTCCAGAGCGTTGGGGCCCTACACACATTTTGTACCACCTCGTGTATTCACAGGCTCACCATCCATTCATATTTGCACGTGCGTGCCTTTCCTGGTGTTATGGATTACAAACGATTTGTGGGTTACAAGTCTAGGTGGTCGCAACATGTACTACATTCCGTCTGTTTACAATGTTGACGTAGCACTTCTACAATGTTATGGCCACTGGTATAACCCTGCCTCTAGTGTGAATATTGATGCTCTACTCACACTTTTGCAGATTTATCTGACATATGCTGCGAGCACTTTATAATTCCTTACTTGCTCTAGATTCACTTCACAACCTTTATGTTTGCTTTCGGCGTTCATTACATATCTATATAGATATATATATATATATATATATATGTATATATATGTATATATAGATATATACATAGATATATATATAGATATATAATTGCATATTTCTGTTATGTCTGTGGATATTTACCTATACACACATCTATCTATCTATCTATCTATCTATCTATCTATCTATCTATCTATCTATATAAAAGTTACAGCTGTACAAGACAACATACATTTGCTATGCTACAAGCTGTGTACACCCACGCAGGTGTACTTGCATCTACTTATTCTGAGTTACATATGTTTACTGGCACTTCTTTGGGATTACATGTGCCTTATTCCTTATGAAAGTACCACTTTGACTGATGGAATCCGGTTAACGGCCACATGCGAGACACAAGGTCACCTTTACATGTATAAATGTTGGCTTTACAGCACAGAGACATTCATTACACAATTAATATGTGCTATATTCGTACTTGAACCGGGAATGCCTTTACGTTAGGTGGATGCTCTAACCACTACACTATTGTTGTTCTGCCTCATTTATATGTATACCCATGGTTCATAGCTACTCTGACATACGCCTCACCGCTTCCCTTACACAGCAGGCATCCAGCCTCCTGCTCGGAAAACCGCAGTACTACACTTATGACATTCCCTGTTTTCTACTGCTCTGGACCCGTGCTGCATGTCTACTCACTCCAAGGATATTCATAACTCCTACGCTTATAGTCCTCGCACATACGCGTGTTTCATTGTCAGAGTGTTCATGTGCTGGTCTGGGTTTAAGCTTGTCCGACTGATGACTAGAACTGCCCTGGCGCTGTTCAATTATCAGATGTAGCACATGGACAGAGTTAGTCCAGATTTTAACATTCTACCTGTGTTTACAGACACTGGTGTTTGGGCACCTCTGACCACATTACTAGGTTGGCGCTACATAATTTAGGGTGGGGAGTGGTTCCACTACATAATACAGGGTCGGGGGGGTTTCCACGTGTTTCCCTTCACATTTGACTATTTCATTCATTTATAGATACAATGAATATTATTCTGGACATCAGTTATAAATTCACTACAGGTATGCAATAGTCCTGTCAACAGATGTGACAGTTGGTTGGTGTACATATGTGTACATTCCTCTGTGATACTCGGGCACTAGTTTCTACAGTGACAGGGACAAGGCTATGACAACTCAGGGACAATCACGGACACTTCTACCATGTTAGTACTATTAACTTGGAACGTGTTGACAGATTCGTATTACTACAAATTTTCTGCAGTTAAATGCGTCTATTACTCTTCATTGTTGTAAGTAGTCATTCTCATTCAACACCTTTCCTCCAAAGGTCACTGGCTTTGTGAGTGATTAAGAGGCTGGCCAGTTATTGTGCGAATGCTCTGACCATTTGTAGGGTTGACATTGTCATATGTACAGGTTGAGATATATTCTGGGGACACCAGATTGTTTAGGCCATCACATACCCATGGTCAGTCCAGGTTTAGAACATTCATTAGTTTTCTAGCTGTGAGCCTATACCTTTAGCATTTCAGTTGTTAGCCTGTTTCTTGTATGAATTATGTTTTTTCTATCCTGACGTGACTGCTTTAGGCAACTGTTACATGCAGTATGGTACATAGTTATTTCCTACAATCACAGGACATTTGGCATTGTATCATTGTTGGTCAGGTCACACCTACCCATACAGTAACTGTCCCTCACACAGTGGATCAGGGGGTATCCTGTTTACGTCAGTACCTTCATCACCCTTTTTCCATGTGCCACTATGTGAATGTGTGCAATATATTCTCTCGATTATTCGTGTCAGGACATGTGCATCACGGGCAGGTGTTTGATCCTGGGTAGTAGGTCTGCATGACCATCTAGGGCTGGACAGTCTCGTGCACCACTACTGCACATTCCAACTTGTGTCCAGATGTCTACAGGACTGGACATCATGTCTTGATACCCATTCTAATGTTTACACAGGTTACTTATCCCATGAGGGATATCCAAAAATTTAACAAGACCGATACCAACCATTCTTCTGGTGTTACGAAAATGTGCTGGGGGTTTTACATGCAAGGAATACATAGTTTACAATCCTGAAACTGCCTAGGGTGACACTACCTACTACATATACGTAGTGGTCACTATGTGTAGATGTGGCTGCGCCAAACTAGTAGGCCAAGTATGGCTGGATTTGGTGGACGTTCAGGTATGGGGGTGGGTTGTGTGCTGTGGAGGGGATGCTGGGTAGTCCATTATGCATCCAGGTGTGTTGCATTTGATTTGGCCAGTTCCATCAGGACCAATCTGTGGGTATGTGCCGGTGACATTTCTGTACATTTGTATCGCACATTTTAATATTCATATGTTTGTGGGATTGTGTTCTACAGTATGGCCTGTCTGGTTGTATTGCAGATGTGTATACATGGTCTTTGTGTTTCTTTCTGCTTCACCCGCTGCTCCCTCATACACCTCCAATTCACCTATTCTGCATACGACACAGTCTCGCCTTTGAGGATTATACCATTACCCATCCCCCCACACACATATTCCTGACACTCCATCCATCACTGCTTTGGTTGATGGCCCATGACACGGTCAAGGTAACACATTGCATACCCTACATATGTCAGGTACCTGTATGGTTGTGTGGACTACCCTGGCATGTTTTACCTTCCACATGCTATACCTCATGCTCATAGGTACACGCCCATACTTAACTTTCATGACATGGTTGGTACACCCGGGTAATACCCATTCAACTGTGACACATCCTGACAAGTACGGCTTGGACCGCAGATGTGCGGATTTTGGCCGACTGTTCTGATCATTGGTAGGATGACACCTTTTCCTAGGTCCAGGATGGGATATATTCCGGACACATATCCGATTGTACTGGACAACATGCACCCACAGTCAACGCTACGGATAATACTGTTCCTTTAAGCCTACATGTTGCCTTATTGTTGTAGCAGTTTATATGCTCCTTCTGTTTTGTTTACATGCTTATTCTATTTCCTGTCACATATGGTATGTTAAATACGGACATACCTATTGTATGTGACTATTACATGTGTTGTGGGATATAATTCTGTCATACGGTCGCTAGATATTTACATTTATCGTGTTTTTTGTTATGGACACATCTGCCCAGCTGTGTACTCTCCCCCACAATATGGGTCAGCTGGTGACCCTGACCACTGGGCTGGACATACCTACTGGCGGCACGCTAACATGATGCGTTTCACTTCCACTTGGTATAACTATCAGTGTTACTGTGTTGGACTACGGGCACACAGATTTCAATGTCATTTGTTTGAGGGATAGGGACCCGTTATTCCCTACTGTGCATTTGTGTTTGCTTCTTCATTTTGTGTTCGCAGGAACTGTCTTGCATGCTTTGCATACATTTCAGTATCCACGGACACTGACAGATGTGATTACTATTGCTTGCAAATTATTATATGCAAGCATTTTAGGTTGCACGTCGACAGCTGACATTTCCATGCCTCCGTGCGGCACTTCAACATGCCCTATGCACTCGCGATCCTTTCCTATGCACATGGCTGTGGCGGCAGCGTGCCTTCATTAATATGCATTTGGTGCTACTGTGCCATCTTCATGCCACACAGTCGGCGCAAGCCTAACGCCGGCCTTGTGCCAAGTTTTATGAATCCCGGGGAAAGTTTACAGCTTTCGCTACTGATCTTAATGTTTACTTTGAATTCCCTAATACAGATTTAAATAAGATTCTTAAACTCCATTGAAAATTAAAAAAAAATATCTAATTATGCCATTAACCCAAACAAATCAGTCATATTCCTTTGAATACTTTAAGACATAAGGAATTCAATTTTCCAGAAACTGAAATTAAAGTCAGTTATAATCTCAAATATCAGGGTATTATGTTCACTCACTCCCAATCTGATTTAACTAAAAATAATTTATTTAAAACCTGGGCTAACATCACAGAAGACACTAAAAGATGATTAAATCTTAAACTATCTCCACCATCTAAGGCAGCTATAGTTAAAATGAATATTCTCCCAAGATTATTATTTTACTTTAACACTATTAATCAAAATATACCAAATAATTTCTTTTCCAAACTTGAAACACTACTAGGGAAATTTATTTGGCTTCCAAAAAATACAAGAATAAAATACTGTAGATTAACACTACCCAAACAAAAAGGGGGCCTAGGACTACCCGATTTTCAAACATACTATGACATTATAAACGCTAATCGAATTATACAAATAGCAAAATATGAACCATTGAACAAAGCATGGCATCCACTATGGATTACAATATATTATAATCATCTAATTTCATCAAATTTATACCCTAAAGCAATACCCTTTCTAAATTCTAAGACACTAAGGTATTTTAAAATCCATCCCATAATCATAAGAAATACATTACTATTTCAAAAGCTGGTATCTCCCTAAATCTTAAGGATACTTTGTTATTAGGATGACCAATACACCTAAATCCTAATATTAAATTAAATAACACTATGCAAAACCTGAATCAATACCCACTAATTAAAAACACCACTGTATGGGACTTCTACCAAGCCAAAAGCCTTTCAATTGAAAATATAAGGCAAAGATTAGAAGTAAATTAAAGTTATAACACCATAATCAACCAAATACTATACCTGATCAACACAATTACTACAAATGTTAAAACAGACAACCAAGATATGCAACTATATCAGCAAATTATTAACCTGTTACTTTCGAGATCCAAAATGCTATCAAACACATATAGATTAATAACAAGAATTAAATATCAAGATACACTTCTATATTCAAAATTTTGGGAAGGAAAAAAATAACAGGATTACTGTTGAACAAAAATCTGCTGCAATTGAACTTACCTTGAAATTCACGCTGTCAAAAAATTAATTTATACCCAAATTATGATTAACAATAATGCCTATTACACACCACTCTTTCTAAGTAAAATTAATTCTTCTCTCTCCTTATTGCCACACATGTCCAAACAGAGTAGCTGACACTCTTCATATTCTTTGGAGCTGTAAGAATATTTGCAAATTATGGTGTTCATTAAGAACCAAGTTAGAAAAAAAGGGATACAATACACTAAATCCACCCTGTCATGAGAAATTGCAATTTTACATGTATTCCTCACCAACTTTTCAAATGAAAACAAACACATCATAGTAACATTGTGCGCAATGATGAATCATACGTAGCTCAAAATTGGTTAGACAGAACTAAAATTGCATGGGAAGAATTTAAAGGAATGGCTATAAAATACATATTAGCAAGTAAACTAATTACAAGAAGCCAAAATAAAAAAAACTATCCTATTATCAGAAATATTCAAAAACGCTTATAGAAATCTTAAGGTAAAACTGGTTTATGAACAAGGGATTACAACATCATTATTACTCTATGTAAATAAGGAAAAATAAAAGAAAATAAATATTGCAAAACTTCACCCCATCTTAAAATTGGAAAGGTCTAAGACGTGTAAATATAATAAACATTTTGGGGTGACATCAATGTATATAGTGTACATAGTTGGTACAAGATACAATTTAAGTTAGGTAGGCTAGAATATCTTGAAACTGTTTTAATGTCAGATTCTATTATGATTAAAATATCTCAGAGTAAATTTTGTTGTGCAATTTAATGTAAACAGTTTGAATGTTAGTTAATTCTGCATATTGATAACTGAACACTAATGGTATATGTTCTGTATATCTTATTATGATTATTGCAAATTGATATTCTGTGTATCTTGTCTTATATATTTCTGTTTTATTCTTTTTCTTGCATTAAAAAGAGGAAAATGCAATAAAAAATATATATGAAAAAAAGAAACGTGCAAGATAACATTATTAAATTACTGTCATTAATAGGCATAGCATGCAAATACAAAAAACAACTATTATCAGCCTAGGTATAGAAAAGGCTTTTGATTCTATTAGTTGGTCTTATATATAAAAAATTCTGATTGGTTTTGAATTCTCCTCAGATTTTGTCAACTTGTTAATGAAAATTTATAGTGGGGCACAAGCTTATGTGAAAATCGGATTATGTTTATCCTTACCACTAGAAATCTTCAAGGGAACTAAATAAGGATGTTCTTTGTCACCATTGTTTGCTTTTTCTATGGAACATTTTGCTGCATATATTAGAAACAAGCAAAATATAAAAGGCTTTCAAATTAATAAGGACTTTTGTCCTAAGATACAATTATTTGCTGATGACATGTTGTTAACATTGAGTGATACTGATGGTTCTTTGCATGATGTTATAAATACCTTAAGCAAGTTTGAAAGAATTTCAGGGCTTATATTTAATCATAATAAGTCTAAAACATTACTAATTAACAAAAAAGATCAACAAAAACCTAAGAGAGAATAGCCTGTTTAATTGAGAGAATGATGTATTAGAATATTTCGTTGTCAGTATAAAGAGTACATGGAAAGAGTTTGTTAAACTAAATTGCAATAATTTAATAACCACCATTAGTGAACTAATCAAAAGATGGAATAAAATGTTCTTCACAATAGAGGATAGGCTCTCTTAAATTAAAATGATCAGTTTACCTAAAATTTTGTTTTATATACCGTCATTGATACTACCCCCAACCAAAAACTTATTTAAAAAATTAGATTCCATGCTACTTACATTTTTATGGTTCCCCTTAAAACCTAGGATTGCATATAAATGGAACATTAGAGCTTGGAACAGTAATGGGATAACATTCCATAGCTTAAATATTTATTCCAAATCAGTTATACTTAATGTAATATTACATTGGATCACACCTACCTATATATCTGTCTGGAAAACAATACATGAGCTTCATATAACTGATATCAGAACTATAGAAAATCAGTTTAAGAAATAATATGGAATAAGTAGAGTTCATTGGCTTTTACATGAATTTTGTTTATTTAATAAGAAGTTTGATAATTTTTCTTATGGCATTAATCAGATATTTAATAACTTTAAAATATAATTGATTGTAATTACAACATTAAACAATTTCTATTTCTAATATTCCCTATAGCATACTCCCTGATTGCCTAGATTCTTTCAACATTAATGTGATGCAAAAATTAAAGGAAAATAACTTAATATTCTGGCATCAGTTTATTGAAAATAAGAGTATTAGATCACTAAACTCTCTTTTATGTAGTTTTGATAATAGTCAAGATGGTTGTTTATACACTTATTATGTCAGTTTATAGAAAACAAAATGAGAGTGTCAATCAACCTAGAGACTGAATCTGTACTGAGTTTGATTCAGCCTTTTATTAGGTGTCTTGAAAAGACAGATAATCATAAATGAAGTATCTCACCTAGCTATACGATGCTAATAGAAGACACTCTAAAGTTTGACTCAGAATTTTGGAATTACTATGTAAAGATTAATGGAGACCAAATATCTGATGAATCCAAAAACATGTTATTTAATTCTACATATGGTACCTCTTCTTCATTATATTGGAGATTGTATACATGGAAATTTATGAATAGGAGTTTCTATACTCCACATAAAATAAATCTTATACTCATTAGCAGTGAAAGTAAATGCTGGAAATGTGATGAATTACTAGAAGCCAACTGGGTTCACATGTTCATTGAATGTAGAAATGTTGTTCAGTACTGGAAAAACTTCAAATACTTTGTAAATGCTTTATGGCCTGATAACTGTCATATTTCTGACTCACTAATCCTATTCAATGTTCCTATACCTAATATAATACCTAAATCTCTGGTCAATTCTTGCAATTGCCAGAAAATTTATCACTTTGAACTGGAAAAGTAAACAAGATTTGACGTTTAAAGATTTTATTAATTTAGCAAAAGTTGTTTGTAAAAAAGAACTGCAAACCATTTGTTATAAAACTTGTAACATTACTCATAAAAAGATAACATGGCAAAAATTGGAAAACCTTTTGAACAAAAACTTCTCATGGCTAGAATGATTGCTTATCATGGATGAATGTAAATATTGTAAATAGTTTTGTTATTGTTTTATTGGATTGGTTCTATGTACATTTGCATATGTTTATAATGAAAACAAAATAAAAATGTTTCTGAAAAAAAAAAAATAAGCATTCTGCATCATACAGAAACCATTAAACCACAGTTGAAACTTTTTAATGTATGCACCTGAACACATCCACAGTGTAACCAGGAACAGAAGACCCGTTAATGTAAGTCATTTTGCCACAGAATCCAAAGATCTAAAGGTTTTGCAAAGTTTCACTGCCAAACTGATGTTATCCAAATATTTTGTACTAATACTTACATCATATATGCTAGTGCTGTCAAGCTAAATTAATTTGTTGGCAGGACTAATAAAAGGGACTTTTTACCTCTTAACAGTTAAACAATGGTTCTAGTTTTCTTTAAAGTTTAACTTACCTGTGAAGACTTACCTGTTCTAATAACATGACATTCATAAGATGACTATAATGCTCAAGGAAATAACTATCCATAATTAACATATATCATTTACTATTTATGATTTTTACTTTTAAAATATGGCTAAGGGTTTTTATACAACACATTCTTGCTCCAGGGTGACTAAAGGGAGCATCTCTGATGATTAGTTAGCACTTTTTATAATATATTTACAGCAAGTATAATTTTCTTATGGTCAGATTATAAACAAAACCGTGACTACATTTAAACTCAACATTATTTAACTTCTAAAACTGTTGAAATTCTTTTCAATCTCCAAGATAACTAAGGCCATCCTTTAATTTCAGTTTTTAATCAGCTATTATTTTAGCTTTAATCTACAACAAATCACTTTGCTTTCCTCAGAGGTTTCCTGTTGAATCATGTGTTTGAAGGCGTGTGATGTCATGCCAGAATAGTTTCAGTGTGGCCTTTATCTGGCTTTTCATCTTTAAAATAAATACCATCTTCAGCAATACTATTCCATTTTAACTAGTCCTACTTTGACCTTTAGCTGCATTATACTTTTAATAAGGTGAGATGACAGCAGCTGTAATAATTTGCTAAATCCTTAATAATCCCATAAAACAAAATGCTATTTTTTGTTTTTAAGTTGTCCAGAAATGTGTTTGTCTTAAACTGAACTGACAAACATGCCAGTTAGAAACGTGTGGACACAACCATTTACAAACCTCACTTTTTTGCATCAGTTATAAGTAGGTTAACCATGAAAAAAATGTACTTCAGCACAGTGGATGAAGAGGGCACACATATAGTCAAATCTGTAATAATGCAGGTAAGCTAACAAGATATGCTTGATTAGATATAGAAAATGTGTTATTTCACAGTTTCAGGATACTTAGATAAAGATTTTCTTCCTTCTGTTAAAATTGCTGTGCCAGTCCTTTGTTTCAAATTTAGTTTTAACAGTGAAGAACATATTTTACCTATACTTTTGACCCTGTCTCATAATGCCTCCTTGATTTCACTTTGCTTATTTTCTAAGCAAATAATGATGTCATTCATTTATTTAAGCAATCAACCTCATTATATTTCAGTACTACATCTTTAGGCACTAGCCTCTTTCCTGATTCTTCAAAGGGTCTTAGTTATTTGCTAAACATATTTTTAGTTGATGTTGTAATGCATGGGTTGGCACCCTTAGAATGACCTTAAATGATGTAGTCATCCTCATAAATCTAACTACTTTAAATACTTTAATGCCAAAGAGTGTGTGATAAAGTTTCAGATATTTGCAAACACTGCTTATTTTACTTTCTGCATACAGTGAGAACATTTCTAGCAAACAAAAGAGAAGATTTATGGTTTTCCATTGACTGTGTGTTGCAGAATGGTCTGTTTATAAATGTTATTTTGCTGATAAATAAATGAATGTGTTAAAACAGCTTAGGGCATTAATCTTGGAGAAGCATTAAAGACAGTGAGGTAAATAACATTCATGTTTTGTGTATATAGAAATAAAAAAAACAGACAGGTAAACACAACTGAAATAAGTTTACAAAAATAGAAATGTTCACTTTGCCAGTAAAGTAAACAATGTTACTGAATGACATGTCTTCCATAATACACATTTTCTGCACAGTTCAGTGCGCACTGCAATGCACTGTAATGCACTGTAATGTAGGGATAATTTCTCTTTTAGAGTTCATAGGTATATTAAGATTTACTCATGGTTGGTGTGGTCTGATCACCAGGGTGAAGCCCAAGTGATTAAACAAAGCCACCCATGGTTAATTCTGATATACCCATAAACAGGAGTGGATTATTTCACTTGTATAATAACATTATTTAAGAAAGAAATTACTTACTTTAAATAATGTCATTGTATATGGACAATTCTGTCCTCTTTCTTGTTGTCTTCACTATACTGAGTACTGCACATGCGTATGGAATTACGTTCCCATGCTTGCACAGGACATCAGTGCAGGAGTAGTGATGAAGAAAACAGAATCGCCTTTGCTGTTTGCTGAGTTTTTTTAACTGTTAAACAATAGACATTTATAAGGACAGCACAGAAATATGAGGAAAATCAGGTATGTTACAGTTTTAGTTTTGCAGAACATACCTGATTTTTCTCATATTTTGGTGTGCCCTACACTATAAGTTCATAGGTAGGTACTAGGCTATCTGCCTGAAGGCATTTATAAGCCTAGCCAGAATGTGTTGGCTTTCACTGCCCCCTTAGATTAGTTCCCTGTGCCTCTGTCCAGCAGAGCCACTGAAGTGATCCCCGGGGTAAACTTTCTGTTTCCCATCCACTCATCAAGGTTTCTCTTGAAGAGTGTTAACAAGGAGCTTTGCCTAATGTAGATTGGAATCTTGTTCCAAAGCATGGGAAGGCTCTGTGACAGGAATCTATCCCTCCATCATGTCCTATTTATTGTTGTGGTAAGGTTTAGATCCCTAGAGCATGTGGCTCGAGGGGATAAGCTTTTCTTTAGGTGGAGCATGTCGATCAGTTCTGGGTTGGACATGGCCTTGTATGTCACGCAGGCATCACCTCTGAGTAGGCGGTATGCAACCAAGTACAGCTGGAGTTTTTTCAGTCGAGCTGCATAAGGCATCTGTTTGAGGCCAGTGATCCTCTTGGTGAGGTACTTCTGTGGTCTTTCCAGCTGTTGCAGGTGTCTTGTCAGATACATCTCAAATGGGGCATTGTACTCTATGATGGGTCTGATGAGCGATGAGTAGGGGGCACAATGACCTCTTTTGATCTGGGTGCGAACCCTTTTGTGATAAGGTGTGCCATGTAGAAGGATTTTCTAACCACTTTGGCAATGCGATTATCAAAGGAGAGTTTACTATCTACTTGGGTCCCCAGATCCCTTATTACGTCTTCCGTATTTAGGGGACTACCACCTATGTGGTAGTTTGTGGATACTTTGTTTTTTCCAAAGGGGATGACTATGCACTTTTTGGCATTTAGCTTAAGGCCATGATTTTGACACCAGGTGTCTGTCTCAATGAGACCCTTTTGGAGGATGTCTGTGTCAGCTGGAGAGTCAATTATAGCCCCTAGTTTGCAGTCGTCTGTGAACTTGGTCAGCCATAGTCCTCCTGTGCTTGCCTGTACCTCTGAGAAGTATATGCCAAACAGGAGGGGTCCTAGGACTGAGCCCTGGAGAATGCCACTTGTAACCGGTTTAGAGTCAGACCTAGCTCCCGCAACTCTTACCATGTGGGTTCTGTCCATGAGCCAGTTGGAAACACATCTTGTGACATAAGGGTTTATGTTTAGGCTGGTGAGCTTCTCTATAATACCAGAATGGGGAATGGTGTCAAAGGCCTTTGCGAGGTCTAGGTAGGCTGTGTGTACCACCTTTCCCTCATCTATAGCCTTGGTAACTGTCTCAAAGAAGTCCACCAGTTTAGAAGGCATGATCTGCCCTTAAAAAAGACGAACTGGGTAGGGTCCAGTGTTTGGAGGTTCCCAATGTCTCTGTTAATGAGTTCCATGATAATGCACTCCATAGCCTTGCAGACCAAGCTAGTCAGGCATATAGGGTGATAGTTCCCTGGGTCGGTTGTGGCTCCACCTTTGTGGAGCAGAATAACCATTGCTGTGCGTCACTCTATGGGTACGTAACCTGTGGAGAGGCTGAGTTTGAACAGTGTGTATAGATGAGGGGTTAGTTCATCTTTGAGCTCATGCAGAACGTAGTCTGTGACTCTGTCCGGTCCCATTGATGCTGTGTTTTTGGCTTTGGAGAGGGCTGTTTTAACCTGAGTGTCGGTGATTTCAGGAGCTCTACATTCTTTTGGTATGGTTATGGGCCCTTTTGTGGGTGAGAGGTGGGTGAAGTTTGCGCTAAACCTGTCTGCCAGGATGTTGGCAATATCAGTCGGTTCAGTGTATTTTGTACCATTCTGCACTAACTCTGAGCAGATCTGAGCATTGCCACTTAGATTCTTGACATAGCTAAAGAATGCCTTGTGTTTATCTTTGGAGTCCTTGGCAATTTTTCTTTCGAAACTTGCCTTAGATGATTTTATGAGGGATCACAGTTTCTTGATGGTACTGATCAGGGATGTCTTCCCTTCTTGGGATTTTACTCTTTTCTGTACTAGTTTTCTCCTTCTATTGTATAGCTTGTTTATGCAGGAGTCCACCAGACTGGTTTCCTTTTCTTGGAGGAGTGAGTCTTGGTTTTGCTTGGGATAGCACGATCCATGCATTCTTGTAGGTGCCCGTAAAATGCATTAGTAAAGGATTTTTCAGCTTGGACAATGTTATCCTTTAGCATGGGGGCTTTGAAACATTCCACCTCAGTCTTAAGTAGCGTAAAGTTTGATTTTGAACATTTTTCACGGTGGTTTCCTTGTCCAGGGGTGGGGCTGGAATGTGGATATCCAAAGTGATTTGTCTATCGTCAGATCTAACCAGTGAGGGGTTGACCTCCAGTGTGGAGCACCGGTCGCCCATGTTGGTGGTGACCAGTTCCAATATGTTGTCACCTCTGGTGGGAGTGTTGACCAGTTGATCCAGGGTGTTTGAGTTTATAAATTCTAGGAAATGTTGGGCAAGGGAGTTAGTACTGAGTAGTTCTCCCAATTAATGTTTGTGTAATTGAAATCACCCAATATTAGGGTGTTTGCTAAGACCTTTATATTTCCCAGTGTTTCCAGAAATGCAGAATGGGGGTCCTGGGACATGGTAGGTGATCTGTAGCAAGCTACAATTTGAATTGCAGTTTTGTCCATTGTTAGTTGCACGTGGATGATCTCTGAAGCATCGTGCTTTGCCACTAACCTGGAGGTGTGGGTATCCTTAATGAATATGGATACACCCCCGCCTTTTGTATTTCAGTTGTGGCCAAAATGTATGGTATGAGTTGTAGCCTGGTAGTGCTGGGGTGCTCTCTGGAGCCTTAAACCAGGTTTCTGTTACTGAACATATATCGATTTTCTCCATACTGAGGAGTGCCTTGAGTGCATGCATTTTGAGGTTTAGACTTCTGGCATTGAGTAGCATCACCCTCAGTTTTTTGTTACTTGTGCTATTTATGGTGGTGGGTTTGTCTTTTGAGCCTTGCCGAAGAAAGGCACTATGGGGGTGGCAAGAGCCTTGGCCAGTATTCGAAAGCCTAAGGGTGACAGGTGCAAGCCGTCTCTAGCGAAGCAGCGTGGCTTGTCGAGCATGTCATCCCAGGCAGACAGACACTGGATCCCCTTTGAATGACACCAGAAATTTAGCCAATTGTTGAAATTGATAATTTTTTTCTTTATACTGTGGTGTCATTCTTGGTGAGGGCAGGATGCTACTCAGAGTCAGGGTCATACCAGCCTGGGCTACAAGATCAGAGAGCTCTTCCATTTCTCTTTTCATGTAGTGCAGGGTTGTATGTCTCAGGTCATTCACACCAACATGGACAATGACAGAGTCATATTTGTACTTGTTCTGGAGTGACCTGAGTGCTTGTGTTATGTGGCGGATCCTGGCACCCGATAGGCAGCTAACAGTAGAAAAGTCTAGCCACTGAATGGTACTTCAGTGGCTGGACTTTTTTCTATTAGTATATGCTCGCTTTACAACAGGCACACTGGTTGGGCTATACAGTCAGCATGCTCATGTCTGAATAGTTTTGAACTGTTATTGTATTTAAACTGCTACTGTATAAAGCTTCTTGTGCCAGTAGAACTAGATCTAGTAGCAGCTATAGCATTTCAGAAGGCAACAGAAATGTTCTTACTGAAAATGCTCTACACTACTAGCTTCTTTTTGTTTCTTCCTTTAAAATTACTGTAATTTAGTTTCCACATCTACTGTCTTTTTTTGTACCATGGATTATGTTTATGTTATCTCTTTGGATGGGTTATACGTATTATGCATGTATACTTATTTCATAGTTGCTAGTCTATTATACGCATACATCTAATTCTATGTAGATATCTATCTATATCTATGTATCTACACACACACACACACACACACACACACACACACACACACACGTGTGTGTGTGTGTGTGTGTGTGTGTGTGTGTGTGTGTGTGTGTGTGTGTGTGTGCACTACGTAATATGAGGAGTCTAGTGTGTGGAACCTGCAAAATCTTGTATGAAAGTCTAAAAGGGAATGCAGTGAGGTGTTTGACAACAGTTCTAGTAGCTTTACAGTCAAAGATTTCTACCAAGCATGGCTGCAGTTCACTAAAATTCACACACAGCAGAACTGGCTCTAGTACAGTTATGAGCTTTAGGTAGCATGTATTATGTCATACTGTGCTGCATGCCCATGAATATGAATGGATTATATATGTGTCTACGTGTAATAGCAGTGCTGTACACATTGTCCAGTGGTACGATGAAATGGATGGGAGGTCTCAGAAAAATGTGTTATGGGTAGGGCAACAAACAAGCACAGTATACATTTTGTAATATAGATATGAAATACACGTGATGTGTGTATTGTACTTATGATAATGTTTCCCAGCACAACTGATGCATTTGTACTGCAAGAGGTGTTGGCAAAGCTGTTGCCAGCTACCTTCCTTTACTACAGAACTGACATGCATGCCAAGTAATGAAGCCATAAGTCTTGAAAGAGAGTTCCTTAATTTTAATGAGTAATATATTCCATGTACCAAATGAAATAGACCCCGATATTCCATTCATGGTTTTTTTCCTTTTCTCTTTTTTTTTTTTTTTTTTTTTTTTTTTTTAGTTTGAATTATTGTTTCCCATTCATGTCAGTGAGTTGTAGTAATTATTTTGTTTTCTCAAGTAGTCTTTTGAATAGGGCATTACATGGTTTTGAATGAGCTGTCTTGAGGGTTGCTTTTTGGTTAGTTCTGATGGGAGTTTTAAACATGATTTTTAATTTATCAGGCAATTTTTTTTAATTTTAGGAAGGGTATGAAGATCACATTAGGATTTGTTAATTCGATACTTAAATTATTTTTAATATTCCTTAATCTTATTAGTTATGGAGGATCAGGTATGTTTTGTCAATTATGCTATTTTGTAATTGTGTGGTTACGGCTTTATTTTTATTTTCATTCATTCATTTTATTTTTTATTTATTTCAATATCATGTAAGATTTATGTTTTAAGGGTCTGATTTAGATGTGTATAGTTGTTCTGGAAGTTAATGCTTACTTTTATTGCATGCCATCTGGTTGTTTTTGTATTTTTCACCTTAACTTGGGCTGAGTTGGAGGTTTATACTAAAGGTTGGAGATCTGGTAATCTACTTATAAAGTAGATAAATATTTTGGTGCATTTAAATATGGAATATGTAAGGTCTGGATGTGCATACATATGGAATGTGTGAGACTTATAGTGAGATACAAGAAATACTTAATTTATAAGATTAGGGAACACGTTTTGTTAGGAATGGCCAAGCCATGAATAATGAAATCAAAATGTTTATCATATCACTGCTTAAATGGTACTTCTTTCTGTCTTTCTTTCTAGAAAGAAATGAAATGTATTCAATCACATTAATACCTGCACATCATGTGTATTCCATATCCGTGGTGCATTTCTGATTTACTCTGCCCAATACATATAAAACAGCCCAATATCAGAGTTTACTATTTACTTTGACATGCTCTTTATCTTCCTTTTATTATTTTCATTTTCCATATAATAAACTGTGAGATTATTATAGAAATGAGTAGAATCGCTTCCATCTCTCTCTTTGTGTCATATTATCTTGGCTACATTGGGATCATGTTCCATACCAGAGTTGTTATACTCCGAAGATAATCACCCACACTTGTTTTTCTTCAAGAAATATCTTTAATCCCTGTTCTGTTTGCATACTTCCACCTCTCTTCTTCATATTTCTTATTTCTTTTACCATGTTTAGCAGTGTATATATATATATATATATATATATATATATATATATATATATATATATATATATCCCAATCAGTCAACTTCTTTCTTAGTAGTAAATTACCTTCCTTCTTTTCTTTCCATTTTACTGTATCACTCTCCTGGGCTTTTAGTCTACATTCTTTCTAGTAATCTTCTTCATTCACTCACATTTGACTAGGTATTGGGTGTGTCTTGCCTTATTTACCTGTTCCATTTCTGATGATTTTAACCTGTACATGTGCCACAATTTATATCCCCTTCCTCTAACACTTGAGTTAACCTTTCTATTTCTTCCTCCTCAAGAACTTCCTGTTTCTTACATTTTTTTTGTAATTTTTGTTTCTCCACTGTTATAAGCAGGACTACACTGTTGTGAAAGAGTTCCTATTTTGGCACCTTTTTTACTTTAAAGCTATCTAGCTCTTTACAGTCCCAAAATATGTGAAGTAGTTGTTCATTTAGACTCTTTACACATCCAGCATCTCCCTTTTGCTCTGGGATAATTTCTGGCCAGTTTTGTGGGGTTACAAAAATATTTATGTTAGTGTTTCCATACAAATATTATAAATTAAATTGCTTTTGTGCTGTACTTAAACAATTTTATTATGGTAGATCAAGGAGCCAATTTTTTTCTCCAATTTTCCACCATTTTTCTTCTATCATTTTTCCCTCTGTTGCCATCCATTACCTTCTTTTCTTCAGCAGACCTGTCATTGTTCAGCCTTCCTCTCTTCTATCCTCCAAATCCAGTATTGCCTCTGCATTTATCTTCCTACTTTTCAAGATTGCCCTGTTCCACTTCCTTATCGCACATTGATATTCCCATTCTAAGTTGTCCTTCCTCTGATTGGTATTCAGCCCTTACCTCTTCCCATATTTTAATCCTTTCTTCAACCACTATTTGTGCCTAATATAGGTTGATTCCTTTCCACCTCCATACTATGTTTTCCTTTCTTTTATCCTCTTCAGATCCACAAATGTTTAACCACCTCTTCCATTTGCCTTTACTCTCTCCAGTCCACAATTTTTGGATGTTTTCTTGTGTCCCCCTTATCCATTACATTTGTATGTTTAACATTGGAGTCTCTAACAGCATGTATATTATATATCCTCTTTTAAATACTTCCTCCTCCAGTAACATAATTTCTTTCCAATTGCCTGCATAGTCTTTGCCTATCATTCTTATTACATTTGCTATGTTGCATGCTTGCAGGCATTCCTTAAAATCTGGAGTGCCCCCCCCATTTGTGATATTTCTATAATTACTTCTCATGCCACCCTTAGTCATTCCCTGGCATACTCCAAAAGGTTTGCATTGTATACAGAAATGTAATAAAGACTACATGGACTTTGTTTCCATGTAAGCATAGTGGCACACTGCTTACACAAAAGTAAGCAGGTTTGCAATCCAGTAAACAGAGCTGAGCAGTGTGCACAAGCACGCCAAAACTGAAGTTTCCATGGCATGTAAATCACCTCATAAGCAGGTAAATTGCATGCAAATGACGAAGGTAGAGCAATCCAGCAAGCAGATAGGCACCCCTGCTGACCCCATGTTGGTGTCCTTAGTATACAAAGAAAAATTCCATGTACATGATGTAAAACAGACAACAGGGGCTGAAAAAGTGCAGTTAGATGGGCAGATATAGCATAGCAGACACAGATATATGCAAAACTATCTACTGTATGTCCATAACCATATGGAAAATAATTTAAAATATTTTTTTAATAATCTGGACATGTTTTAGTGGTGCGCTGCACTGCACAAACATGCTTTTATGAAAAAAATAGTGTAAAAACTAAAGTTATTAGTATGTGACAGTAATGTCTTATAGGACCCTGCATGAAGTATCTACTATGGTGGAATGATTCTGTTGCTAAGGAGGCATGGCCTAGAAGAATGTTGTTTTCAGGTTGTGTGCAAATGAGCTGGGGTTACTGAATAGCACAGATGGGTTTCCATGTCTGCAGATCCCATCCATGCAGGCAGAGAACCATGTTGGTGTCCACAGAAGAGGTAGCCGGCATCAAACAGGGGGGTGGGTGCCTGAGGACTTGTAAGCTCATTGGAGCACAGCGATACCTGTTTGTGCAGCATGGCATTCTACTGAACAGGGGTGTGTGTACAGTGTCTGCTAAGCTTTGTTTACCTTTGGAGCATGTGTTTCATCATGTCTGAGCATGTTTGTGTGGTGTGCCACTGTGCTGAGTGTTACCTTTCATGGAGGAGTGTACACTGAGTGCTGAGCACTGTTTATTTTCATGGCACATGTTTGCACAGCCCGCTGCAGTGCTGAAAGAGGAAGGCTGTCAAAAAAATTGGCTGAGAAAGGCAATGATATATTAAGTACTGATAACCCCTGTTTCACTTAAGCTAGGGCCATTAACAGTCCTTAATGATGTACTTGGCTAAACACAACATTTGCACATAGGGCAATATGGCAGCCCTTAACTTTCATAGGGTATATATGATCTATAAAAAAACAGTATCACACTTATCAGGTACAGGACCACAGACTTGGGCCATACCTAATGGACCTATGAAAAGTTGAGTGAGAGGTATTGTCAGCACCACCAAAGGTTGCAGCACTACAAGGTAATGTGTGCATATATCCACAATGTACAGTAGCTAATGTGATACTGGCTGTATTGCTGACATGCTGAGTATGTGTGCACAACTGAGCACAAACCCTAACTCCCCACCAATGCAGATTGACGCAACATCCATGTACAGCTATGTACAGCCTGCCACAATAACTGGTACAGTATTACACTGGTGAACACAGTATTCTTACCTGGATGCTCCACTGCTCTGGACACTGTGGCCCCACCTCCACAATGTATGGTGTGATGAATGCCTGGGAGCTGCCATGTGTTCCTAGGTTTGCCAGGAATTCCTCTGTGGCCGAGAGTGGTTGTTCTGTTGCAGGCCCTCTACCAGTGGTGGCAGGAGCCCTGGCAACACCAGCTGCCCTTCATTGTGCAGCATTCAGCATGTCTGCAGCCCTGTGTCAGACCTGCTAATAGGTCCTGTCTTGTTGGCCAGTCTGATTGACATCTCACACAAGGTCTGCCCACAATGCTGCCCACTGCTCCAGGTTACGCCTATGCCTGGACAGCAAGATCTAATGGTGCTGTCTCAAGTCCATCCACTATTATGTCATTCTCTGCATCTGAGAAGGGGTACATGACTCCTGAAAGACAACAAAAAGGATTACATTACAGGGCCAGATACATGGACATCCACTAGGTACAGTTCCAGCACACCCATAATGGCCTGCACTATTCACTGCTACCTCACACATCATACCCCACAGTCTGACAACACTCTATATGTGTGGCTACCACCAAGATAATAGTAATACTGGGGTATGTCCCTGTGTGCCATGACAGATTTTGCTGTATGTTCCAACACCAAGCACTGCAGCCTACTGTGGTATGTCCCCTATGGGCAAACTCCCACTGATATGTCATATGGCCACTGCCAGACAATTAACAGTGTGCTATTACAACACTATTTGGGGACAGTCCAGCAACACCATTGTACCACAATTACAGAAAACAATGCAAACCTGCTGTAGTATATGTTCCATGTAGGCATGATACCTCTCAACTATACAGATGCTTGCAGAATGTCATGATGTTTGCCTCATAGTTTTGGTCATATTCAGACAAACGTGTGGATCTCTGACAAATATTTAAACACTATCGCTGAGTTTGGGCCTTGGTCCCCCCATAAATTATAGCTTTGTCCTACTGTCATGCTGTAAGGGGTTGACAGGTATGTTAGGCATAGCCATCAACCAAACAAGGACATATGCCAACAGAAATGGGGACTTAGCCAGACTACATCAGGGACACTTTAAAATGTTAGAACTATGTATATGAGACAGTGACTGAATAAGGGAGGTGAATTACAGTACATTGTTTGACATTACAGGAGTGTACACCCTTACTCATTGTCATGATGTATTATGTGTAATCCACTAGCTTTCCTGCCCCAGCCAACTGTTGTAGGAGGGATTGACAGAGACAGAGCTGAGATGTGATTGAATATCATGGACAGTTGAGAGGCATGCCTGTAGTTGTAGGACACCAGAGTATCACTGACATGTCATTACCATATATCTAAGACAGGCTTTCTGTGGTAATCTCTATTCCCCATACCTCAGCCTCCCATCTGCATCCTGTTATATGGAGAAATCTATTACATACCTGGTGGAGTGCAGTACTCCTTTTTTGAACTTGCTTCTGACAATCTTTTGGGATTATGCTCTCCGTGTGAGTTAAGTCTCATACAGACCTGTTCCCCATAAGCAGATGCTTGCCTTTTTAAGGTACTGCTCATTAGCAGGTAATTGCCTCTTCACCAATCTGTGGCTTAGAATTGCTAATTGTGGCCAAAACAGCTTAATTGCACTATCATTGGCCAATTACATGCCACCACAGTGCAATATATAAGGCCTTCATATAGACCTGGTCCCCTTTCTTAGTTGTTAAGATAGACATTACTGAGGTGTAGAGAGTGCAGCATTGCAGAGGGTAGGTACCATAACTGTTAACTGTAGAGATTTATGGAATATGTCCACAGTTTCACCTCATATGTGTGGTCAGTGTCCCATGACATTGTGGTCATCTGGCAGTTCACTGCCAGAAATTGTGGGTTGAGGTCCATAAGGAGGAGGCACACTTGAGTGTCAGACTTTGTACCCATCAGAATATGCATGCTAATTCACTAGCTGTTATTCTGTCAGCCTACTATCTTTGTAGGGGCAAACCATTACACATGCCCCTATCTGTGAGCCTTAGCCCCCCATTACATATGGCTGTGTCTGGATCCCTTGTTCTAGGGGGTTGGGAGGTATGGTAGGTCTGTAACAGCTACCTTTATATACAGCTGTGTATTCAACTGCAGCCTAGTGCACATAGGGAGAGTGTGGACTTTTGAGGACAGCAAGCTGTATGTGTAACTGTGGCAGCTGTGTCAGCCCTGTCATTATGGCAGATCCGGGGTAAGAGTATGCTATACAGTCCGATTGAGGCATGTGATTGAGGTACGTTTGTTATGCAACGGTGCCAATAACAGAGTGGTAGTTAGGCTATACAGATATGTGCAGTGTGTCCCTACCTGCAGGCCTCTAACTTGCAAAACTGGCTAGCAGTTCATTAACTAGCAGTAACCTCTGTGGATTAGGATTGCATGACTTAGTCAATACTTGCTGTCTTCACAATAGTGTAATTGAACTGCAATACAAAACTGGATTTGAACCCAGGGCTGTTTGTGGCAAAATGCACTGCATTCAAATCATTTAACTGACTGTACTACTAACTCACTGCAAAAGCATGTGTATTTGCAAGATATATGTGCACATATACAGGCTCTGACAAACATTTATCCATCCATCAGTATGTGCATGGCTTTATATGGCCATATTTTTGCACCAGAGTCCCAGTTGTACATGTGCGTTGCCATTGCTGCCTTAGCAGGTGTCTTTCTACAAGTTGCTAATAAAAGGGCATGTATACCTGCTATCACAGGTCTCATTTACACCCATTGTTATGTATTTGCCTGTCTACTGGTGTATTATTGCACCAGAGTCCAAGGTAGACTCCCATTTTTCCCATTAGTTTTTATTTCAGTTACATGCCTAATGACTGTAAGTGGCAATCAGTATGTTTTACTAGAAACACCTGTTTTAAGTCAGCTTTGTGGGCATTGTGGGTTAATGCAGTGGGCTGTAGGTGAGAGGTGATTGGGTCTGAAACTTGGCAGAGGTGTTTATTTTGTACGTTTCTAACAATATAATAAACCCATTTAATCAGTAATGCTCATTTAAGCTTAGCTCCATGCAAATGTGTGCTAAAAATTATAAAGAAAAGAAAAAGGAGGTGGTAGGAAAGTGGTGAAATGGGGTAAGAAGGAGGGAAAACGGCAGTTAGGGATGTGCAAGAAGGGTGTAGGAAAGAACCATAGCTATCCATATCTTGTAAGCAACAACTGTGCATTTTGACAGATTTTGTCAATGAATGTGGACTCTCAAACCCCAGAGAGAGGAGTGAGGACAACATAACTGTGTTGTCAAGCCAATTAAACCAGATTAATGGCATCCAGTGGACATGTGTGTGACATGGAGAGCTATGTATGGGGTGCTTTTTGGGGGGGCAGGTGCCAATTTTTTCAAGGTGAGAGTAGAATGTAGGGAAGGGACATAGATATGAGTGGGGAGGTAATTTGGGTAGGAGAGGATGTGTTTGCAGACAGACAAGACAGAAAAGACAGACAACACTACAGACAGTGGTGGTGTGTGACACATGGAACACCTTGGATGGGGAGGGTGTTGTGGAATTCAAGTCACACATGCCTCCAGATGGCAGCAGTGTGACTCATGTCCCACCCAAGGGACAGTCAAGACCGATCCTTCACCAGTTTAAGTCTGCCCTACCAGGTCGGACAGCAAGCTCTCAATCTGGCACAGGTGGCATTCATAGCTCTGATGCCTGAGGAGCAATTTCGGGAAGGATGATAGTGCAGGGGGTATGGAACAACAAGAACAGATGCAAGCACACAAATAGCAAAGAGATGCTTGCCTTGATCAAAGCAATCAACTATTTCAAACATCTTTGGTCCTCAGAACTTCTTCAAGTGGTGACAGACAATACCACAGTCATATGGCATTTCAACAAGCAAGGGAGAACTCTATTGACTAGCCTTGTGAGACTGGGATATAGATTCAAAGCACAATATCACTCTACAGGCATCTTACATTCTGTCAGAACAAAGTTGTATGGCAGATAAGCTGAGCAGGACCAGTGTAGACCCTAATGAATGGAAACTAGATCAGGGGGTCTTCCAAGATTTGATCCATCTGTGGGGAATATGTCAAGTAGAACCATTTGCCTCTTCTCTGAACCATCAACTGTCAAATTTCTGTTCCAAGACTCCATTCAAGAAGACCTGGAAGACAGAAGCGTTTTCTTTTCTTTGTACAGGAATGGTCCTGCATGCCTTTACATCCATTCCACGAATATCCAGGCACTTCTGAAGATTGAGAAGGAATCCCCATTATCATTTTGGTGACTATTTTCTGGCCCATAGGACCATGGTTCTTCCTTCTTTTGGACATGGCCAGAGAAAATTAAAACAAGCTCCTTCACAGACTGATCTACTCATATAAGACTAGGGGTTGTTTAATACACTCCAATATCATACAAAAAAGAATACCAGGTGAAAATCCAATAGCACATATACCAAATATAATGTAGTATAAAATAAACTAGAACAAATGTGCTGTGTTGGCAGTAAGATTTTAATAAAATGCAAATAAAATACAACTGTAAGCGCTTTTGAAGAGGGACCTCTACTGCATCAGACCATATAAAATCACTGTGAATAAAAATTTAAATACCAATTTCAACAAATATTTAACCAATGACACAAAAAAATAAAAATCACATGACAAACTTTCAAGAAAAATGTAATTTGTAATTGTTTATTCACAGTGATTTTATATGGTCTGATGAAGTAGAGTTCCCTCTATGAAAGCGCTTATCATTGTCGTATTGTATTTGTGTTTTATTAAAGTCTTACGTCCGACAAAGCACATTTTTTTATTTTACACTCCATCAATCATCCTTAATAGACTACAAAGGGTCTTAATGCCTTTTAGGCATCTGTTTTCTGAGGATGTGCAACAGGTACTGATGCTGACAAAAAAGCCTGCTACTAGAAAATGATATATTTGCAAATGGAAAAGGTTTTCTAGTTGGTGTCAGCAACATAACCAGCACCCATACAGAGCTTGTTCTCTAGTTTTATAATATTTATGTGAGTTACTATCCTATGGCCTTTCTTATTCCTCTGTCTAGACTCTTTTATCAGGTATTTCAGCATGTATGCCCAAGAATCTTCCTGTTTCAGTGCAGTCGTATGTCAAAATGTTCTTGAAAGGGGTTTTGCATAACAGAGCACATAGAAAGCAGGCGGCCCTTCCTTGGGATCTTAATTTTATGTTAGAGAAGTCAATACTTGCTCCATTTGAATAAGCTAATCTAGCTGAATTGATGTTCTTCACATGAAAAACAGTTTTACTGATTGCTCTGACCTCTGCAAGAAGGGTATTTGAATTGCAAGCACTTATGGTGAGTCAACCTTATCTCATTTTCCACAAGGCAGAGTTTCTTTGAGAACTAATCATTTTATGCCTAAAGTGGTATCTGAGTTTACACTAACATAAACCTAAAAATGAGCGAGAAAGAATACTCCATACCTTGAATATCCACAGACAACTCAGGTGCTGTGTTGACAGAACTAAATTTTTCAGATCTTCGGATCAATTGTTCATTTAATGTGAAAGTAAGAAGGGGCAGCTTGTGTCAAAACAGACTATTTGGTTGTCTAAGCTATTACCTTTTATTGTACCCACCATAACAAATCTATTCCAGACAGGGTCAAGATCCACTCTACCAGAGCCTTGGCTTCATCTATGACTTTTTGGAAGTGGTTGGCTTCTGGAAGTATTTTAGAAGCTGCTGCATGGTCCTCTGTACATACATTTACAAAGCACTATAAGCTTAATTCCTTCTCTGTCTCTAGATCAAGCTTTGCTAGAACCACTGTACAGTGGTTTCTGGATCCTTCGCCTTCACTCTGCCAAATATATTTAGCCATGGCAATCTGCCCTTATAGCTAAGGTTACTGCAGCAGTGATCAATATGAAGAACATAGTGCAGTTGTGTACGTTGAACTTAACATAACAAAAGATGTATGAGTGATTACTCTGCAGTAGCTGCTCCCTCTCCTGCCAATCCCCCTCCCATTGTTATTTGGTGTGCTTTTTATGCCGGGGTGTAGGCATTTATTTTTTGTTGTTCATACCATTGTTCTTTCAGGGCTCAGCCTCCCTCTCTCTGTTGTAAGGAAAGTGCTGAAGGGCTTTGTGTTCAAACTTGTCTTTTAGTCAGCTTGACTTGAACTGCTTGATTGTTTGTGTGCATGGAAGGTGTCCTGAAGCTTTCAAAGCTGGCTAGATGTTGCATCCTTGGATAAGATATAACCCACATAGCTAAGGTTACTGCAGCAGTGATAATTAAAACATCTACTGTGATGGTAAGTTCACCTTTCACAACTGTACTTTATTGTTACTGTTCTTCTGAAAAAAAAAAAACTCCACTACCAGACCAAAATGAGATTGTATCAGAGATTAGCCACATCCACTGCCTTTCTGAAAATTTACCCTTGAAGGAGATTACAGCATCTGCTGCATGGTCAACCTTATGTACCTTTGCTAAACATCATAGTTTGAGTACTCCTTTTAGGGCACAGGCTTCTTTGGTGACACCTTTATAAAAAACGTATAGTCTTAGGCTAATCCAGGTTAACTTGGAATGTTCCCCAATGGCAAGAGTCAGATGATAAGGAGTAGGCAAGCATGCTGGTCCTGTAGAGCAGACTAATACTCTGTAGAGGAGCACATCCCAGCCCTCATAGTGTCTCCCTGAGCTCCAATACAACTAACTGACATAAAGCACATACATCTGCATGTTTTCTTCACTATGTGCTAATGCACATAGGCAGACAGTGCTCTGCCATCATAATGAGCTTATTATGTGTTTAGATAACAGATGATAAAAATTCAGGTTAAGAGCAGAGTTAAGCAAAGCTTGAAATGTTTATCTTGATATCCTGGTCGAGAACTCTCAATAAGTAGTTATGGTTGGAGAGACCTAATTAAAATTCTTTGCAGTGCAATGATTTTTATCTGCTCCATGTACTGCAATTTACAGAAGAAAGTGGAGTGCAAAGTGTTTACAGCATTCAAGGTAGTAAAACACAATGGAGCTACACAGATAGTGGGCATGAGTGGTGTCCATCTGATGAATGAAAAACTTTTTTTTTCAAACACCTTTATTGAATTATCACTTGTGAGAGGGTTCCTGTTATAAGAATGAAGATGCATTATGTCAAATGCGTCTTCGTCGAACTGTAAATGTCGAAAATGCAAAATGACAAAGCGGCTTTTAAGTGAATTCTTTCCCTGGGAAAGAAGTCGCTTGGCTGCTATCGTCACTTTGCTGTTTTCGGCACTATAGTGCGATCTTGGAGTTGATATATTTATGTGGGGGGGTGGTGGGCACAGACCCCACCATGGGGAGTGTGGGGGCGAAACTGCCCATTTAAAATAGTGTTTAGTGTGTTTTTCTTTTTTTTTTTTGGGGGGGGGGGGGAATCCCTGGGAAAAATTTGCTGTTCTGGCTGTTCGCTTTTTTTTTTTGTTTTCGTTCTTTTGCGGTCGCTATAACAGCGTTCGAACTTTTGATCGTTTGCTGTTATAACATAGACCCTTGTGAGATAGGCATATTTACATTCATATAGAAGTAATCAAACTATATTAACATAACAAATATTATACTTCACATATTGCTATATATATCATATAACCTAAGCAATATTACATACATTATTAAATTCCTGTCTTTTTTAAACAAGACACATCTTTATTAAACCATCACTTACTACACAGGCAATCATACATTTATATAAATGAAAACAAACCATATCAACACAACCTAGTTGCAAGGATTTTACATCCCAAACCATTGTTAGGCACTTCACTCTCCTAGTCATTTGCGTGTGTGTGTGTGTGTGTGTGTGTGTGTGTGTGTGTGTGTGTGTGTGTGTGTGTGTGTAAATCAATGAAGTCATGATAGCTTTTAAAGTTAAAGCTATAAAGCTATGAAAACACTTCAGATTCTGTTCTGTTGTAGTCCCTGCTATACTCTAGCATGAGGCAAGAGCCTAACAGCACTGAAAAGGCCATACATATGTTCCTCAAGTCCTTACTCACATTAAAAATGTGTTTAACAAAACTGTATTTTCCAGAATTTGGAGTGTAATCACTCCAAGCACAATATGTAGATAAATGCTTCTGGTTACACACATTATTATATGTATATTCCATAGCAAATACATTTTATGTAAAAAGAAAAACATTTTTATAGTCTTCTACATGGTTATTGACCACATGTTTTAACTTTGCTCATGTTGTTTTATGTTAAATGCATTTTAGTTAACATCTTTATGCAGCTAAGCTAAAAGTGCCTCTCCTAAAACAAACAAAGCAAGCATACAAAAGATCAAATTAATAAAGGCAGTGGTCCCAACACAAAACTGAAAACTATAGTGCTTAGACATACAACACCTCCTAACGAAAAAGTAGTATATGGACAATTTCAACACTTAACTAATGATAGGCATGTGTAAAACAGAATTAATATTGTGTTATTGGCTGATAGAGTTTAGCCTTTAGCTCTTTAACAACTGATAAAAGCTTTAGGATTTCACATGCATTCAGCGATAACTGCCTATTAATGCCATTTACATTTATATATATGTGTGTGTGTGTGTGTGTGTGTGTGTGTGTGTGTGTGTGTGTGTGTGTGTGTGTGTGTGTGTAAAATATAGCTTGAATGTGTTCATTTTGTTTAGACTAGTTGAATAGGTAACAATACCATAACTGGGGGGGGGGGGGGTAGCTGCCTTAGGAGCAAACTGCCAGAAGGCATACTCCTGAAGTGCCCGGATTCATTTCTGTACTCATAGCTTTTATCATGGCTGCTGAAATGGATGTGTTTAGTAGCTTAACTGCCAAATGTGATTGTATAGCAGCTCTGTGCTTCAGTTCATAATTTTCGACTTTGGAAGACCCTATTTTTGTCCACAACTTTGTTTTGAGGGAGTGCCCAGGGTGCCAAATGATCTTACTACAGCTCTTACATCAACATATAATTAACTAGTTGTAAGTTATGGAATATGTAAATGTGAACTTGGTGTTATGCGCCTGATTTATTCCTAAGGCTTCTGGTTCCCAAATGACATTAGTGGTATATACAATGCATGTTAGCAATGAAAAAACACACAGCAAATAATGATCAGGAAGCATGCATTCATTCAACATTTAGTTAAATCATTTAGAAGGCAGTATGTTATATTAATCTACAAGTTTTTTTTGTCTCCCTCCTCTTTTCATCAAAACTGATAAGTAGTGTAGGTGAAGAAATTTGTATTATATAATTATTATAGTTACTTCCATAAATAGCTTGATTTTACAGTCCAGGTTTTGCTTATACCAGGGAGTCACATGAAACCATATTAATTGCTTTCTTTCCTAAAATGACAGTTAATACTGGAGTTATAAAGTTAAAGTGACTCTTCTTTTTTGTTAACTATAATGTTACCTGGTTTCAAGTTGGTTGCTTATACTATCATATGTTGCCGTGTCTTGTGACATATCTTAAAGAAAATTTGCAATAGTGATTGTATCCTGTGGCATATTTTAACAAATGTATTTTAGAAATATAATTTTTACATCTGCCTCATTAACAATAAATTATACCCTTTGTAGCTATGGTGCTCTTCAAGAACATAAAAAATACTTGGTGTGTAAAGTGCCCCTTTGAATCATCTGTACTACCTAATTTATTTGGCAGCTATTTTTATTTAAGTGTTTTAGTCATCACCATTTTTGTAAGCAATTATTGTACTAATTGTCTGAGCCTTACTTTCATAATCAGATAATTTTGTTGTTTTTTTTTTACTATTTTTACCGTTAATTGTATGTTTATATTAACATAACCAAGGGTGATGTGTCATTATGTGTGTTTTATATGAAGCTAAACTAATGATGGCTTTCCACCCTTATCAGCTTCTCTGGACCCCTGCTCTTGATTTTCATCAGTGTAAACAGCTGGCAATTCATAAGAAGCAGAGAATGACAGCTGCATCTGGCACCCCATAATGTCTTCTAGCTGATGTTCAACGTTTCTTCAGAAGGTGCCCTAATAATAGCTTGTGGTGAAATCAGTTTTAGACAGTGGAACTCCTTCTTGTGATTGATACGCAGAAAATCTGTTAGCATCTTCAAGTGCTATGGCCTCATTTAGGATACTTTATATGAAGTCACACTCTCTGCAACAAGCCAGGTAGTATATTTGACATGGTGTAAAGGTTTTTTCCATGTATTTATTATGTAGACCTGGTTAGATGGTAGCTTTATTCCACATTTAGATGTTACTATCCCTCGTGAGGTTTTTGAAATTTAGTGCCCTAAGTAGGTTCATAAGTAAGTACTAGGCTAGATGCCCTTGCAGGCCATTTTAAGCCTAGCCAGTTTTCCTTTTTGTGCTCGAATTAACCTATCCCATTCAGTTAGAGACTGACATTACACATTCCAATGTTGATAATTATATATTACCTCTAATGAGAATAACTGGGATCTTATCATATATAATTTGAGGAGACCCATGCATGAGATAATGCATTTAGAACCGAACTCTGCCCATTAGTAGTGCAGGGTCATTCCTGGGGTAAATTTTCTGTTTCCCATCCATAGATCCAAACTTTGCTTGAATTTGGGCAGGGATGAACTTTGTTTTATGTGGATGGGGAGTCTGTTCCAAACCAGTGGTCTCCTCTGAGAGATATACCTGTCCCTCCAAACCAGTCTGTTGAAGGTGCAGTAGAGGTTTAGATCCTTAGACAGAGTATTTCTGATGACATCTGACTTGCTGATGAGCAGTAAATCCATCAGTATTCAGTTAGATGCTTATATATATGCCAGACACAGATCACCTCTTAGCAGTCTGTAGGATGTTGAGTATAATGAAGTGACAGGGCTATATGGGGTATGATCAACTGAGAAGTGGCAATTAATATTCAGTTTCATGTTTTTAGTTGAAATCATGGAGATTCTTTGTGGGTAAGACAACTTTTCTAAATGTTTCATTGGTTCAAAAGCAAACTGTAGGCTATTTCTCATCTACAATCCTCCCACTAAAGTAAATGATTTCCTATAAGAGTTCCTGGATTCCCTCCATGATACAGAACTGATTCACCATAATAAATGATTCTGGGAGACTTTTAATATCTGAATCAATGATGAGTGTGTGACCATGACTAAGGAATCTCTGTCTTTCATAAAGAGGGTTTAGTTTGTTTTGATAATTACCCTCTGCTATGTGTCATAAAGGTTAAATGGTTGATTTCATCATTCATCTTGATCTGGTCTAATGTGAAGGATGTCTTGGTTTTTTTATCATCTGGCTCATTTCAGCACAGAGCTCTACCCAGTTCAGTCACCTGATCTTAGGTTATGTACAGAAAGTAACTTGGATTGGCCTGTAATTTATGTCTGCCCAGCACCCATAAGAGTGAAGGGCAGATGATCCTGAGCAGTCTTTATTCACTAATAACTAATGCATTGCTAAGACCTCTGTCAAACTAGTCGCTTTATGTTATGTATATGCAGCCTCAGTTCACCTGCATGAGTCATGAGGACCTTGAACTCCTTGCTGTTTGGAGGTTGGAGTGAATGATGAAACATAAATGAAAACATAAAAGTCTGAAAGACATAAAAAATCTGTAGACAAACTTAGGCTAGTTGAAAACTTACATAGTCTAGCAGTCATTTCTTTGTACTGGAGTTTAACAAACTTCAGCGCTATCACTAATATACCATTTTAGTTAAAGGTTTTTGAAAATGTAGTGTATACCAAACCTATACAAATTGTATCTTCCAGCACCCTCCTTCTTCCATACATCTGGATTCTGGACCAAATACACTACTGCATTTCCTGCTAGTAACTTGATTATAAAAACACCCTAACTAGAAATCAGCAGTTATATTCAGTTCAACAAAGGATGGTTAAACTCCATTATATGAAGATGTACATAGTTATGTGTTTGTATTGTTAATACGTTCTCTGAGTTTCTTCTGTTTTTTTTCTTTATGGTATTTATTAAAATGAAAAGTCTTGTAAAATGTGACATAGGTGATAATGTTGATGATAAGAAAAACCTGTATAAAGCATTAACCTGCCAAACTTTAATGTGTGCATGTATCACAAAAGCTGGAACTAGACATTTTAAAAAGCTACTATATATAACAGGTGGGAATAAGGACATCTTACCATAATTATGACACTTTCTGTATTATCTTGGAATGTGAATGGTCTCATGGGTATAGACAAATAGGAAAGAAGAGTTAATTATATTAAAAATGTAGAGTGCAAATAGTAATACTACAAAAGACACATTTTGGAAGGATATGAGCAAGTGAATTTGATAAAGAAAGGATTTCAGGATGGATATTCTGCAGAATATCTGGGACAAAGAAAAAGAGGAGTACTTATATTAATTGCTGGAGGAGTTCCATTAGTGATAGAAAAGGGAAAATTATAATAATGGCAGATTTGTGGTAGTAAGGGGCTACTGGCAAGGGGTATGGATTATCCTGGCATGTATTTATATTCCATCTAAAATTGCTATTATGGAGCTTAAAATATGAGAAATAATCAGCTTTTAGAAGGAAATATTACTTATAAGTGGGGACTGGAATTTGAATTGCAGCAATGAGGATGTATCTTTGAGGCCTAGAAGGGAAATTTTAACAAAGGAGGGTAGATCTCTGAAGAAATGTATGAAAATATTTTGCATGAAGGACATGAATTCAATAGTAGGAACTCTGAGAGAATTTGCAAATTATTCCCTAAGGTATAATGACTGGGCTATTTTATAGGAAAATGTGCATTTAATTGAGAACACTTGACATACACCCAATAAATATTTCAAATCATGGATCAATAATTACTAAGATAAAATGCAGGGTAATGAAGTAAAGAAGAGACTCTGGCACTTGGCAACCTACTTGTTAAAAAGAGAGGAATTTAAGGAATATCTAGTGGAAATTATTCAGGAGTTATTAGGGAAGATAGAATGTACTTTAGAAGTTATAGCTAGTGGGTGGGTTAAAATGAAAGTGGAGTTTAAAAATATGGTAGAAATAAAAGAAAAATAGAGCTGTAAGAAGTAATAAGAAATATTTAGAAGAGCTAACAAAGGTTAAAGGATTACAAAATAAGGGGAATCTCACGGAACAAAAGAAGGCATAATTTCATAGTGCTAAAGAAAAATAAGAGAGTACCTGGATAATATGTATGAGTTTAGACAGACGGTTGTTAAGCAACTGTTTTGATAATATCCCCAGAACACAAATACTTTTTGTACAATGACTTAGGCAATAGAAAGTAGAAAGGGTTGTTGCCAAATGTAGGTAGCCTATAACAAGAAAAATAATCAGAGATCTGGCAGAGGTATTAGAGATATTTTGGTAATTTTATGAAAATCTGTATACATCAAGAAAGTAGGAAAACCAAGAAAAAGCACAAATGGAAATGTTTATGGAAGACTTAAATATGCAAGAGTTGGAGGTAGATGAGGCTCAACAACTAAAAATTAAGAAAAGAGGAGAGGAGATGAGATAAAAATTGAGATGTATAACCAATCTGCAGGAAAGTCTCCAGGAATAGATGATATTCCAGTGGAAGTCTGGAAGCTAGGAGGGAAGAAAATAATAAATATCTGGAAGGTTTTCTTTAAAAGTATCTTAAAAGGAGGGGAAGTACCAACATCCTGCAAGAAAGTTGTGGCAGATATAATACCCGAAGATGGCATAGACCCATCAGATCCAGCTTCATATAGGCCAATTTCAATTTTAAACCATGATTATAGAGTGTTTATGACTTTAATGTCTAAAAGAATGGCAAAGGTGATACCGTAACTGATAGATATGGACCAATGTGGTTTTGTGGAGGGGAGTCAAATGTTTGACAGCATTAATAGAACTATGATGATCCAGAGGGAAGCAGAATGTAAAAAAATACTGCTGTTAATGGTGAGTCTTGATGCAGAGAAAGCATTCGACAGAGTATGCTGGGATTTTATAAGTAGGGCAATGGAAGCATTTGCATTTCCAGATAAGGATATATAAGGCATCAAAGGCAAAAATCAAAGTGGGAGGGTTCCACTCTGATAAGTTGTTTCTTAACAGAGGAAGCAGGCAGGGTGTCCTCTTTCTTCTTTGTTATTTATATCCATTGGTAAAGAAAATAAGGACTCAGTAATTCAAGGATATAACTGATATGGTGTTTAAGAAAAGTTGGCTTTATTTGTAGATGATGTTATTTTTGTACCTGATGGAACCAGAAAGGACATCTCAGTGTTGTGGAACATTCTGAGACAATTCCAGGTGTTTTGTGATATAAATTTAATGAATATAAAACAATGGTTGTAGCTATAAACTATGTATAAACTATGTACCACAACTGAATTGGTTCAGTAATACCCATATTCATGAAGACATGATGAGATGAAGTAATGTAGGAGTATGGAATAAAAAGGATTTGGCTATGGCAGCTAAGGATATTTGGGAAGTGACTAAACAAAAAATAACACAAACACTGAGAAACTAGAAGCTCTTGCCTATGGATATGGATGACAAGATATAAGCAGTAAAATGTTTTTCTCCCTTTAGTTTTATAAATGGGTCAGGCATATTTTTTCAACCAGAGAAGTTGTGGATAGTAATTAATAAAGAGATGAAGCACTTTATTTCAGAGGGTAAAAGGCAAGAGTCAACTGGGATAAGCTGATCTTCCAACAGAACAAGGAGATTTAGGTTTACCTGGTTTGAAGGGATATTTTAAAGATACACAGTTAAGGATATCATACATAACACAAGCAGTGGAAAGATGTGATGATGAAACAGGGGAGTAATTCAAGAAATAAAGAAAGAATGGCATTTTAGACACAGATCCTCATGGAGAATAATAACAGATCTGATGTTGTCCTTTTCATTCTTCCTCAACACATGGGTTCAGATCTGATCCTTGGATATGACTCAGCTGCATATTCCAGACTTTGGATCCAACTCTCGAGCTACTCTGTCTACCCATAATGCCTTAGGCCATCCCCTTTATCCCAGATCTCATTTGCTGCCATCATGGTTAGATGCAGGTTCCTCTCTTGAGCAAAAAGTAGTGACTTTTTGTGAGTCATTTATTTATTTTTTCCTCTAAAAAGGTTTTCTTCTAAATTATTTAATTTTAATCTCCTATCCTCCCTCTTAGTTTTCACAGGCATTAGGCTTTCTACTGTCTCCGACAGTATTTTTCTTCTATCATAGCTAGTATTGTGTTTTTCCTATTACCCTTTAATCAGGGTATTTTCTATAAATTACCATTGTTGGAAATTCTTCCTTTTTCTTTCCTAAAAAAAAGAATATTTCCTTTTCTTCCAGAGATTTTTATTACTGTACTGCTTTACCTTACTGCTTTACTACTTGGTAATATTTTCTGCTGTATTCCTGTCATGTCAGATAAGCAAGCAGGTTTCAGAAAATGCACATTATGTGGGAAAAAAATTCTGAATTCAGGTGCCCACAAGGAGTGTATTCATTGCCAGGCTCTTGGATTCTAACTGTGGCATCAGTTCCACCTCTAACCCAAGAGCTCTGGCTGACCTACACAATAAATTGATTCTAGAAGGCCTTCTACCTACTACCCAAACCCCCACCAAAGTTGCTAAGTCTGCTATATCAGAGCACAAAAATAGCTTTCTGCTGAAGACTCAGTCTTTGGATCTGAAACCATCTAATCCAAAATCCTTGCATCTGATATCATATCGGACAGTCTAACAGTGCCTTTCTCAGATTCCAGATCCTTGGAGCCAAAGAAACCAATTACTCCTACCCTGCACTCTCCATTCTTACAAACCCCTAAAAGACACTCAAGGCCACAATCCACTACATCCTCTAGGTCCTCCAAAAGTTTACTGGAAGTGGATGTGGTTAGGATGATGTGAAAATTTCTCAGAGCACAGATCCAGATTTAGGTCATACTGGCTCCCTGCCCTATTGGATCCGTGAGCCTCCAACAATGTTTCACACTATTCTCTCTCCTCCTCCAATCCATCCAATTGTTTTGGAGTCCCAGGATCTGAAAACTCCAAGGGGTCCAAGATCTCTTCTTCAACTCCAACAGTATCCCTGACTAATTCCACTCCAATACCTTTGGATCAGAACAGATCCCATAGCTAAAGTTTTGGACTCAGATCCATTGGACAGAGGTCAGCTCCTATGTTGTCGGTTCCGTCCTTGCCCCCCAGAGACTCAGCTATGACAGTTTGGGTGCGGTTCCATCCTCAAGGCATGGCTCCAAGAACAGTTATGAACTCTCTGTACTGAGAATTTCAGCTCCGGTGCAGCTGGTGGCGGCTTCTCCAGGTGCATGTGCATTGGAGATCATGGAAAGCACTTTCTCTCTCTTGCTCTGTCTCTCTCTCTCCCCCTCTTTCTGTTGAACTGTCTTCTCATTCTTTGGATCCAGCCCCTATTCCCTCATTGGTTCGGAGCTCTAAGTTGATCAGGCCTACTCCACAGAGATAGCCAGTTCCAATTAGTTTCCAAGCATCCCTGTAGACGAACTACCTTCCTTTCTGATACCTCCCCTGAACATCCTGCAGAAGAGATCCATCAGAAGAGAACGAGCAAGAAGAGGCACATAGATTCCCTGCTGGAGTTTCACATGGAGGATAAGGATTTTGATGAAGAAGAAAGATCCCTCAGATCAGCACCTATCGGCATCAAATTATATCTCTTTTGGACACATACTAGAGATTCTCAGCCAAAAAGGTGGTGGATCTTCTGAAAATTCCTCTCCAAAAGAATTGGAATTTTTGGAAGCTTTTAGTTCTGGCTCAACTACATCTTGAATTACCCCCCCCCCCCCTGCACAGATGAACTCAGTGATTTAGTTTCCTGCTGGGCATAGAAGGAGCTGGATATTGTCAAATGTATCACAAAGAGATCAGATACATTTTAGCCTCCCAAAGACAGACCCCCCCCCACTGGAGCAAAAGACTCCTGTTAGATGCTGTGGTGGTGGCAATAGTCATTAAGAAAGAAGTAGCAGAACAGAGCTCTTCTGTCCATATGGCACTGGACAGTTTTGGAAAGCAAGTCATTGCCTTGGTGACCTTCACCCTTAGGTCTCTTAATTATCTGGCACACTTCACTAAGCTTCAGAGAGATTTGACCAAGGAGCATTAAAATAGTTTCACAGAGTCCACATCTGCAGATGAGTTTAAAGGAATGTTCTCCCAACTGGCCACTCTCTTGTCTATTTCAAACACTTCAGTGAGGTTAATTTCTCACACAGCTTACCTGACAAGTGGACGGTTCAGACATTGCCCTAAGGAGACATGCCTGAATGTAGCTGTGTAACGTTGTGGAGTCTTTTAAGATATCCTTAATCAATGGTCCCTTTGATGGCACATCCTTATTTAGGTCATCAGTAAAAGATATGCTTACTCACAGTGAACAAGAAGGAAAGACTCTGTCTGCTGTGAGAATCAAGTTTTCTACCCCTTAACGAACCATCTCCAGGAATCAGAGAGGTAGTAAGAAAATATGTTTCTAAAAATCTCATGAACCTTTCCAAGATCCATGTGGGGACAACTTCTCCAGAGGAAGAGGAGGAAGTTTCAATGAGAGATGTCATCCTAGAGGCAGAGGAGATAAACCAGGGTTTCCAGGATTCTTTCCCAGACAGACCCTTCCAGTGCTCCTGAAGTGGTGCCTGACTTTCCAAGTCCAGAATCAGTCAGGGGATGATTATCCATGCACCCAGACACCTTGGCAAACATAACAAAAGATTTATGGGTGCTAAAAATAATTTCCAGAGGTTATTCCATTCCATTTTCCAACTTCCATTTCACAAAAGGAAGAAACTTCTGGCATTCTAGCCAGTGAGAGGAAAGTGGCAACATAAGAAATTCATAAGCTACTAGACAAAGGAGTCATTCAAGAGGTCCCACCAGATGAAAGAGGGTTCAGAACTTATTCAAACTTCTGTTTAGAGACCAAAAAGGTAGGGGATCTCAGACCAATTTTGGATTCCAGCAATTTGAACCAGCATGTAAAGATATACACATTTTGGCTCTCTTCCCTCCCTCTAGTTTGCACCTTACTATGTGTAACTCCTCCTCTCACATAGTAGGAATACGACCCTCTCTGACCCTCCCCTATTAGCTCTTATCCCTGCTCCTCCCCCCTCCCCCTACATCCGCCTAGAGGTGATATAACCCCCTCCTCCCCAGGCCATCTTTAATCCTACTCATCCTCGGCTGCTGTGTGCACCTGGCTAGGAGTGCGCTCCTGTAGTAAGTACTCCATGTGTTATTAGATATGCTGAGATTGTGAATGTTCCTTTCGTGCATAGATTTGAAAGCCATTACAATGTTATTTCAAGTATCCTTCTTTAATCACTAGCGACTGCTGTTTCAGACTGCTTCAACGCTCCTGCTGTTTGAAGGAACCTATTTTATTGTAAGGCGTGCCTATCAGCCTTGAGAGTTTTACTTTTCAGGGTGCTTTAACGCTCCTGCTGTTTTGAAGGAACCAATTGTATTTTATTGTGTCTTTCTGCTTTGAATGCTTTACTGTGTATACAGCGTTTGTGTATAGAATTTACTGCACAAGACAACGCTCTTGTGTTAGCAACTCCCAGTACCTGTGTTTTACAATCACATAGCCTTTAATTAAACTGTAGCGACTGCTGTTATTAGAGCGCTCACGCTCCTGCTGTTCAACGTGCACATGCTTGTGTTGTAACAAACCCTGCTTAACGGGTTACTGTAAAGGATAGCACTCATGTTTTAGCATCGCATAATCAAACAGCCTTATTTAAACTGTAGCGATTGCTGTTTTTAGAGCATTATCACGCTCCTGCTGTTTTACAAACCCTGTTTAACGGGTTACTGTAAAGGATAGCGTTTTCTGTTCTCGCACAATCACATAGCCTTTAATTAAACTGTAGCGACTGCTGTTATTAGAGCGCTATCACGCTCCTGCTGTTCAACGTGCACATGCTTGTGTTGTTACAAACCCTGCTTAACGAGTTACTGTAAAGGATAGCACTCATGTTTTAGTATCGCATAATCCAACAGCCTTATTCAAACTGTAGCGACTGCTGTTTTTAGAGCATTATCACGGCCCTGCTGTTTAGGAGCACAAGCTTGTTTTACAAACCCTCTTTAACGGGTTACTGGAAAAGATAGCATTTATGTTTTTGCATCACATAATCAAATAGTAGCGAGTGCTGTTTTAGAGCACCGCTGTCCAATGAGCACATGCTAGTTTATAAACCCTGTTTAGCGGGTTATTGTAAAGGATAGCACTCCTGCTCTAGCATCGCATAGTAACCATCTACTCTGGTCCCCGCATATTCTAACAGCCTTACCTAAACTCTAGCGACTGCTGTTGCAAAGTGTTATTACACTCCTGCAGTTCACGTACATTGCTTAACTGTTGTTAGAAGGACTTCGCTGTTTAACATTAGAATTCTGTATTAATTATCAGTGATGTTACTAAGTATATAACCCATCATTCACGCACATGTAACTCCCCATGCTGACAGAATGCTGATACAGGGCACACCAGGGTATTAGGATTGTATTCAGGCAATGTTTAAATGTAATATATTTTAAATGTTTTCCAGACCAGTTTCCGTGTGTGTGCTTAATACATGTGCTTGACCACTTGCTCCTGCAGAATGAGCCAAGGTGTTATTATTGTTTTAAAATTAGTATCATCTAGAGCACACTGTTTATTAGGATAGCCTTCTGTTGAAACTGTCCTTTTCGATGATATTATTCTTTTTATAGGATTGAAAGTAGTGCCTACTTATATACCTATATGTGTATTTGGTCTGCAGTATTTAATAATGTATTAACCACTGTGATAGACTCTATTGCTTAATTGTATACTAGACACTAGTTGCTTATATTTACTATTTAGTGCTTATACCATTCCTTACCTGCCCTCACTACTACTAGGAATAAGGTGATATTATTATTATACATATACTAACCTTCTCTCAACTTTTTCTCCTATCTCCAGTTGTTTTACCCTGCTTACTCCCCCTGGGACCTCGCCTTGGTTGAACACATATTCCAACCTAAAGCCACCATCTTATCCATTATTCGTGATCCTGCAATTTACTTCTCTGCTGCCTTAAACCCCTGTTGGAGAAGTTGTACCAGGTCTCTCCCAGAGGATACAGAGGAAGTATGTGTAACTGCTGCTACTTAACTTTGTAATTTCTACTCCTTGTCGGTTATCTGTATAAGCTACCTCCTTGCCAGGACAGCCAGCAGCCTACATTCTCCCCATCTCTTGCCTCTCACCCTCATTTAATTCCATAATCCCTATAGGCTCCTTCCCATTTCAGTCCACTTATGCCCATTCACTGCCCTAGTGGGCCCAGTGTAGTTCTACATTGACCGCAAGGTGCACCCCACCCCCACTGATATTGCTCTATTTCACTCACGTCTCACATTTTTTCCTACTTACTTTACTTTTATTTCTCACTAAACTCATAGCCAACTCTATCTTTTATATCTAGAACTCTTACTTACCCTGTTACAGCTTACTTTCCTGCAATCTATGCTCCACTGATTGGCTCTCATCCTTCTCCTGCTGTTTTCGCTAGCTTCCCACGGGCTCACTCCGCCCCTACCCTGCCCCCAAATCCCACCCGCCCCAGCACTCCTAGCTATATTCCTCTCATTACCACACCCACTTCCTCCTAAACCAATCAACCTCAAACACTCTAGACACACCCAGTAACTCCTAATTACCTCCTTGTTAACACACCCACTACTGAGTAACACTACCTGACTCTAAATTTACACTTTAACTCTGACAATTGATCCTTTCTTCCCTTTCCACCATCCACAACCACATCTTCCCTCCTACTCAACACCACACACCCCACTACAATTCAAGCTTCATACATCACATCCTACTATAATAATCTTTAAGTACATATTTAATTCAATCATAGCCTTCTATCCACAGAACTGTCCTAATCAACATGCTTTCAAAACCCTCATCCATCACTATTTTACTACTACTACTTCTTAAACTTTCCTATTTTCACTACCTTACCCAACCCAGTACCTGCCACCACACACAACTCTATCACATAACTAACCATCTAAACTCCCCCCTCTCACATTCACACTCAGCTATCTCTCCCCATCTATTTCCTATAAAACACCTCCTATCCTTCTCCTACAAAGTACTCACTTCCCACAAACCCTATATCCCCATAACCACCAGAAACCCTTCTTTCATCACAATACTACCTAATCCTTTCTCTAAACTGCTAAATTGCCTCTCTAGCCATATCCTTCAGCTAGTTACCAATCTCTTATCTGGTGATATCCATCCAAACCCAGGCCCCTCCACCTCCACCCCCATGCAAGCCTCTATTACTCACTTCACTAAACTCCCAAAGCATAGTCAATAAAATAACAACCCTCCATGCCTGGCTCTCACACATTAAACCTGACATCTTATCTATCTCAGAAACATGGCTAAAACCCCACATAAAAGACTCCGAAATAATTCCACCTAACTACTCTATCATTAGAAAGGACAGGTCCCACAAAAGTGTAGCTCTCATATTTTCAACTTCCTTATTAATTACTCCCTATGACAAACCTATCCCACACTTCAAAAATGCTGAATTACTCCTCACTCTCCTTCAAGTCAATAAGCATAAACATATATGTCTTGCATCCCTCTATATCCCTCCAGGGGACAATATCTCTACATTAGAAGACATCCTCTCTTGGCTCTCCAATAACATTAATAATGAAACCATAATCTTAGGTGACGTAAAAATCAACTGGACCTCCATACAATCTCCCTTAACATTAACCTATATAACTTTTCCCAGCTAATCAACAAAGTAACACGTCCATCAAAAAACCTCTCCTGTGGCAGTATACTAGACTGGATCCTAGTTTCTCATCCCCACTATTACTCTGGTAGTGGTACTCTTCCTAAGTGATCATATGCCCACTTTCACTCATCGACTCCCTGTATATCTCACCACCCCACAATTATATTACTACCCGCAACCACAAAATTTTAACCCAACAACCTTTTAGATTCTCTAAATGCAATTAATTGGAACAATCTAAGGACACTACCCTTAGAAGCAGTCTCCCACTTTAATTCTGCATTTCTAAACGTATTAGATTCCCTTGCTCCCTTAAGGACAAAAGAATAAAAATAATTCTGCCCCTGGCTTACCAAAACACATTAGCAAACATGCTTTAGAGATAAAGCCTGGGCACTCTATCAGAAAAGAAAGACCCTGAATCCTACACAGAATATAGAACCCTTGAAACAAAGCAAAAACTATCTCTGACAAACAAAATTACTTCTTCACCCTCCAAAACAATAATAAAACAAATCCACAGAAATTCTGGAAAGGAATCTCCACCCTCCTAAACCCCAGCAAACCACACACCTACCCTGACCCAAATGCTCCAGATTTTGATTTAGCCACTCAATTTAACTCCTTCTTCATTGAATCCATTAGTAAATTAACTTCCTCCTTTACTACTTCTACCTTACAATCCAATACCCCCCACCCTCTCCTACCAAAAATCCACCCTGCACTTGTTCTCCTTCCACTTTCCCATCTACTCACTCTATATCCCCAACTCTTCTCCTTCCCCAACTTCCTCATCTTCCTTACCAGCATCAAATACTCTCCTCTCCACTCTGCTCCATTCTCTTTAAAACCTATACCTACATCTACAATAAAGAAACTCCTTCAAAATTGAAGCCTGGCACTAATGCACCAGATAACATCCTCATACTTCCTAAGCATAGCTGCTGAAGCTATTGCCTATCCCATAAGTATTCTCATCAACCGCTCAATCCTGGAATGTACTGTGCCCCAACTCTGGAAACAAGCCTTTATCATCCCTCTACATAAAGGCGGAAGCAACCACAATGTCAACAATTTCTATCCTGTCCCCATCTCCAAGCTTCTAGAAAAGTGTATTCAACTTCAACTACTACCACATCTTCTAGAAAACAACCTTCTCACACCTACACATGACAGCCCTCCTTTCCTATCTCGAAAAAAAAAAACAAAAGCTGACTTGGCCAAATTGTCTCACACTACTACTACGACCCTCTCTAAGGCTTTTGATACTATCTCACACAGTCTGCTCTTAACAAAACTTTCAAAACTTAACCTTTCTCCCTCCTCAGTGAACTGGTTCTCCAGTTACTTATCTAACAGATACCAAGCTGTAAAATGGAAAAAGGCCACTTCTTCTTTTCTCAGCACAGTTCCCCAAGGCTCTATACTTGGTCCTCTTCTCTTCAACATATTTATAAATGATTTTCACAAATCTATCCCATTCTCTAACATCATCGATTCTACCATTATCTGTTCTGCCACATCTTCCTCTAAGCTTCAAAACTCACACAAGAAGCTTTCTCAAACACTGAGCACTGGATGAAAACAAACCATCTTGCTCTTAACGCCTCCAAAACTAAACTCATGGTATTTACCCCCTCCAGAAATACTCCCTTCAATACAAACACATTCTTCATTACTAGCCAAAACAACTCAATCCTAGAACTGGTGTCTGAAAGCAAGCTGCTAGGTGTCCAATTTGATAACCAGCTTAATTTCAACTCCCATCTACAACTAAATATAAAACTTGGCATGCTATATAAAATCAATACCTCACAAAGACCACCAAAATTTCCCTCTCTTCTTATCCCTTCTCTATGGATCACCTCTCCTAACTAATCTCCAGTCCTCTCTAAAGAAACAACTTTCTTCTTGCTATAACAAAATCGCAAAGTTTGCTAATGGTCACAGGTCCTCCACCCACCACTGTTCCTCTCTCCAAACTTAATTGGCTTGAACTTCCACATCAGCTCAACTTCACTCAGCTAACCCTAGCCCATAAGCTCATCAATAACCCATCTCTTTGTCCCTCCCTGTCTTCTGCTTTTACACTGCACCTACCCGACAGAGTCCTAAGGTCAAACAATCAAAACTTATTAGAAGTTCATAAACCAACTCGTCCCCAGGTAAAACCTTCTATCCTTTAACCTAGCACGACTTTGGAACTCACTCCCACCATCTATTCGCACCAGTGGTAATCATTATATGTTCAAAAATCCACACACATCTTAAATCCCTATGGAATGCTCTTGTTCCCACCCATCTTAAAACAAGGTACTCTTCATCTCCCAATCATTCCTATATTACTCAACTATGCCTACATAAACAATTACTTTCTACAAATTACTACCTCTTTAGCCCTAACACTCCCACATTTATTCTACTTACTTCTATAAGATTGCTTAGTGGAAAGTACCTCATTCAATGACTGTATTCTTTTTTAAAATTGTATAAGTATCTTTAGTAATGTATTGTATGTACCTAGTAAGTTTGTTTGCTTATAGAGCTTTTCTCTATTGTATGTACCTATTCTGTATGTCTATTTTTTGGAGCTTTTCTCCCCAGGACTCCATTGAAAACGGGTTCTTTTGGCCCAATGGACTATCCTGGTAAACCAACCGCAAATAAATAATAATAAATAAATAAAATTTCCAAATAAATCCAGTGAAGTTTATTAGAACTGTGTAAGTGCTTTTGCAATGATCAACATTGCTTCCTCAGACATAAAAACAACTGTATAAAAACAATTTAAATACACACAGTACAAACAGATTAAACCAATCACATTTCTTAAAAAGCCCTCTAAAAATACCAGATGCACCGAGGACACAAAAATAAGGTCTTGCCCATCCTGTTCTCTCCTGAGCTAATTGTAAATAAGCTTGATTTATTTCGACCTCACTATACCCTCTTCCCTTAAACTCATTACACAGTCTTTCTAAACTATGTACAAAATCTGACTCCTCACAGGACAGTCTTGACATCCTCATAGCCTTTCCTTTCACTATGTGTGTAAAGATCTTCTGAGGATGCATACTATCTCTGTGTAAAAATGCTGGGTAATAGCATTCCTTCCTATGTAACTTGGTGGACAAACAGCCCCCTTCCTTAAAACAGTAACATTCAGGAAATCAAAATACTCGGTGGATCTATTCATGGTAAACTGCAAAAAACTGCTAGTCCCATTCAAGTATTCAAAAAATTCTAAAAGATCTCTCTCTTCACCCTTCCATGCAATAAAGAGATCATCGACAAAACATCAATAAAACCTTACATGGGAATCTATTAAACCCAGAATGTATTATTGCTCCCATTCCACCATCACAAAGTTTGCATAGGAGTTAGCACAACTAGTGCCCATACCCAGTCCTGCTACTTGCCAAAAACATGTGTCCTTGAGCATAAAAATGTTGTGTTCCAAAACCAATTCCAATAACATGCAAATTAAATCTATCTGTTGTAGTGAAAGGACAGGCTATGAGGTTATCAAGACTGTCCTGTGAGGAGTCAGATTTTGTACATAGTTTAGAAAGACTGTGTAATGAGTTTAAGGGAAGAGGGTATAGTGAGGTTAAAATAAATCAAGCTTATTTACAAGTAGCTCAGGAAAGAACAGGATGTGCAAGACCTTATTTTTCCGATTATGTTAGAACTAGGACAGGGGGGGATGCAGGTGAATACACAGATTCCCCTGATTCTATCCTTTACTCAGGATGTAGGTAGAGTCAAGGAGATTATTCAGAAGAACTGGCACATCCTATTGATAGATGAGAGGACCTCTGAACGGGTTGGCCCACAGCCTAAGTTTGTCCACAAGAACAAAAGGAATTTGAAACAACACTTGTGTTATCCCAGAATCCAAGCATCATTTGATGGGATGATGCTTGGTACCCAGAAATGTGGGGCCTGTTGGTATTGTGAATATGTAGATGAGTCCAGGTTTTTTAAACATCCAGGGTCAGGACATCTGTGGGAATTGATAGCTACAGCCAATTGCAATACTAAGAATGTGGTTTACGTGACACATTGTATTATTTGTTTTAATTTCTATGTGGGAAAGGCTTACCATTGCCTTAGGAAATGGGTGAGGGACCATCTTTACTGTACCAGGAGAGGATTTGATTATAGTGCCTTAGCCAAACATACATTATCTGCAGGTGAACAACATGTGTTTCTTTTTTAAGTCTTGTATGTTCAAAAAAGCGCATTAGGTTGGGAGATCTTGTTAACCGGACTGAAACAGTGGAGCTTCAATGAATTTTAAGGTTAGGAGCACATGGGGGCATGCGTTGAATGACTCTGTCCCACTTAAACCTATATTGAAGTCTAGAAGGATAAAATGAGTGTTACCTAAACAATGTTTCTTTAAATTTGTGTCCTCAGTGCATCTGGTATTTTTGGAGGGCTTTTTAACAAATGTGATTGGATTAATCTGTTTGTACTGTGTGTATATAAATTGTTTTTTTTATACAGTTGTTTTTATGTCTGAGGAAGCAATGTTGATCATTGTGAGAATGCTTACATACTTCTAATAAACTTTTTTGGATTTATTTGGAAATGTGTATACCTTCTGTTCCACCTGGGCTTTGCTGATTTATATTGAATTTGTGGATTTACTCACTGCCCAGGGTTCTCTTGGTCTTTTGCGGCATGTAAAAATGTCAAAGTTCTAAATGTTCATGGCTCAGTTCATTCGGCCATTTCTTTACAAGGGGAATTGGATGTACTCCATAGATCTTCAGGATGTGTACTATCATGTCAAAACAGACAGGTGATCCAGAAGACATTTCTACTTTCAGCTGGCAGCCAGTCAGCACCAATTCAGAGTCCTGCCCTTTGGACTCACCACAGCCTCCAGAGTGTTTATCAAATGCATGGAAGTGGTAGCTGCTCACCTGAGGTTCAAATGATTCTGGTTATTTCCATATCTGCACAACTGGCTCCTTACCACCCGCCACAAGCATCTTCTCCAACAGTTCAGAGACTATTTGTTCCAGATATATCAGTTACTGGGGCTAACAATAAATTATGCCAAATCAAACTTGACACCAGTCCAGAGCCTGGAGTTCACTGGTGAAAATCTAAATACAACAAAACAGATAGCATCACTATCATTTCATTGTATATCTACCCTCAGGAATCAGTTCCATCTGCTTATCTCTCACCCATTTCTCACAGTCAGGTTGTTCTTCAAAGCACCATGATCCATGGCAGCAGCCATTCTGTTGCTTCCTTTAGCACAGTCCTTCAGTGTACTCTAGCTGTTCAATGGTTTATTCTTCAACAACCCTTATCCTTTCCAGTCAAACATGCTCCTGTTTGCAACCATCACATCAGCTAGTGGATCCAGTCAGATAACATTCACCTCAGATGACCTTTTATTCTACTGTCCCCTATGGCTACAGTGACTATGTACGCTTCCCAACTGGGGGTGGGCATTTCCTGGGAAGAATGGTCCAAGTCACATGGTTCCTCCAAGAGAGCAGTCTACATATCAATGTACTAGAAATGTGAGCAGTCCTACTAGCATTGCAGGCTTTTCAAAATGCTCTTTCTGTAGGGTCTATTGTTATTCAGACTGACAAAATGTCTGCAGTCTGGCACATCAACAAACAAGTAAGAACTCAGATATTACTCCCTCTGCAGAGAGGCCTTGAGCATGTAGGAATGGGCAATCTCCTCAGATTTCTTTCTAGTTGCAATACACATAAAGGGGAAAACCAATGTGTTAGCAGACAAATAAAGCAGATCCATCCTGATGCTTCATGAGTGATCTCTCAATCAGTCTGTGGTGGAAAGGATTTTTCATCTTTGGACCCAGCCTTGCTGTGGCCTCTTTGTGTTCCCCCACAACAACAAGTTCAGCAGGGACTTTCTTTTTATATCCCCACAGGTGTAGTCACCAAGAGATGCTCTAGTCCATGTTTGATTCTCCAGTCTTCTTTATTCTTATACCTCTCTTCCTTTGATGACCAAATTTCTGCAGAAATCAAGCTGGCTGAAGAGCTCAGCCAACCTCATTGCTCCTTCTGGCCTTGCCAGGCATTATTCCCCTTTCTATGGTCTCATCTTTGTTATCCTCTATGGATATCTGAGCCATCTCTGGAATTTCTCTCACATCCCTCAGGAATCAAACATCCCAATATTTAGGCCCTCAAACTAACCGCATGATTTCTCCACAGCTCATGCTCTCTCATACCATTTTTTATCATCATAAGAAGATTCTACTAAGAAAGTTTATGAGCCCTTTGGTCCTTGAAAAATGAGGTTTATCCTTTTTCTGCTCAAGTTTCTGCAGTAGTGAATTTTTGTCAATACTTTTTAAAGAACGAGCTAGTTTCTCTATGATTAAGCTACAGTTAGCAGCCATCTCTAATTTTGATACATGAGACAAGTATTCATTTGCTTCTTCCAAATTATATAAAACATTTCTAAAAGGCATTTGTCTTCTCAGACCACCAATAAAGAATTCTTCACCCACCTGGGATATGATGGTTGTGCTACAGGGACTTTCTCCAAAATCCTTTGGATCTTCAGCTAAATCTGACCTAAAATTTCTTTCATGGAAAACATTCTTTTTAGTAGCCATTACTTCTGCAAAAGAGAATATCTGAATTCCAGGCTCATTCTTCAGACCCTTTTACATTATTTTCCATAAAGATTGGGTTACTTTAAGGACAAACCATTCCTTTTTACCTAAAGTAGTATCTGAAACTAATATTAACCAATCCATTTATTTATCAGTCTTATTTCCAAATTTTTCAAATAAAGAAAAATACATGCTTCATCTCCTTGATATACACAGACAATTATGGTTTTATCTTCACAGGACAAAACAGAGAAGAATATCAGATTAACTATTTGTTTCCTTTTCACCAAAAATATTATGTTTCCCAGTTTCTAAAGTCACTTCAGCCAAATAGATTATTGAATGTATTTCTTGGAACAACTCTGATCAAGGCATTTCTCTATCAAAACCACTCAAGGGTCATTCAACCAGATCCATGGCTGCTTCATCTGCTTTTTGGTTAAAACATCTCTTGATGATATTTGTGCAACAGCCACATGGTCCAATGCTCATACCTTTGTTACTCATTACAAATTGAATCTTATATCTAGAAACAGAGCTGCCTTTGTCAGTCTGGAATATCCATCCATGAGGACCACTGAAAGTCAACATAGCTGGGGACTCTGTCCCATGTGTTAGAAAGAATGAAAAGGACAGCACTAGATTTAAAAGTTATGTACTCACCATAACTAGGCATCAGCATTTTCTATTTTTGTTCTTCCTCAATCTCCCTCCCAACCATACCCATCCTTAAATCTTGTGGAGAAACCTATTGGACTGTGTTTTGGAACTTACAGTTCTAGGTTTGAACACTTCTTTTTTCTGTCAGCTACTCCTGTCTCTTTCTAGCTATAGGTTGCTTATGTCAACAAACTCGATCTGAGGTAATGGGGATGGACTAAGACATTATGGGTAGAGGGAAGAGCTTGAGAGTTAGATCCAAAGTCTGGAGTATGTGGCTGAGTTGGATCCGAGGATGGTACCCAAACCCCTGTTTTGAGGAACAATGAAAATGGACAACACACATGCCTAGTTATGGTGAGTATATAACTTTTAATTATACAGAATATTATAGTCATAAAGTAGCAGAAAGTATACTAAGAACTAAGCCAACATGGGAATGGAGAAAGAGGATTCTACCAATGGGGATGACTGCAATTAGTGGTGCAGAGAATAGGCAAGAGGGTGCTGGAATTTACTGGAGGAAGCTAGCAAAGGATCCAATGTATTTGGCACAAATAATTAGAGATGTAAAGGTAATAGAATGGGAAGAAGCAAAGATGATATTTGGATTGCAGGCTATTGATTGCCTTCCCTATCAGGGATTGATATCAGAGTATAGACAAAGAGAAAGGGATAGGTGAATCTAAAATGAAAGACCTAAAGTGGCTGAGTTTTTAACTGAATCTAAAACAGAATCTACTGTTAAAAAGGATCATATGTAAGGCATATAATATATTGCACAATAACTATAGGACTCAATCAGAAGAGGTAAAAAAAAATGAGACGAGAGATTATATATGCATTTACAAAGAAACAATGGGAGGACATATGGACAAAAATGTAAATTGTTGGAGCAATACATGCAGAAAAATTTTTAAAAGAGGAATGAGATTTAAGAGAAGGCAAGAACTGAACAATTAATGGAATGCTGTTTTGATTGTATGATATATTGCAATGTGACATAAAATGCTTGTAAATGTGAGCTTGTTAATAAGGTTTGATTAATTTTATATAAATGTAAGCTTGTCTATGTCACAACTGATAATTCAAGAAAGGTGTTTAAAAACAGTTTTCTTTAGTTCTGTACCATATCTCGGCAAGATCTAAAAATGCCAGTCATGTGATCCTGACTGACCCCCTGTATAATAACTAAGGTTCTTCTACCACAGTTCTTGACTAGCTGCCCTCTTAGTTTTTGGTGCATATACAGAACGTTATCTTATGATTTAAATTTTCATAGGGCTTCCCCTATGCTGTGATGTTGGCTAAGTCATTCAAAGCAAAAATTTGCTTAACCATTTGCACACTGATGATATGCAATTCTAACTACATTTCATCAGCATCAATGATCAGCTATTGAATTTCTAGAGAACAGTTTAGATGCCATATTTGTGCAATTGAATAGTAGACATTGAATATGAATTTGTAATAGTGTGGAATCTATAAATCTACACACAGATGCTATAGAAGATCAACAAGAGCAACTTTGGACTTAAAGAGAAAATATTGAATTATACTGACTGAGCTGGAAACCTTTGAAGAAAAGCAAATGGACATAGAATGCATGAAAAGAACATTCCAATTATTCGAATAGCCAAAACACAGAAGGTCAAAATTGTTCACCTTTCATGCAGGGCAAGATGGCCAGTGGACTGGATAGCAATGGGCCTATAGATGTATTGATACACATACAGCAGAAAATGTGAAACAGATATGGCATATCTTGGTAAGATCTGAGACTTAAAAACTTAAAGGTAAGACTTTATCAACGATTCAGAATACTTTAGCCATTTCTTAACTGCTTTAGTAGCTTTGTGGTAGAGCATTCAGGATGGTGATCCAAAGGATCTTGGTTAATGTCTTAAATTAAGAATGTACTTCCTTAGTACAGTACTCCTAGACTTTGATCAGAGACTTTGTTTCTTGCAGTAATTATTTTTTTCTGATAATGTAGTTCATTTAAGATCTGGTTTGGGGAATAGTACAATGCATTCTCTCCTTTTCTATATTTGAATATTTCATGTCTAGGGGAAATAGAAGGCACTCTTGCACTTAAATCTGTATGTATTCCATAGTAAACATAGGATGTTGGTAAAAAATGGTCGTGGGTTAGGTTACCTACCTTGTAAAAATGCATATAGTTAAAAAAGATAAATATAGGTCAAATAAATATGTGTATGTGCACACGTGTGTATTTATACAATGGATCAAACTGCAAGTGTTTAATATATCAGTCAGAAGTAGTTTTTTGACTAACATGCATATTGAAAGGTAAATTGTTCAGCAGAGTGATAGAAGTGGAAATATTACAGGATACAGGGATGAATGATTTCACCTCTTCCCCAGTATTGCCCAATCTTGGAGTTACTGTGTATATCATTTTGGGACTGTAGGGTGTGTGATTTTTGATCATGTGGATTTGGTGAAATGGATTTTGGAGAAATTGTATTATCAATAAATTGCCATAAACCCACTATATATACAGAGAGAGAGATCGAGAGCAAGAGAGAGAGAAGGAAAGGTGGTAGAGAATATAGGTCATATATTTCTAACTGGTAATAAACTATCTACAGAGGTTATGCATCTTGTAGTACTCATTTCCTGAAGGCAGATTACTATACATATAGACTTCATGGAGGCTAGACCATATCTACAGTTGCTGTCTTTTATACTTGCCATACAGATACCATAAGGCCTGTAACCAAACCATTCCATAAAGTGAAACAATTAACATGACAGCATGTAGTCAAAAATCCGTTCAGTTGTATTTCCACGTGGTTAAGTTAAGCATTGTTTTTCTTCAGGCCTGGAGAAATGAAGAATTATTCTTTCCTGAAATCTCTGTACAACAGCAGGTCTCCACTGTTACTGCACTAATATAAGGAGGGCATGCCTAATTTGTTTTATACTCAAGTCCTAATCTAGGGCTTTAAATCACCATATATTTATATATTCATCCTTTGGAGGAGATGTTAAACTAAATTCCCATCTGCATGAGTTTGTGTGGTAACTCAGCTAGATGTAAAAGAGCCCACAATGCCTATCAAAAAGAGTAGAGATTCTTTATTTAAAAAAAAATTAAGTACAATACTATTTGCAAACTAACATATTTACAGATTTATGCAGTTACAAAATTCCATTCCTTTCCATTATTGTAATACAATCATAGATATTTTACTATTCATTATTATGTTATACATTATTCAAACCCCACTACTTTTCCCACAACAAACATCAGTTTTTTCTAAAAATTACTGCATCTTCATTTACCATTAAACATGATTTCATTTCACCTTTTATTCTAAATGGTTCACACAACATAAAACAATCTATTTTACTAACATGTTCCTTATTTTATGTCTATAACAGCCATACAGAATCCTATCCATATTTATTTAATTTTACCTCTTTTATATTATCAAATACATTTTCTTTACACAAATTTTCCCATAATTTTGCAACTCTTATACATTGTAAGGAAAACATATTCTGTAGTTTCTTCTTTAACACAATATATACAGACTTATTTCATAGATTTTATATGACATATTTCCCTTTACTGCTACTACATTAATCACTAATCTCCATAAAAAATCTTGACATTCTAAATTTTTACTATACTATGGGCTGGATTCACGAAGGTTTGCACGGAGTCTAAGAGTAGAGTAAGACTCCATGTAGCCAACATGTCCGCCGAGCGATCTAGGAACAGCCGGTAGGGGCGTGCAACAGAGCTCCTTAAATGAGTCCTACACAGACAGGGCTTGGATATGCAAATTACCTCAATTGCAGGTGAAAGCTATGAAAATGAGGTAAATTTGCGATCCAGGAAACCCGAACCTGTCCGAGTAGGAGTAGTGTTATTTGCAGAAATGTACTCGGTTGACAACTGAGTACGGTTCTGCAAATAGCAAAACGGAGCCATGGCAGCTCAAAAAAGGATGCATTTGCATGAGTAAGCATGCCAATGGCCAAAAATACAGCCATTGGCAACGTTAAGTGATTCAAAATAAAAAAAAAAAATTTTTTTTTTCATCCCGATCTCCGGGGTTTAAGTGTAGTGCAGCGCTGCGCAAATGCGCTGCACTCTAAAAACCAGAAAATCAATAATGAAGATCCACAAATGTGGATTTTAATGCTAATATGAATTTACAATGCAAGTGAATGGCAGGCTGAAGACAATATGGCCACCGAGTAGAAGTTGCTAAGGGGGAAGCTCAGTCTAAGAGATGTAACCAAGCATTAATAGGCAATCCTATGTAAATGAGGGTTAGGATAGTGAATCGCAAGTTTACATAGCAAATGAGCACAGTCAGTAGAGTGTAGGAGTAGGATAAGGGGAGTAACAGAGTAGAAGATAGGTGACATCACGAGGATGGTATGTATGAAAGAAATGAAGCTCATTGGAGCAGAGTGGCTTGTGTCAGCTGTTATTTACACATCATTGAAAGAGGTGTGTCAACAGGTAGGCTAGGTAAAGGCAAGAAATTGAAGGTGTATGCCGTGGAAAACACTAAAGTTTCTTGCTGAGCGGGTATGCGCCCATGTGCGCACCTGTAAACCCGAGTAAGACAGTGTGTGAGTGTGTAAGCATGAGTGCGCGCGTTTAAGCCAGAGTAAGCATGTATAAGGCTGTTTAAGGAGTTGTAAGTGCGTTGGTGCCAGTGTGCATGCATTTTAACAAGAATATGCAAGTTTTAGTCCGAGTATGCATGTGTGCGCGAGTGTGAGCTTGTGTGCACGTGTTTGCGCTTGTGTGCGCAGTGCTGCCGCCCCAAGGAAACAGAAAGGAAAAAGGAAGCACAACAAATAGTAGGAAGCTACCAGGGAGTACTAGCAGAGCTAGCAGGTGAAAACAATCAGAATCAGGCAATTACACAGGCAGTACACTAGCCCAGCCCAGCACTTAAAACTCTGCAAACAACAGTCCATTATGTTTCTCTCAAGAGACACTGCAACACTGCAGTAAGCTAATAGAAGTGAAAACTGAAAAAGCTTTACTGAGACAAAGAAATTTTAGGGGCTGCCATTGCTGTTATAAGGTGACGTATGCAACATGCTGAGGGTGGTGACAATGTGAATGCTGCTGGACAAACCACAGTGAGGAGATGAAGAAGAGTGTACAGGCCCAGGGTAACCTACCAGGGGCTACATGAGCTGGAGATAGTGGAGCACTATAGAGTGGACAGAGACCTCTTGCAGCAAATTGTTGAGCTGTGCAGGCCACGCCTCACACACAGAACCAACAGAGGGGAACCCATCCCAGTGGAAACCAAGGTATGTGTTGGCCTAAGAATATTAGCAACAGGTACCTTCCAGAGACCAACTGGTGATATGATGGGGATATCACAGGCATCAGCATCCAGGGTACTGCACCAGTTCCTGGATGCCATGTCAGCACATGTCGGTGATCATGTATATTTCCCCAAGTCCTGTGAGGTATTGGCCAGCAATATGTGTCACTTCCAGCAAATAGCGGAATACCCTGAGGTAGTGGGTGCAATAGACTGCACGCACATACGCATTAAAGCACCAGCCGGTGAGCGGGGTACGGTCTACTTCAACTGCAAGGGCTTCCCCTCCATCAACTGCCAGGTCATGTGTGATGCCCAGGGCATAATACTGAATGTGTGTGCTGGCTACCCTGGAAGCTACCATGATTCCCATACCTGGCATCTGACACAGCTGTACCAGACATTTGCCAATGGGGACATCCCACATGATCACCTAGTATGGGATGCTGGCTATGCACTGGAGCCGTGGCTGATGACACCCATCAGAAATGCAGACACACCTGAACAGGAATGCCATAATGAGGCACACGCACAAACACAAAATCTAATCGAGCATGTGTTTGGGCTGCTCAAGTCATGGTTCTGGTGCCTGGACACATCTGGTGGAGCCTTGCAGTACTCACCAACTACATGTACCCATATTGTCATGGTATGTGCTATGCTACATAATGTGATCCTGCGAAAACAGCTGCAGCAGGACCAGCATAGGCCTGGGCCAAACAGCCCCCCACCATTGCCAAGGCCATCACAGGCAGAGCGTGACTCGGAGGAGGAACAACCTGAGCCTGCCCCAGTAGGCAGAAGGAGGCGTGCCCAGTATGCTTTGGCCTTGGCAAAGAGGCAACGCATAGCACATACACTGGCTCAGTAGGAACTCTGGAAATGATACCTCTCTCTGACTCGCACATATAATAAAAGGGATGCCTAAGTTGACACTACCTGCTTTCAAACATGTATAGGGAGTGTAGTATGTGCATCTGACATAGGCAGCCCTGCAGCACCACCTGAGGCATGATTGCCATGTGTTAAGCAATATAAAGCAGTGATAAACAGCATTTACCACCATGTAGTATATGTAAACAAAATCGCGCACACCAACTAGACAACTGTGATCAATGTTGAGTAATACTGGGCAACGTCCAGCAATGCTGGTTAATATTGAGCAATGTCGGACAAGCTTGGTCTAAGTAGGGCATAGCTGAACAAAAGCCAGCCTGCTCATATTTGCTGTACTAGCCCTTAAGCAGTCTGGTCTGCTCAGTATGAAAATATAAAGCAGTGATGGGCCTTGAACTCAGAATACTGTGCACTATTGTCATAGTACTGAACCACTAAACCATGACAGTATTGCAGTGGTCAGCCTGTATGAAGAAATGTTGATAAGTCTATGCAAATTATCTCATAGAAACCCTGCAGGCACAGCATAATCCCTGTCGAGTTATGACACAAAGGTGAGTCCTGCAGTAAGAATAGAACCTGACTTTCAACACACACAGTATAAATGTTAATATTGGTCATGTTCACAGACATCAACAAATGTAGTGGACCTCAGACAGCAACATACTGAAAGGTCACACTGGGCATGCTCACACACGAATAAATGAGACAAATGTCAGGCAACAAAACATGGAAAGCCTGAACTGGGCATGCTCACACACTTAGGCCATGTCTGATTACAGCAGTGGGCCACACATATCTGGCAGTTGCATGTGTTAACCCAGGAACCTCTCACTATCCAGCAATCTGCCCTTTGCACACAGTTATATGACAACAGACACATATATAATATAGTGGAACCCTGTCATAATCAAATATGTTCTGCAGATACCTAAGTTGTTCATAGAAACTGGGAAAGCAAAGATGATAAAAACCTGCAAACAGTATCAGCAATAAACATTGTGCATTCCGAACATTAACATAGGTTCAGAGGTCGATACTAGGCTATCTGCCCTAGGGCATGTACAAGCCTAGCCAGAGTGTGTTTGGCTTTCACAACCCTGTCAGATTACTACACTGTGCCTGTGAATAGTAGGTCACACAAGATAGCCCATGTACGTTTAGTCAAGTGTGCCTCTGTCTAGCAGGGACCCAGAAGATATCCCAGGGGTAAACATACGATCACCCATCCAGTTGTCAAGATGTCTAATGTAGGTGGTCAGTGGGTGGCTCTGCCTATGCAAAACCGGGATTACAATCCGGAGTGAGTGGAGCCTCTGGGATAAGAATCTGTCCCTCCAGCATGTCCTATTAACATCTGTGCTGAGGTATATGTCCCTGGAGTGTGTAGCTCCAAGGGAGTCGGATATCCAGAGGTGGAGCATGTCCATTAATTCTGGGTTGGGTATTTCTGTAAACAACAGGCACACATCATATCCGAGTAGGCTGTAAATGACTGAGTAGAGCTGGAGTTACTATTATTCGAACTGTGCAAGGCATCCATGTGAGTCCCTAGATCTGCTTGTTGAGGAACTTTTGTGGCCATTACAGTTGCTGCAGGTGTTGGGTAAGGTACATCCCAAATTTGGCATTGTAACCAAGCATGGTCGTGATGAGTATAGGGGTACAATGACCTCACTTGATCTAGATGTGAAACCATATGGGATAAGGTGGGCTATATAGAAGGTCTGTCTAACCACTTTGGCAACGTGATTGTCAAAGGTGACAGTACGAACAAGTCGTGTCCCCAGACCCCTAACAACTCCTACCGTATGTAATGGATTACTACTTATGTGGTAATGTGTGGGCATGTTGTTATTCCCAAAGGGGATGACTATGCAACTAATAGCAATTAGCTGTAGGCCATGCTCAGGTGCCAGTCATTCATCTCTGTGAGACCCTGTTTGAGTATGCATGTGCCAGCTGGAGAGTTGATTATGGCACCCAGTTTGCAGTCATCTGCGAACATGGTCAGCCATATTCCTCCTGTGTTAGCCTGTATGCCAGACAAATATATACTGAACAAGAGAGGTCCCAGGACTGAGCCATGTGGGATGCCACGTGTAACTGGTGTATAGTCAGACATGGCACCTGCAATACTGACCATGTGGGTGCTATCCCTGATCCAGGTAGCAATCCGTCATGTGAGATATGTGTTGATATCGAAGCTGGTGAGCCTATGCATAATGGCCGAGTGGGGTATTGTGTTGAAGGATTTTGCAAGGTCCAGGTAGGCTGTGTGGACAACCGTCCCTACGTCGATGGACCTGGTAACCGTTTAAAGAATACGAACAGGTTCAAGAGGCAAGATCTGCCCACAACAATGCTGAAATGTGTAGGACAAAGTGTCTGTAGGTTCCCGATGTCTATGTGTACGAGTCCCATGACAATAGCTTTGCAGAACAGGCTAATTAGGCTTATAGGGTGATATTGTCTGTGGTCCATTGTGGCACCAACTCTGTGGAGCGGGACCACTGTTGCTGTATGCCATTCCTTGGGTACATATCCTGTAGTAACTCTGATATTGAACAGTGACTTAATGTGAGGGTTACGTCCGTCATGTAAGACGCAGGCCGAGACACCCTCTGGTCCGATTGATTCTGTGTTGTTTGCTTTGGGGAGGGCAGCACTCACCTGTTTATTTGTGATGTCAGGGAGGTTACACTCTGTTGGGATGGATAGTTGCTCCTTAGAGGGGATGGGGGGAGACATCTGCTCTGAACCTGTTTGCCAGGATGTTGGCAATGTCAGTGGGTTCAGGGTATGTTTAGTCAGTATGCAGTAACTCACAGCATATCAGTGAGTGTCCACCCAGGTTCCTGACATAACTGAAGAAGGCTTTGTGATTGTCCTACGTATCTGGTGCAATTGTCCATTAGAAGAGGGCCTTAGATAAATTCATGAGTGATCGTAGCTGTCTGCTAGTACAGATCACAGATGCCTTCCCTGTCTGGGATTGTGCTCTATCATGTAGTAGCTTCCTCCTTTCATTGTATAGCTTATTAATGGCTGAGGTCTACCAGGCAGGTCCCCTGCCATTGGAGGAGTGAGTCTTGTTCTTATTTGGGATAGCACAATCCATGCAGTCCACTAGGTGTCCATAGAATGTGTATGTAAAGGATTCAGCAGTCTGAGCCGTATTTACCACTGTCCCAGCGTCTCTGAAGGATACCACCTTGCTTTGGAGAAGTGAGATGTTTGCTTATGAGAAGTTCACCAAGATTACCCAGGATGGGTGTGGGGACGGGATATGGATGTCCAGTGAGATAAATGTATGTTCTGACCTTACCAATGAGGGGTATATTGCTGGTGTGGAACATAGAGTCCCCATGTTGGTGATGATCAGGTCCAATATGTTTTCCCCTCTTGTGGGTGTGGTGACCGGTTGTGCCATAGCATATGAGTTTACAAATAGTAGCAACTGTTGGGCGTTGGGGCTTGAGTAGTATCCCCAGTCAATGTTTGGGTATTTGAAGTCACCCAATATAATGGTGTTTGGGGAGACCTTCATATTCTCCAGTGTTCCCAGGAAAGCCGAGTGTGGTTCCTGAGTTTGGGAGGGTGGTCTGTAGCAGGCAACAAACTGAAAGGCAGTTTTGCACAATGTTAGTTGAATATGTATGGTCTGCGATGCTTCATGCAGTACTACTAACCCGGAGGTGTGTGTATCTGTGATGTACATGGATACTCCACTTATATGTGTTGTCCGTTCCGAGTCTTGTGGGCAGAAAGCGTGGTATGAAACATAACCTGGTAGTGCTGGTGTGCATTTGTGAGCCTGAACCAGGCATCTGTTAGTGCACAGATATCGCTGTTCTCCATAATGAGGAGAGTCCTGAGTAGGCGCAGTTTGAGGGTAACGCATCTGGTGTTGAGCAGCATTACCCTTAGTTTCATTTACTCTGTAATGTCTATGGAGGTGGGTTTGTCTTTTGAGCCCCGCTTAAAAAAGCACTATAGTGGTAGCAAGAGCCTTAGCCAGTATTCAAAAGTCCAAGGGTGACAGGTGCAAGCTGTCCATAGCGAAGCTACGTGGCATGTTGAGCATGTCACCCCAGGCTGACAGACACTGGATCCCCTTTGAATGACACCAATATGTTAGCCAACTGTTAAACATGATAAGTTTGTCTGTATACTGTGACATCATACTTGGTGAGTGTAAGATGCTACACAAGGCCAGGGTTATACTGGCCTGGCCTACATGATCAGAGAGTTACTCTATGTATCATGTCATGTGGTCCAGGGAGGAACGTCTGTGGTTTTACGCACCAGCATGGACAATGATGGAGCCATTTCTGTACTTGCTTTGAAGTGACCTGAGTGCATATGTTATGTGGCGGATCCTGGCACCCGACAGGCAGCTCAAAGTGACCATCTCCTTGTTTGGCCTGGTGAGTGGGATGTCAGTGTGTCTGACAATAAGTGTCACCTATTACAAGTGTATTAGGTGTGTTGCTTAGCCCGAAGGGCAGTGACTGTGTGGAACACTGACATTGTGAACTATGTGATATGTGGGTGTTGTAGTGGGGTAGCAGTTGTTTGTGTGTCTACTTTGGAGGTCTCTGCTGCTTAGGCAGAGTTGATTTAGAGCCTCCCAGTATGTTTATGTGTGATAATGTGGTTTGATTGGTGTCGCTATAGGTTTATGTGAGACTGATATGTGGTGTGTGTGGTTACCTTCACCACCTGATAGACTGTGCCAGTCATGGGTCGAGAGAACTCAGCCTCCTGTATGTCTATATAGTTGCATCTCTCACATATATCTGAGTTTGTTGGGAGGAGGAGAGGGTTGTCTGTGTACATGAGGCAGTTGTGACATTGTGTCAAAATCACAATATTCACCAGCTGGACTGGAGAGTACACACAAAACCGACCCCTGGACATGTCAGGATATTATGGTGACATACTTTGTAGACTGATCACAAAGGATAAGTAGGGTGTTAAGTGTGTAAAAGAGTATAACAGGGATTAGTGCTCGGGTTTGTCGGTGTTTTGTAAAGAGTAGCTGTGAAGGAGTCCAGACGGAATCATGACACCTCCTTCAGCTATGACATAAATAGCAATGTACATTCATTTATGTCCTGAGTCAGGGCCAACTGTACCTGACTGACAATGCCGACATCCTGTCAGACAGGCCCATATATACATACCTACCTCCCACTGACAAAAGTCCCTATTATCATACCTGGAGATATCACATGTAGAATGGGTGAACAGCTCCCCCCAAAGCAGAAAGCATGACAGCAATTGGATTACATTGTTTCCCTATATGTGTCATGAATGAGCTCCAGAACAAACAGACCCTGCACCTGAACAGTCTGTTGAGCCTCACCCTCTCCACAGGATCTGGAACCGTTGAATGTGTTACAGCAACATATGGCTCTCTCCACAAGTGTTGGTGCACAACACACCATAGGAAGTATAGTCCAGTAAGCCTATGAAGTCTGATTTGCAAGGCCATGGAGTCCATCATGGTTGAAGCCATAAACAGAGCTATTGGAAGTTGACAAACACACAACCCTACCAACTGTGGTATGTTCATGTGCAGATCATGGTTCCCAAACATGCTAGACTGTTTGCAAGGTAGCCACCCAGGACATACATCACTGAACGGAGCTACACATGTCTCACATAGTCTTTGAATAGCTCTTTATCAACATCCAAGATACATGTATCTACAACCCTAACAATCTGTGCATAAATATGTGTTGACATATGAAGGAATGCCAACTTGTCCACAGATAGATAACACAAGCTAAGAATTATGTAGTCCTGTTCAAGCTGTTGACACTTGCCGACCCACATGGCTCATTCCTGGGATTGCATAAAACAAAGGGTACACACATTACCATGTCCAGTCTAATGATATCAGCATCCTACAAATATAGTAGGAGAAAAGCAACTACCCAGTAAGGCATATAGCGCGCCATGTTAATGTGTATCTCTTTTGTATCAAAACATAGTTAGGTAGGAGTTTGAATCTTGCAATTGCTGACTATGTGTGTGATTTCCTTTGAGAGGAGTGCCCTTTTTGGAGACTGGGAAAACACATTACAAGAGGTACATTCCTCTTTGGAAAGTCTGATGATGTCAGTATCCTACAAATATAGCAGGAGAAAACAAATCACCCAGTAAAGCATATAGCGTGCAGTGTTAATGTGTATCGCTCTAATATCATAATATAGTTAGGTAGGGGTTTGAATCCTGCAATTGCTGACTGTGTGTATGTGTATGCTTTCCTTTGAGAGGAGTGCCCTGTTTGGAGACTGGGAAAACACATTAAAAGAGGTACATTCCTTTTTGGAAAGTCTGATGATGTCAGCATCCTACAAATATGGCAGGAGGAAACAAAACACCCAGTAAAGCATGTAGCGCCCCATGTTAATGTGTATCTCTCTAGTATCATGACGTAGTTAGGTAGGGGTTTGAATCCTGCAACTGCTGACTGTGTGTGTGTGATTTCCTTTGAGAAGAGTGCCCTTTTTGTAGACTGGGAAAACACATTAAAAGAGTACATTCCTCTTTGGAAAGTCTGATGATGTCAGCATCCTACAAATATAGCAGGAGAAAAGAAACCACCCAGTAAGGCATATAGCACGTCGTGTTAATGCATACTACTCTCTAGTATCATAATATAGTCAGGTAGGGGTTTGAATCCTGCAAACACTGACAGAGTGTGTTTGGGTGTGGGTATGGGGGTGTAGGTGTGTCATTTCCTATGAGAGGATTGCTCTCTTTGGAGACTGGGAAAACACATTAAAAGAGGTACATTCCTTTTTTGTAAAGTCTGATGATGTCAGCATCCTACAAATATAGCAGGAGAAAACAAATCACCCAGTAAAGCATATAGCGTGCTGTGTTAATGCACATCTCTCTAATATTATAACATAGTTAGATAGGGGTTTGAAACCTGGTCAATGCGGTGTAGATTTTGCTTTTACTATGCTATGACATATCAGGATTAAAACAGTATGTGCATTGCACACATCAGGTATCTGTGTGGCAAATAAATATATGTACATGTGACCTCAATTAGTACATAGGTGTAAAGCCTGCATACTACATGAATACATTTGTTTCCTTTGACAGATTGTGCCGCTGTTTCTCAGATCATAGGTCACATATGTATGTATGTGACAAGGCCGGCCACTGTAGTGATCTGTGGCCAAGGTCATCTGTGCCACACACACCCATGACAGTTACTATACAGTAGTGTGAGTGAGGGTACATGCATGGGGTATATATCAGACATGTTCATACACAACAGTGACTGGCAATAATGGACAGTCATTATAGGTGTACAACAGCCTTGTGGATATGCATTCAGGCCCCTAATGTCTTATGTGATACACCAAGGAACTCCACATACCTCTGGATATGTGGATACCAAGGGACAGATGACATAACACGTGGCTGTAGGTACACATTGGTACCCAACATACATGTTGAGGGCTACCACCTATGTGGTACTGTCGGAATAGTATGTATAGTAAATGTGGATGACTATGCCATATTCAGCTTAGTGCAATACAGCATGTGTCGGACAACAGGTATCTGTCTGTATGATACCCTTGTGTAGGATATGTGTCTCATCCAGAGAATGCATTGTTGGCCAATGCATGCATTTCCAGATGTGAATGGACATATCCCTAGTGCATTTGCATGTACCTAAGAGGCCTATATGCCAAACAGGTGTGGTCCCAGGAACGGGTGGCGGTCAATACCACTGGTTACTGTTATAGTATAGTACTGGAAGGATCCCACTGTTACTGAGTTCCCTGCAACTGTGTGTCAGTTGTCAGGACATCATCTAATGATTGATTATAGTCATGCTGTTGAGGTTGTGTATACTACCAGAATGCAAAGCATTGACTGATATTAACAGTATCACCCACAGCATAGTGTCAACCCATGTCATATACACATGTCTACCCATGTTAGTATATATCTGTAGTAGAATGAATACTGGCCATCGAGAGATACTATGAGATGTTAACAATGTGTAAAACAGGGTATGTCACACGTCCCATGTGTCCACTATGCACGTACATGCAGACAGTGCGCACCAACCATGTTCACAGATGTCCACCTGCTAATCTGTACTGCACACATCACACACATACTGTCCACTCACTAACACATGCTGGCAACACTATACACTTCAGCCAAGTGGCACATGGCCGGACAATACATACTCAGACCTAACACTGGTGTAAACAATGCTGCATTGACAATCAGAGCTTTGATGCATCATGCCTGCTCAGATATACCTACAAGGATATCATTACACTTTCCTGCTGACAACTTGCTAATATTGCTACACTGCTATAATGTCACCCTGTGCATCAGCACCATGTTAGCCTGTTCCTGCATCAATGTTACAGATGACAGGAGGTGGCACAGGTGTCATCATATGCACAGGATGTGTTGTTGGTTTGCCAGAGCCCGACATTGACCCATCCAATCGACATGCCTATGTGTGCGTGTGTGAGGGACAACAGTATAGCATGGGGCAATGTTGATGTAATGTGTGTGTGTATGTGTGAGCCCTAGTTGTTTGGTTAATGTGTGTGTGTCTGCATGCCATGTGGCTGCCATATATGGGAGGTTGAGGGACAGCCACAGACTGTACCTGCCAGGTTGTACAGATCACTTCTCCGGCCACGGACACAGTACCTGTGCCTGGCAGGGGTGCTATGGACAGTATCGGGTACCAACCCTGACTGGGTACTATCATCAGAGGCAGAGGTATGTCAAGTGGACCCATGTCCCTGCTGGGACTGGCCAGAGCCATGTGCACGTGGTCTACTAGGATGGTCAATCAACAGCCAAGCCCCAGCATTGCTGGGGCTGGTACTGCCACTATGGGAGCGGCTGTGATCTGTGGGCCGTCCGCGATGACTGCCAGCTGTTGATGTTGCTGGCATGCGTCCGCATCGACGTCTCACCCGTCTCGCACGGTCCTGGCTCATGGAAAACACATTGTGGAGGGCATCTAATGTCTCCCCCCCATGTCTATCAATGACCTCGGTGTAATTCTGGATGTCACTGGCAAGGGCACAGATGCTGTCATTGATAGCAGTGTAATGGGCCTTCTGCTTCCTTAGTCCCTGTCTGGTGTACCGTTCCATACGTGCCTGTGCCTGCATTACAGCCCGGAACATATTCGTGGTTGTAAGACCTGTGAGGGCACATCTGCCAGGGGCAATACGACCAGCAGTGCTCCCCCGAGAACCCCTGGACATCCGCCTATGTGGTACTGTTCCAGGAATCCGGGTATGGCTGCTGTGAGGGGATGCAAGTGCTATGGGTACCACAGTATCCTGGTCAATGCCAACTGTATGCTGTCCCTCGGCTAAGGCCATTGGTGATGAGGGATGTATTGGTAGTATGAGTGTGCACATAGATGGGGTTGAAAGCTGTGTACTGTCGATTGGCGGACCAACGACAGACCCTGTCAAACCTGCTTGTGCCACAATACATGTCTCATCATCTCCACTATTGGTGGCAGTGACTTCAGGTTCCCTGCTGTATTCAGCCACCCCAAACTCAGCACCTGTGAGAGGAAGACAGGAAACACACTTTACAATCTGTACATGATGTTAGCACACATGCACACATGCACACATGAACACATGCACACATGCACACATGCACACATGAACACATGCACACATGAGCACATGAACACATGCACACATGAACACATGCACACAAATACACTCCTCATTACAGCAGATACACACACACACACACCAGCAATCCAACACATACTCAATAGTGGGTGAAGGTGGGTGACAGTACCACAAGGCAAACAGTCACCTTGCACGTGTCAGCATGCAGAATATGTGTTGCTCAAGACCATGCAGTGCGAGTGTAGACAGCCCTATTTAATGACAGTATACATGGCTTTGATGCATGTGTGTAGTTGTTCAGTGTTTGGCTATACCCTGGAACACAATGTGTACATGGACACAATATTGCTGTGCAAGTATTATCAACTCTGCAATGTCCTGTGCACCATCACTCACAGGTATACATACCATGGCTGCATGTGTTATCTGCGTGACACATAAATTTCCATGTCTGATTACAGTGTCTGTGTCCATAGCAGATAATACTGGGCACAGGTGTAGCACATGCATGCTGTGTACACACACAGGATGAGTGGTGCATGTAAATGTGAAGGAATCCAAATGCTCAACATGGCCATTGTACAGTGGTTATGGTGAGTGTGGGACATATTGCAGACATGTCGGTGCCAGCCATGACATGGCATGCTACACGACTGCAACATTAAACACCACACATAACCAATGTGTGTCATGTGACCTATACACCCAATAGCATTCCAGGACATATATGTGTCACTTTGTACAGATGGTGACTGCTATGCATATTGTGTATACTGGCATATGTAAGCACACACACAACATGCTATGCATATTGTATATAGGTGCATATGTTTGCACGCACACAACATTGAGGTGCAAAGCAATGACTGCTATGTGTAGTACTGTGGTCACTGTGATTGGATGGGGTGTAGTACCATGAGCCATCATCATCATGCATCATGTGGTCACTCATGGCTACTAATGTGTGACAGACCACCACCTAGCATGCTGTACCTGAACTGCAGTGCCATGGCTACGTTCACAATTACACAGCCACCTTGTACATGGGTGTGTGGGTGCCCAATAGGGAGCATTGCCTAACATGACTGTGTTATGTGTTGAAGAGTGTTGCACATCCCCATGATAGGCCTCTACCCCTGAGGTTTATCATGTGTGTGTGGATGACATGTGGGATACTGAAGTGTGACCTTACAGCAGGTGTGTGGTAATGCCATATGTAGCATGTTGAGGTGTACTGCGTATGATAAACATGTTATGTTGTGTACAGCTATAGCAACTATGCCTATCCAATGTGCAGTACGGTGTTGCCACAACTGTGTCTGATGCTCTGTGTATTGCATGTCATTGAGGCAGCTACTGACATTACTGAGCTGTGCAACGTCTTACAGTAAACATGCATGGCATGCATTATGCGTAGGTGTGCTACGTGTATATGGCCTACACCTCACCTATGACATGCACATTTCATTACCAACATTGCAGTTATACCACACTCACCAGCATGGATCATCTGTCCTTCTGTCACACCAAAGGGACCTACGAGAATATGACAGAGTTCATCAGTGGCCACAACTGTGGCATTGCTACTGTGGGTTTGCTAAACTACAGTAGAATAACAGTCGACAGTCACAGGTGTACAGATAATATTCCAAATATCAGTATTGCACAACACTAGGCAGCACAACTGCTAAACACACAGTACACATCTCACGTAGACATAATCTAACAATACAGGTTACTGTAGTCTACAGATAGGGTATGTTACCTGCACGCTCCGTGTGAACATGCTGGGTGGTTCCGGCCTCCATGACAACACATGTCTGTGGGAGTTGCTGTTGTTGTCCAGGAGCCACCACACTTAGGAGCAGCTCCTCCACTCTGGTGAGGGGGGATGAATGGCCACCCCACCACGTGTGGCAAGCTGCTGTCTATGGATATCAGACGCATGCCGGTGGACATGTCTAATTAAATCACTGCAGTGATGGCGTACCTGCTCATATGTCTGGTTATGCATGCCTATGTCATTTACCCGATGAACAAGCTCTTGCCACAGTGCAGTCCACTCATGCTGGTGCTGGCTGCTTCTGGAAAACAACAGTGTGTAGTGCTGCACCAGGCTTTGCTGGATCACCTCTTCCTCCCCTGCTGTGTAAGAAGGGTTACATTGGTGGGCCATCAGGCTGAAAGAGAAATGAACAATATGTGTGTGAGCTAGTCCTGTGGCACACTTTACACCCTTAACCACAGATATCACTTCACTGTCATATATACCATCCGTTTGTCTGTCAGAGGATACACTCGTTCAATACCACATATTGGTTCTCAGGCCACAACTGACTAACAGTGCCTGGAACACTCTATATATCAAACCACTATACAACAGTACCCAGCACACTGTTTGTGACACAATGCACAACCTCGCCAGAGGGGTATATATCACACTAATGCACAAACAAAGATGTCATCCATTGCAATGAATGTAAAGTACATCTACAGTAGTACCAGTAAACCACCCTAGTCGTTGATGCCATAGCCCTGCCTAACATATGTGCACAGTTGTTAATATAGGTGGCATACTGCTGTAACAGAGTATATATGTTGCTAGATACACACGTATACCCTGTAACACACATATGATTGCAGCCATGGTACAGGCATAATTACACACACATCAGACAAACATGCAACACACCACTGTATGCCAACACAGATGAGCTTTACCTGTGTACCATACAGTACTGTGTGCCACTACTTACAAACCCTTATGCCTGAGTTATGTCCTCTGTGCAGACTACAGAAAACACACAAGACAGTGTTTACAAGCAATGTGAACACACACCATACTGTGCTGATTAGGCCTACAGCTTCAGGTAGTACTACAGTTCATATGGGAGTCGGATTCACCAGCAGTACCACTCACTAAGCATACATGTATTGCTTTAGCTTACAATGGGACACCACAGTCGTCAACAAGTAACTAAGTCACATCATATGCCATAGTACTATGTCTGCCTAACAATAACATACACATCTTTTGCTGGCCTCACAGCTAGGATAGACACTACCATGTCAGATACAACTTCACACTATGCTATCACACCTTTACAGGCCTTGCACACATTCAGCGTTACACTTATTCAACCTCACATAGCAGGTATTGCATTGAGTACATGTGTGAGTGCATAGTGTCATAGGTAGGTGAGATGCTATTGGCCCTAGGGCCTACAGTCTAGCCATATGCTACCCTGGCCTTTGCCACACATGTACTTTGATTTCACTTGCCCCTGTCAACCAGAACCACAGAGGGGATTCATGGGGTGTATTACCAATTTCCCAAACAATCATCAGGGGTATTTATGACAACTGCTAATGAGGCTATTGTTAGGTGGTCTATTCCAGAGTATGGCATATCTCTGAGATAGGAACCTATCCCTCCAGCATGTGCTGTTTAGTGAGCTGACAAGGTTTAGGGCCCTAGAGCATGTAGCCCGGGGGGATTGTGATATGTTGCCATGGTGGTTGTCACACAGCTATGGGTCTGAACATACCTCTGCATGTCCGGCAGAGGTCACTTCTGTGTGGGCGGTATGCAATACAGTCTAGTTGTGGTTTTGTGAGTCAGTCTGAATAGGGCATCTGTTTGAGGCCAGTATTACCCTTTGTGAGGTATGTCTGTGGTCTTTCCACTTGCTGTAGTTGCCATGTGAGGTACATACCACACGGGACATTGTGATGAGTAGAGGAGAACACTGACCTATATATCCCTACATGACACACCTGTTGTCATGTCACATACCACATAGACAGATTACAAGTCTAGTGTGGCACTGTCTTTATCAAAGGGGAGGCTACTGTCCACCTGTGTCCCATGTTCCCTTATCACACCTTCAGTGTTAGGTAGATTTCTACCTATGTGGTAGTTAATGGGTACAGTGTTTTGGAAAGGAGGAATGGCACTGTAGTATCGGCACTTGTCTACAGTCCATGCCTTGGTCACCAAACACCTGTTACAGTACATATGACCCTGTGTCTCTCTGTCTCTCTCTCCCTCTCTCTATATATGTATATATATATATCTATATATACATATATATATATATATATATATATATATATATATATATATACATACACATACATGTACACATCCATTGCTGTACATATGGATGTACATATAGGCACATGTACAGTCCACCTTTCATGGTGGGGGTATTACTTATGCAACAGTTGTGGGATGTATAGTTATGTGATTATATCGCACAGTGTTGTGCAGAATGCATTTTGGTGTCCTCAGCCCATGTAGCTTTAGCAGGCCTCACTGGCTGTAACACAGCAGATCTGAAAAATCAGTCCCACAGCATTTAACCACCACATGACATATATCAGCACTGCATGCTGTTTTCTATGCCTCACACTATGATCTACATAGATATATGCACATAACCTTCAACGACATATATGTGCCCACCCTTCACTAACAGTTGCAGTATGTCCCTTGCCCTATGCACATGTGCAGATACAGATAGATACGTACTGCTGCCACATATGGATGATTTGCAGTGTGTAGAGTACTCTTCAGGAACATCTACTACATGCTGGCACATACATATGAGTTACGTACCTTACCTTTGTTTTCCCTGCTCCGTCTGTTGTTACTGTTTTGTTGTTTTTTTTATTATTTTGGTTGTTAGTTTTGGGATTTCTCTGTCTGTTTCTGTTTCTGTTTCTGTCTCTGTTTCTGTCTCTTTTCTCTGTGTCTCTGTCTGTGTCTCTGTTTCTCTCTCGCTCTCTATCTCCCTGTTCCTGCAATGATAGTATTGCATGTGTGTGGACAGCAGGTACAGCCTGCTTTTCTAGGTATCTGCACATGTGCATGTGACAGCCTCTGCACCAATTGCTGCCCATCATTCAGTAATTGCATGCAGCCTGCTGTGTGGTGATTGCACTACTCACTGTGATTGCAGCCCACTGCTATAAAATGCCAGGTTAGGTAGGCATAGCCCTTTCAGCTTTCCAAGGTGGGACCCATGCTTGTTTGCTCTGGACACCGTTGTGTTAGTCAGAAGGTTGGTATATGTCTCTTATCTGAAGCTAGGGTTGTAGCCAGTGATATGCATGTTGTACTCAAACCTGAATGTTGCTGCTTCCAGTACACACTTCTCATTGTAGACATGTACTCGCCCCTCCAAATGCTAACACAGGATACATGGGAGTATGTACTTTCTTTCTGAATTAGACAATTAACTGCCATACAAATGTGGTTATTGCAATGTATTCCTGTGGCACATGCACTGTTTGTGCTGTTTGTGTACTGCTATACTGTAATTATTAAGTTACTCACTTCTGAACAGTTTGTGGTTTGTTTGTGTTGACATTAGCACAGGCTGCACAACACAACTGGACATATTTCAGTACTGAGTATGCCTACCTACACCCTTGCTTTTGCCTGAATACACAGGTATGTTGTACCTTTGGGTAGGGGTGCAGAACTGCAAAGAGCATTTTTTATTATTGTGTGAGGTTTATCTTGCTGAACATACAGGGTTGCTGTGTACCTGTTAGTCTATCAAGGCAAGTAGTCTGTCTGCGTAGCTCCCACCTGTGGACATATCCAGATGGTAGCTAGAGGTTAGCCTATTTTTCTTTGTCTGTGCACCACACCAGTCTTTTCAGCACTGGTACAATGGCATTGTCACAGTTGGTTGCTAGCAGTACATGGCTATATCCTGTGATATTTCTGTGTTGTACTCCTACATAAGGGCATGCTTGTGGAACTCCTTCCAAAGCTATTTGCAGAGTGTGTAACAGCAGGAATGCTGATATGCCTGTGTGTTTCTGCCTCTGCCAGGCCTCAGATACTCTCAGGTATATATTTGAACGGCCTCAGTGAAAGGTACATATAAGTGAGATACACCTGCAATATATTACAGACATATTGCAGTTGGGACTTTCTTGGGAATCAGAGCATATGTATTACTACACCTTTACTGACGTGCAAGCAGTGTCTACTCTCACCTATTGACATTATTCATTAAGTGTGATTCCCCACTTTTCTGCCTAATGTTAGTACTTTTCAGAGTAATTCAGAGGGGCACAGCTAACATTTGTTTACAAATCAGGGACATCCCTGTAAAGCAGTCACAGTTTGTGAGTCTGGCCTCTGCCCTATTCAACTTTGCCAGTGTTTATCCTGGTCTGATACTGTGTGGTGTTTGTTAGGTGCTACTGTAACATTATTCCCTGCTAGAATGGCTGGTTCTCTTTTCACAGTCATGTCATGCAATTCCACAACAACTGCTGGTAAAGGCCAAGAGAACAGGATTTGTGTTATGCCATTCCTAATTTCCATTTACATTCCCTCATTGTAATGCATGATATATTTATTTCAGCACCAAGTTATTTGTATATCTGCTGTGGCTTAGTGGTAATTCATGCAGTCAATGGTCTGGGGTTCGAGACTGGCAGAGGTTTTTTGTTTTGCTGCTAAGCAGAACAACGGCCCTAACATAGAGTGACTAAGGCACTTTTAAGCAGTTGTAAGTGGGTTTGCGCGGGTTTGTGCGACGCTTAGTGATGCTTAGCTAACTGCACACATGCGCACACTCACTTAAACCCGCTTACTACTGCTTAAAAGTGCTTACTCCCGCTAACCCCCGCGCTAATTTCTTTTAAAGAAAAGAAAATGGGGAGATAGGAAAGTGGTGAAAAAGGCAGCACAAAGAGGGACAGACAGTAGGTAAACAAGCTCGGGATGTGTAGGACAGGTGTAGGGAAGGTCCATAGCTGCCCATTTCTTTATCAGCAACAGCTGTGCATATGCAATAAATTTGGAGTGATATTTGAAATCTTCCACCCCTGGGCAGGGTTGAGGACAACAAAGTCTGTTGTACTGCCAATTATAATTATCAGTTTACATGTCCAGTGGACATGTGTGCAAAATAGGCAGCTATGTATGGGGTGTAATTTTTTTTGTGGGTACAGATTGCCCCTTTTTTTTTTCAGGTGAGAGTGGAAAGTGAGGTAGAGGAAGGAGGTATGTTTGGGGAGGTAGGTTGGGGGAGGTTAACAGACAAGACAAACAAGATGCATACAGGGGCGTTGTATGACACATGGGGTGGGTGAACACAACTGACGGGGATGGATGTTTGTAAATCGCAAGCCCATGAGCCCACAGATGGTAACAGTGGAACTGAGATCCCCACCCATGGGCAGTCACCACTGCACCTTCACAGCCCCGAGGGTAGCTGTGCTGGGGGCTGCGTAGGACGGGCAGGTTCACCCGTGAGATGCACCACTCTCTCCTCGAGCTGGCATAGGGGATCAGTGACTGAATGCTGGATCTCCCTACACACCACAGCCCGGACCCTTCAAAGGGTGACAGGTGGCCCTTCTCTGCCCATGCTTGCACGGGGGGGACAAGCCCTATCCCCTGCAGCGCTTCCACCTGAAGGTGACACAGGACCAATGGAGGAGGGGAACCCGGGCTGGGCAACGGACCTGCTGGTGAAAGGTGCACTTGCCAGCTGAGGAGGGACAGGTGGGTCTGCTGGGACCGGCCTTCCCGTATGTTCTGTGATTAGGTGTGTTTAATTACAACATAAACAACAGCATTCCAGATTAGTTGTAACAGCATGCAGTAATATTCCTATTAACCCAACACACCAAGGTTCCAACAGTTGAACAGCAAGCATAACACATGCATATATTGAATGACAGTGGATATTCCAACAGCATGCAGGGATGATTGGTAGCAACAGGCCACCATGATTGTGGTGTTTGAACAGGGCACATGCATCAAAGTGAATGCAAATATTTATAGAACAATAGGACATATGTCCCAACAAATATTTGAGATTACACATACCCATTGAGGTGTGGAATTGCATGGTTTATGCACATACAGTAGGGTGTAGAAAGAAACCTCAATTAACATCTTATTAGTACTTTTAGTCTACACTACATTCCTAGTGACTGCAAGTGTATATCCCTTACATGTATTATTACACTTGCCAACATGCATTAGGTTGTGTAATGGGTTTGGCTAGTTCAATATATACCTGACCTATATCTGACATACTAACTATCCATGATGCAGATGTTACTGCTACATATTTCTTTATTTCATTTATATTTCTTTATCTACATATCTGGATGTGTTCACATGACATTTTCAGTTCAATTTGTACAGATCCCTGCATTTCTTGTAGCACACTCACATTTCTGGGGAACAAATTAACAAGCTACTCATGTGCCAGATTTACTTATGCATGCCAGCCAGTAACTGACTGTTGAGGACAGTATATATGCTTCACAGCTACTAGCACTTCCATCACCCACTTTATATGGGACTGCACAACTCTGGGTTGCCAGCACTTATTAAAACAGTACTATTTGTAAAATGCAAGGGTACAACAACATTTCAAAGTAAGTGACACAGACACACTCCGGGTTTTATATCTTTATTAATTACATTACACACTTTTCCACAGGCTCACTCCTTTATTTGATATAACAGTGCATATGGAAGACATATTCAAGACATATTATACCTTTATTAATAGGTTAGAACACTCTTTTTCAGGCTCGCTCACTTATTTTATATGACAGTACCTGCAGAGATATTATTCCAGACATATTTTACCTTTCTTAATGGATTACTACACTCTTTTTTTCTGGCTCTCTGACTTTTTTATACGACAGTACATGCAAGGGACTTATTCAGGGCATTTTATGGCTGTATTATTGGACTACAACACTTTCTTTCATGCTCTTTCCCCTATTTTATATAACAATACATGCAGAATAATCACTAACCTGCCTGGTGGCACAACCTTAGCAGCCTATCTGCATAGGCTTGCTGATTCGCAGCACAGTCACCTGCAGCTGTGAAGTAAATGAAGGGATATTGAGACATACCTATCCATTATACAGAATCAGTTATCAATTCTTACATACTGCATTCCATGGCTACCTACCAAGTTGCGGGGCATCTTGCATCCCACGGGCATCCTGTATCCATTGGTTCAGGCGGTCCTGCTTCCGTCTCTTCAGGTCCACATAGTGGTGATGGACCTGCTCACCAGTCAGAGGAATGCCTGTGGCACTGGTGAGGTCATGAGCTAACCGGTTCCAAGCCTCTGCCTTGTACTCCGTCCCTTGGAACTGGCCCTGCAGGAGTCTTGACTCATGATGGTGGACAAGGAGCCAAACCATGTATTTCAACTCCTCGATGCCCTAACGTTGCTCTCAGAAGCGTATACCCTCTCCAGCACCAGCCATTCTAACTGCAGATGTGAGCTACAATCAGTTATGGCGAGTATTCCCACCTATGGGGCTTATATATGCCGCATTTCCCCGCACTTTTTTGTGACTGGCCATTTCTGAAAATTCTCGGCTGACTGCAGACCTGCTTAGTAATGGTTAATCTACCATTTCTAAGTATATGTATGTTAACAGTGGCTGTTTCTCCTAAGCTGTCATGGCTTAGTAGTTCAGTACTTTGATTATGGTGCACAGAGTCCTGGGTTCGAACCTTGTCATTCATTTTATTTTAATACTGTCCAGACAGGCTAGAGGGTGTGGCTTTGTTTAAGCAACTTTGCTCTACATTGCTCCACGTTGCCCTATGGTGCCCTGGTTGGCACGGCGCGCACATCCGCGCAAACAGATTGCGCTGGTTAAAGCACTATTTAACTATGGGCAACTCTATTGCGCTGGGTAAAGCGCTATTTAACTCTGGGCAACTCTATTGCGCTGGGTAAAGCGCTATTTAACTCTGGGCAACTCTATTGTGCTGGGTAAAGCGCTGCTTAATTGCAGGCAATTATATATCAGGATCCTTTAAAAATATATATTTTCTTCACTGATACATAAGCCATTTCACTGCTTTCTACTAATATTTTAATCATATATGTCAGGTATTATTTCATATACTGATTTAAAACATAAATAAGAAGGGGAGTGGTGGGACTCGAACCGTGAATGCCTCCTCTTTGTGCGAATGCTCTACCATTACACTATTGCTACTTGGTGTGATTTGCATAAACATTCTTTCTTATGCTCTTCTATGTCTGAATTGCTAACTGCAGCTAAGCAATGTGCACACCCGCGCACACACGTGCAAATACGGGCAGCTATTTCGGGAATTTAAAAAAAATAAAATTAATGTTTTACTTTTTATAACTGTGATGGGGGTTTACAATGTCAGGGAGTGTGGTGTTGGGTGCAAGGACATTTGAGCGGACTCGCTCTTGTGTGTTTTCATTTTACTTTTCTAACCCTTGCAGGGGCGTGAACATTTAGACTGCTCGGCAGTCGGACACACACCCTGCTTTCTTACACGGTCCATGTAAGACTTACGGTTGATTCAGCATGCCCTCATGAATATTCATTGCACACTGACGTCATACCATTCAACTGCAGTCTCCGAGTAAGACTTATTAAGTCTTACATGGAGGATTCGTGAATCCGGGGGTTTGCTTTTCATACTCTTATGGCTTTATTTTTTCATTTATTAAATAAGCCAAATCACTAACATAATAATATTGCATTATGATATCTTTATACCACACATTCCTCTCATTTTCTATTTTGTCAATTTTTATTTTCCATAAAAGATTTTTTTCTTGACAACATCTTATTATTTAAGTTAAACATGCTTTTCCTCTTTTGAATTTTTTAACATATCCCAATGTTGCTTATATTTGGACTTTAATAAATTTACTACTAACTTTTCATTTGCATCATTTATCCAAAATAACACTTCATACAAATTTCAAGAAGCACCATAAACAACTGGATTTATTAATCCTAAACCTTCATCTTCCTTGTCTATGTATAAGACTTTTATATTCACTGGATTCAATCTTGAACCCTATATAAAAAAAAATATTTGCACCAACTAAATATGCAATCTATCCCAGTAAAACTGAATTAATCAAATAAAACTTTTTTTAAATGATAGCTTGTATGTTTTCCAAAAACAACAATGCTCCTTTATTTCATCTAATATCCTGTTCTGTTGTTCCTAACTTACATTTTTACACCAAAATCTTATTCCTAACACAGAGCTTTATTTCACTGAGAAAGATACTTCTCCTTTTTGACTTATATCAGCCAATACTTTACTTTTTGCTTTACTTAAGGTCATGCCTGTTATATGTAAACACTGGTGTAACTTTTATTCATCCAGACTTTATTTGTAATCGATATAACATATCATCTGCATAAGCAAACAAGACCAGAATTTTTATACCTTCAATAGTATTATAAGTAGCATCTCCCACATGCAAATTTACATCTGTTACTAATACATTCATAACTAATGCATATAATATACTACTCATAGAACATCCCTGATATATGCCATTACTTATATCTATTTTTTGCTTAACCAACCATTCACTAAAATTCTTATGTTATTTTTATTATATTCAGCACAGCATACATTCTTAATTTTTTAAAATGTTATACTCTTCCGTTATTAACCACAAAAATTCATGTTGAGCCACATCAAATGCTTTTTTAAATATCCTATCATGATCTTGGTCTCATCAGAACTATTTATAATATCATCTACAATTTCCCTTACTATAAATAATAATTCCTGACATCATTTTCCTTTAAACTATATATGTTATCTTCCATAATACTATTCATTTTACTTTCGATTCTCTGCTGAATTATTTTCATAAAAATCTTATAATCTGTATTATACAATGATGGCTCATTACTATTCAAAACATTACACTCTGATTGGTCAGCCCAACCAGCATGCCTACTGTAAGTCGAGCATATAACCTATAGAAAAAAATCTGGTCACTAAAGCATCATTGAGTGGCCAGACTTTCTTGTATCAGTACATGGTACAAAGGCATACGTTTCAACTGTCCAGATTTTTACCTCATATTATAGGTCTGTTCCTCATAAAATTTGTGGTTTTCCAATGAATTACTGAGGAATGAAGTCACTAAATAATGACATGCATTTCAGTTTCAGACTTCATATCCTTCAGACAATGCATAATAACAAAAATCTTTTTATTCTCAAAGCTTTCTAAGTTTAGAGAGCAACATTTACTATCAGTCCCCCTTTTGGGCCTTTATCCCCCTTTACTTAAGGCTTTGGCCACATTTCTTGAACTAAGAGGAGGAGAGATATGTATGGCGGCAGAGCAAGTACAAGGAAAATCAGGCACATTCTACAACAATAAAGAAATGTCCCTGATTTTCTTTGCATGTGTGCCCTGTTTCTCTCATACCTGTAAACTGTAAAAAAAAATACACTGCACAAGTGTGGAAATTTGCAGTAAGTCCCATACACATGTGCAGTACATCAATAAACATGGAAGAATGCAGAAATAATGAGGAGGAATATTTTTTTCTTAAATAATGCCACTGTATAATAGCAGTAACTGACTCATGGGTGTGGGTGTATGAGGATTACACACACCCACTCATCAGTTATTGCTTAATTATTCGATACCATGGGTCTCCAGTTTTCAATTTTATTTTTATGTTTCTTTTTCCATGCAAATTAAAGTATACTAGTGCATACATCTTTTTACATAAAACCTTCATTCAACCACTCATTCATAACTTTCGACAAGTATTTTTTCTGCCAGTCAGTAAAATTTTTATAAAATTGGTATCCTTTACCATCTGATCCTGAAACTGAGTGTAACATGGTAAAGTAACGTATTTAATGTATATAAAGATATCTCATTTTCCTGTTCTGTCAATTTTTTTAACATGACATTCTGTTTTTTTTTTTTGCACTTTTTTCTTATCTTGAAGCTTTTTGTTATATAATTTATTATGATATTCAGAAATTTTTCCTGAGCTCTTCTTACCACTCCTCTATTATATTTCCTTTCTCTCATTTAAGCATATGCATTAACTATGTTATTCAACTAAGCTGATACCTTTTATTTTTACCTTGTAAAAATATATTTCCTTAAATAACAATTCTTTCACTTTCTCTTGATTTTTTCATAAATTATCCATTCTATCATATGATATTCTATATTGTTCTTTTCCAAATCATTTAAAGCACCCATACACATTCCCTGGGATTCATGAAGCTCGGCGCAAGGCCGGCGTTAGGCTTGCGCCAACCGTGTGGCGTGTAGATGGCGCAGTAGTGCCATATGCATATTAATGAAGGCGTGCTGCCGCCACAGCCATGTGCATAGGAAATGAGCGCGAGTGCATGGGGCGTGTCGAAGTGCCGCATGGAGGCGTGGAAATGTCGGCTGTTGACGTGCAACCTAAGATGCTTGAATATAACAATCTGCCTGCAATAGTAATCACACCTGTCAGTGTCCATGGATACTGAAACGTATGCAAAGCATGCAAGACAGTTCTTGCGAACACAAAATTAAGAAACAAACACAAATGCACATTAGTGAATATCGAGTCTCCATCCCTCGAACAAATGACATTTAAAACCGTGTGCCCGTATTCTAACGCAGTGTAGATAGTTATACCAAGTGGAAGTGAAGCACATCATGTTAGCGCGCCGCCAATAGTTACGTCTAGCCCAATGGTCAGGGTTACCACCTGTCCCACATTGTGAGGGATAGTACACAGCTGGGCAGTTGTGTCCATACCAAAACCATTATAAATGTAAAATATCCTGCGACTGTATGACATAATTATGTCCCACATCTAATAGAATAGTCACATACAATAGTTATTTCCATATGTAACATACCACATGTTACAAGAAATAGAATAAGCAAGTAAATGAAACAGAAGGAGCATATAAACTGCTACAACAATAAGCTAACATGTAGGCATAAAACAAAAGTATTATCCGTAGTACTGACCGTGGGCATGTGTTGTCCTGCAAAATCTGATTTGTGTCCAGAATATATCCCATCCTGGCCATATGAAAAGGCGGCAACCCTACCAATGGTCAGAGCATTCAGCCAAAATCCGCCCATATGCAGTCCAAGCCGTTCTTGTCAGGATGTGTCAAAGCTGAACGGTTATTACCCAGGTGTACCTACCATGTCATGAAAGTTAAGTATTTGCATGTACCTATGTGCATGATATACAGCATGTGGAAGGTGAAAAATGCCAGGGTAGTCCTCGCAACCATACAGGTACCTGACATATGTAGTGTATGCAATGTGTTACCTTGACCATGCCATGGGCTATCAACCAAACAAGGGATGGATGGAGTGTCAGGAATATGTGTGTGTGTGTGTGGGGGGGGGGGGTAATGGTATAATCCACAAAGGCGAGACTGTGTTGGATGCACAATAAGTGAACTGGAGGTGTATGAGGGAGCAGCGGATGACTCAGAAAGAAACACAAAGAACAAGCATACACATCTGGAATACAACCTGACAGGCCATACTGTAGAACACAATTACAGAAACATATGAATATTACAATGTGCGATACACATGCACAGAAACGTCACCGGCACATACCCACAGAATGGTCTGGATGGAACTGGGCCATCCAAATGCAACACACCTGGATGCATAATTGAATACCCATCATCCCCTCCACTGCACACAACCTGCCCCCATTCCTGAACGTCCACCAAATCCAGCCATACTCGGGCTACTAGCTTGGAGCAGCCATATCTACACATAGTAACCACTACTCATATGTAGTAGGTAGTGTCAACCTAGGCAGTGTTAGGATTGCAAACTATGTATCCCTTGCATGTAAAACCCTAACACATTTTCTTAAATCCAAAAGAATGGACAGTCGTTGTCTTGCTCAATTTTTGGATATCCCTCATGGGATAAGTATCCTGTGTAAACATCAGACTTGGTATCACGACACGATGTCTAGTCCTGTAGAAATCTGGACACAAGTTGTATGTGCAGCAGTGTTTCATGAGACTGTTCAGCCTCTAGTCGGTCATGCAGAACCTACTACCCAGGATCAAACACCTGCCCGTGATGCACGTCTTCCCACATGAATTATCGAGAGAATATATTGTACACAGTCGCATAGTGGCACTTGGAAATAGGGTGATTAAGGCGCTGATGTAAACAGGGTACCTCCTGACCCACTGTGTGAGGGACAGTCACTGTTTGGGTAGGTGTGTCCTGACCAAGAATGGTACAATGGCAAATGTCCTGTGATTGTAGGAAATAACTATGTACCATACTTCATGTAACAGTTGCCTAAAGCAGTTATTTCTGGATGTAAAATACATAAATCGTACAAGAAACAGAATAAGCAACTAAAGTGCTACAGGAATAGGCTCTCATCTAGGAAAATAATGAATGTTCTAAACCCTGTACTGACCATGGGTATGTGTTGGCCTAAACAATCTGGTGTGTCCAGAATATATCCCATCCTGTACATATAAAAATGTGGCAACCCTACCAATGGTCAGAGCATTCGCACAATAACTGGCCAGCCTCTTAATCACTCACAAAACCAGTGACCTTTGGAGGAAAGGTGTTAAATGACACTTGAATGACTAATGACAATAATTAAGAGTAATACACGCTTTTAACTGCAGAAAATAAGTATTAAT